>NC_052146.1:243810297-244146236 GCF_902713615.1 Scyliorhinus canicula
ATTTTGACTATGATGGAGAAGCACTTGATATTGGCAAAATCTCCAAAATGGATAGCGTTTGTGCATGAGTGCTTTATGGAAGCAGCTGGACATTTAAATCACCAGATTCCTCCACTGAAATGGGATTTTGGTAGGTCAGGATGGTGCAACTCAAAAGTGTGCAGATCAGACCAGGTAAGAGGAGGTATAAACTGTGGATTCATTTGGATCACCGGGGTACCCTTTTGGACAGGGAAGTCCCTTCTCTTTGAATAGAGTGTTGTGACACTTTAGGAAAGGCAGACACCCTATGTGATTGTTAGAAGTGAACATGGCTGTGTGTAAAAGGTTCAGAAACTCATTAGAATGGTCAGAGTTGGCAAAGCTGTCGAAGGTGAGTTGGCGTGGCAAAATGGGAAGGTCAAAGGGTGCTGGTGGTGGGACATGAGTTGGCATAAATTAGTACAAAGTTGGAATGGGCTGAGGGGCATGGTGATGTGGGGAGGGGGGGCTAGATTGGTAAAAGGAGCCATGAGGGTGGGTAGGAAGCATGGGTTGGCCAAGGGGTATGAGGGGCAATACAGATGGGTACAGGAACGTGGATTGGTATGTCTCAATCTATCTGAATTTTCTTTGTCGATGGACAGAACATAATGACAGATGCTTAGTCATTAAGTCATGTGGTAGAATTTTGGAAAATTTCTGGAAACAGTGGTTCTTTAATTGTCCAACAAACAACACAGTTCGACCACTGGGTCAATATTGAAGCGGCTATTGAGTTCATAAAGGGGCCACGTTTATTCCAATCAGAATTTTCCAGTTGGCCTCTGCACTGACAAAATCTCAGCCAGTGAAAACACTATAGAGAATCAGAGAATGTAGAAGGACCAGAGGGAAAGTGAAAAAGCTAATAGGAAAAGCAGGGATAGAACCTTAAAAGAAACTGGCAGTGAACAGAAAATAGAATCCGGAGGTCTTTGATAAGCATACAAATGATAAAAGGTTCGATTAGGGATTTAAAAAAAGGGACTCGCACATGAAGGCATGAAACACAAAGGCAGTATTAAACAAGTATTTTGCATCTGTCTTTACAAATGAAGTGGAGATCCCGGCGTTGGACTGGGGTGAGCACTGTAAGAAGTCTTACAACACCAGAGTAAAGTCCAACAGGTTTGTTTTGAATCACTAGCTTTCAGAGCACTACTCCTTCCTCAGGTGACTTGTCTATATATATGTTCCTCAGGTGACTTTGTCTCCATATATGTTTCTAGAACCCACCTCTTCATTCACCTGAGGAGGGAGCAGTGCTCCGAAAGCTAGTGATTCAAAACAAACCTGTTGGACTTTAACCTGGTGGTGTAAGACTTCTTACTTTACAAATGAAGAAGAGCTGCTGAGATGAGAAAGGAGATAACTGATAAACTAGAAGAATTTACAATTGAACCGCCAGCGTGGTTTCGCGCATGCGCAGATCGGCCGGCATGTTCTGGTGCATGCGCAGGGGATTGTCTTCTCCGCATTGGCCATGGTGGAGCCCTAAAGGGACAGGCGCAGAAGGACGAAGTGCCCCCACGGCACAGGCCCACCCGCAGATTGGTGGGCCCTGATCGCGGGCCAGGCCACCGTACCTTCCCCCCCACCCCGGGTCGGATCCCCCCGAGGACCGCCCCAGCCAACTTATCTGCCAGGTCCTGCTGTATGGAACCGTGTCTAACTCATATCAGCAGGACTGGCCAAAAACAGACTCCCGCTCGGCCCATTGGGGCTGGAGAATTGCCGGGGGGTGCCACTGCCAACGGCCCCCAACTGGCGTGGTGTGAACCCTGCCCCTGCCTGAAAACCGGCGACGTAGAATACGGCAGCCGGCGATGGGGCTGGATTTGCGCCACCCCTCGGGGATTCTCCGACCCGGCAGGGGGGATTTGTGCTACCCCCCGGGGATTCTCCGACCCGGCCGGGGGGGGGGGGGGGGGGGGGGGTTCGGAGAATCCCGCTGATATGTTAGGCTGAGGGCATTGGGTATAAGAGTAAGGAGGTAATTTTGAGTTTGTATGAGACACTAATTAGGTCTCATTAGGCGTACTGTGTCCAATTGTGGGCGCCATTTTTGAGGAAGGATGTGAAGACATTGGAGAGAGTACAGAGAAGATTCAGAAGAATTATTCAAGGGTTAAAGAACTATAGCTATGAGGATAGATTGGAGAAGTTGGGTCTCTTTTCCTTGGAGGAAAGAAGGCTGACGGGAGACTTGATCGAAGTATTCAGGATCCTCAGGGGCATGGACAGGATAAATAGTAAGAAACTTCCCACTCAAGACAGCATCAATAACTCGAAGGCACAGATTCAACACAATTGGCAAAAGGAATAAAAATTATGTGAGGAAAAATATTTTGTCCAGAGGGTGGTTGGTTCTGGAATGAACTTCCTGAGAGTGGTGGAGGCAGGTTCAATTGAGAAATTCAAAAGGGAATTGGATTTCTGTCTGAAAAGAAACGATGTGCAAACTTACAGGGATAAGGCAGAAGAGTGGGATTTGGCTAAATGCTCTTTCAGAGAGCCAGTGCAGGTTCAATGGCTTGAGTGGTCTCCTTCTGCACTGTGTCATCGAGTAATGGGAACAGATTTTATTTACCTATCTTATCCATGCCTGCCATAATCTTTTGCACTTTTAGCAAATCTTCCCTCATCCTCTTTTGCTCCAAGGTGGAAACTGCAGCTTCTCCAACTGAACCTTGTCGTTAAAACTTCCTCTCGCTGAAAACATTCTGGTAAATTTCCTTTGCACCCTCTCAAGTACCCTCACATATTTTCTGAAATTTGGTGACCAGTACTGGACTCAATACTCAATATGTAAAATTTACAGCACAACATCCCAGTTTTGTACTTAATTCTGTCCCTCCACGTTCTTTTGAAATATTCAGGCAGAATTGGGCAGAAATGTACTTGCCCTCAGGATGACAGGCTGGCAGGCAGTGCAGAGGTGAGTAAATTAGCAGGATGCCAGGTTGGGAAGGCTCCCTGGTGCTGGGGAATTTTCCCAGTGACAGGTTTTGAAGCAGATTGGCTGCCCATTCGGGGGGAGGTGGGCAGCTGATTATCATGATTACAGGCCCGTGGGCAACACGGTGGCACAGTGGTTAGCACTCCAGTCTAACGGCACCGAGGTCCAAGGTTCAATCCCGGCTCTGGGTCACTGTCCGTGTGGAGTTTTCACATTCTCCCCATGTTTGAGTGGGCTTCACCCCCACAACCCAAAAGATATGCCAGGTAGGTGGATTAGCCATGCTAAATTGCCCCTTAATTGGAAAAAAATGAATTGGGTACTCTGAATTTATTAAAAAATACATTTTTACATGATTACAGGCCCAATTAGGAACCTTTTTACAGGGCCGTTGGCATTTTGCTGATGGCAGGGCAGCCTTCCCACCTGTTGGAAGGCCTTGAGCTTCATGCAGTCAACTTTTCTGCAGCAGCCCAGGACACCATGGATTGAGTATTAGCTCTCTTTCTCTCATTCATAAAATTTAGTATCCATGTCTGGTCTCCGTTCACCGTGCAGCAATTGGCATGGAAAAACAACAAAATAATTGTGGATTTGAATGCTTATATCATAATTGTCTTCAGAATGGATGAGAAGCATGATTTACATAAAATGTGGTTCAACTGCTTAAATAATGCAAGACAAATATATAAAATGTTTAGATTAGGAATTTCAGCACAGTAGGGAAGCATTTGGTTTTGTATGTATTTGCTAATATTGTCTGATGATAGGGCGGTATGTGGCGCAGTGGTTAGCACTGGTACTGCAGCGCTGAGGACCTGGGTTCGAATCGGGCCCTGGGTCACTGTCCGTGTGGAGTTTGCACATTCTCCCCATGTCTGCCTGGCCTTCACCCCCACAAACCAAAGATGTGCTACTTAGGTGGATTGACCACGCAAAATTGCCCCTTAATTGGAAAAGAAAAATAATTGACTGCTCTAAAAAAAATTTTTAAATTGTCCGATGATCATAAATGCATGACACAAGGAAACTTGTGAAATTTGAAACCGATAGAAAATGAGAAATAGTGAGCACATTTTTGCCAAACATATTAGCGTGATATGTTGTGAAGAATAAAATAATCAACAAAGCAAAAAACATGTTGAATACTAGGGGCATGATTCTCAGGCCTCATTGCGCTCTCGCTCGAGCGAAACGAGGCTGGTGAATAGCGGGAGAGGCCGAAAATGAGAACCGCACCAGGCGTCAAACAGTTTGCGATACAACCAGCCTGCTCCTGTAGGCAAAATCGGGATCTCACGGCAGTGTGGTGAGAAACCAATTATCACCACTCAAGCCCGATTTCTGTTCAATTAACGAGAGCCATATCCAACGGCCTCCCATCATACAGCGTCCTCCCCAGCAAGTGTTCCCGCTGACGTCCATTAGTACTCCTTTTGAAAAATGTGAACCTGGCAGAAGGCTTCTGCGGGGAGCCAATGAGGTGAGTAGCCATCTTTACTCACGGGCAAAGAGCCTGGGGCACTGGGCTTGCCGGCCCAGTGCTCGGCAAGGGGAAAACACCCTCTGCAGGGGTGGGGAGGGAGGGGGGAGGCCGCTTTGGGGGGGGGGGGGGCACAACCGCACGTGGCACCACCATGCCAACCCCTGGATTATGTGTTCCCATTCTGGGGTAACCCTAACACCTGCCCGTCTGCCCCATCGACCACCCATAACCCCAACTGACTGTCGAGGCCTCTGGCCGTGCGGCTGAAGGCTATTGCTAATCGGGAATTGTCAATCATGGTTAAGTGAGCACTTCACACAACCCAACTGGAGTCCGTGGGTGGGTGGGCCATGTTACATGTGGGAGTCATTGCCTAGCATCCCTATCTCACCTTGATGCATGGACATTGCTTGAGCACTGTGGTCGGCAACACCACACACGCAGCAGTCAACATCCTAACACCCAGGAGATGGGACACAGCTCCGTGGACATGTTGACGGCCGGAGGGTGGGTGAGTGTTACGGGGAAGGGGGGGATGCCTGTAGAGATGGGCCAAGGGTTTGGAGGTCAGGCCATATTGCGGAAGAAAGTAGCGGCATGGTAGCACAGTTGCTTCACAGCGCTAGGGACCCAGGTCCGATTCCCGGCTTGGGTCACTGTCTATGCAGGGTCTGCATGTTCTCCTCGTGTCTGTGTGGGTTTCCTCTGGGCGCTCCGGTTTCCTCCCAGAAATCCCAAAAGACTTGCTTGTTACGTGAATTGGACATTCTGAATTCACCCTCTGTGTACCGAACAGACACCGGAGTGTGGCGACTAGGGGATTTTCACAGTAACTTCATTGCAGTGTTAATGTAAACCTGATTATGACACTAACAAAGATTATTATTATCATTACTGTTTGAGTTCAAGGTTTTCTAATGTGCCAAGATGTCCAACAATTCCCCACTCTCCCAACATCCCCTCAACCTCCCCCACCCCCTGCCTACTCCTCCCCCCATGGTGCCCTCAGTGATCCTCAACGTGCTTAACCTTCCTTGCTCTACTGCTATATCTAGGTATGTCCCCAGGATGCACATCTGAGATGGGGGCATCAAGCTGCTTACCACATGGCCTTCAATGCTCCTGGCAGGCATCCATTGGGGGCTATGGGGCCAGAGGACCCTGGAGCACTTGTCAACGGCACATGCACAGCTATGTCACTCTATCCGTGTGCTAACTTCGAGCCTCAGCCTCATCAGAGGGATGGAACTCAGGTGACCTGGTGGCCGCCATCCCCATTCTATGTGCTGTGTCCAGGTTGGATCCAGCTCCCTCTCCTCCCGTTGGTGCCCATACGGTCCTGGGGTTCACCTCAGGATTGGAGGGGGGGAGCTAAATTGAGCCCGGCTGCTCCTGCATCATCTGGCTCTGCCAGCCCTGGCAGCTCCCCGAAATTTGCACAATGGTGTTGATGCCCTCAATGATGCTCCTCTGTGATTGGGCCATGCGCTGCAGCTCCTCGGCAATGCCCACCTGCGAATGGGAAAACCTCTGCAATGCCTTGGCCATTTCCATCTGAGGGAGGGACATGTCCCACAGCACCTCAAGGTCAGCCTGGCACTGGGTAACATCCCCCGTGAGTCGGACATTCTGCCAAGGCCTTCAGACATGGCTGTCACTGACTGCGAGACATCTTGGACACCTTCACTCATGCTGCCGACATTGTGCACCAGGCTCTCCACTGCGGTCGACACTCTAGCAGTTTGTGCTTCAGTGTCACGCATTGTCGCCGATATATCCTGCATCCGTAGCCTCTAGGACTCCTCCAATCGGCTAAAGACCTGCTGGAGTGTCGCTGACATCTCCCTCTGTATGTCCCGGCCACACCCTAATGTCTCCATCAGCTCCGGGTAACTCTGTTCCAGAAGCTCTGCATTAGGCTGGGACCCAGCTGTTACGTGGGATCCAGCAGACCTCGTTTGCTGTGTCGCCTGGTCATTCCTGCCTCCACCTGATGTATATCAGCAGCTGTGTGGTGCTCACCAGATTGTGCCCCAGAAGCCTGACCACTAACGGTTCCCACTGAGGTGTGTGTATCTGAATGGGTGGAGACTGGGGATGACAGCTGTAACACGCCGGTTGTTGCATCCTCAGAGCTCTTCTCCATCGGCTGCCATAGGTGACTGCTTCTGTCCTCGGCTATCCCAGTCAGTCCAGGGCCCATTCCTCAAATGTGGTGAGGATCCATATGTCCTGCACCCCTCCATTGGTCTGGCCGCCTCCCAGCAATTGTGGGAGAGCTTCTGCTGCAAAGACACAGAGAGGGCATCATTAGCCGCACACGTGGTTCACATTGATGGGGGGGGGGGGGGGGGGGGGGGGGCAGCTGTGAAGGAAGGGTTTCTGGGGGTAGGCTGAAGGTGAGGGGGTTCAAGGGAAGGTTGGGGGCTGCATGGAGGGTTGGGGGCGGATGCTCGCATGGGGGTGGAAAGGTCTCTGGTAGGGGGGTGATGGGGGGCATTTGTATCAACTCACCCGTGCTGCCCAGTGCAGATCATTGACCTTCTTACGGCACTGGAGACCAGTCCTCCTGTTCACACTCCCTGAGCTCAAGGCCACCACCACCTCATCCCAGGAGACGGTTTCCAACACATCAAAGGCACCTTCATCTGACGGATCTTTGAACTTGACATGCTGGAAAGCATTTGAAGGCTTTCAAGGCTACAGGGGTGGCACAGTGGTTAGCTCGGCTGGCTCACATGCCAGGGGACCAGGGTGACTGTCTGGGAGAGCAGACAAGGTGACCTGGGATTGATGCCCGGCAACATTCTGTTTTGGGCCTCATGCCCAATTCAACCGGTCAGCCGCATCCCGGCAAGGGCTTATGGCCATGAAAAATCACCCCATTGTTTCGCCAACATGATGAGTTCAAATTAGAGCTGTAAAAAGGTGTCTGGACAGGGAGTGGAAATGCCTTTGCTGAGCCATTTGGTGAAACGTAGTTTACACCACAGTTTGATTAAAGGAATTTTGATAATCTGTTTCCCAATTATAAAACAATTCAAGTGCTTGAAGTGTGTGAAAGTAGCAATATTTCATGGAGGTATGGATTGGTCAGTTTGCCTTCATTAACTCTAATAGTTGATATTTCATGATTAAATTGAAAATAAAGTCAACCTGATTTTTAACCGATAACTGTTACAAGACTTGGATAAGTCATCCATTATCTTCTGAATGAAAGTAATAATAAACCTCAGGCATATTAAAGCTGAATTGTTGGGTGAGATTTTCTGCCCCCTTGTTTTGCAGCAGCGGACATGATATGCCAGTGACAGAATCTTCTGGTCCCACCACTGCCCACACCCTCCACCACCAGCGAACCCACAGCATGGTGAGAGCCGCCATTACTGGGAGTGGCTTAGTTTAAGACTTAAATAGTTTAAATGGAAAATACAGATGAAGAGCACGATCTATCGGCCGCATCCTTTCGGAATCGGAACAGGACTGGTCGATCCCAGGAAAGGCCCTTCCCAGGATTCCCGACAGCCATTACGCCTCACGAGGTCGAACCAGATCTCACGAGACATCACAACCTGGGACGCGCCCACAATGGGCTGGACTCACTTAGCTGTGGTTGCACCGGATTGAATGGCCACCCGCCACCTACCGGCCACCCGCTGAGGAGACCCCAGTCAGAAGCCGTTCAGTACTGCTCTCCACAGTACCCAGGCGATCGTAGGCCCCCAGGGTGGTCGGCCTCTGGGCAGGGTGCGCCCTGAAACTAGTGCGATTTGAGCATCTTGACACTGCCAACCTGGCACCTGGCAATGCCAGCTGGGTGACAGCCTGGCTGGATGAACCCCTTATAGGTGAGGGGGGGGGGGGGGGTCTGAGGGTTGTGTCGGGGTAGTTCACAAATCGGGCACCATTTAAAAGTGATATCTTGATATCTTCCTTTACCCTCGGTGCAGGAAATTACGCAAAGTGCTGCCTGAGGGGCAAGGGTGTTCCCCGTTCGGGCACTAAAAAATAAATAAAGTGTTGTTCGATAACGGGGTCATTTCCCTGGATTGACCCCGCTAATCCCGCCCAGGACTCTATTTTATTTTAGTTAGATCACACCCAAAGAAAGTGATTACAATGAATGGATGTGCATTTGCACCAGAATCTTGCAGTATAAAGAAATGGGTGGAATAGACACTGTCTCTGAAGTTCATTGTGTTAGGAATCATTTATTCTACTGCTTTTGAAGTAATGTTAATATTAATATATCATACATGTGTTTGCTCATAAATTAATATTTCCCTGTTTCATTAAATAGAAAATGAAAAAAGTAAGTCAGACTGAAATTAATTTTCAGTTCATATTATACTGTTAATTAAGAATGATTTAATATGCTTTTCTTATTGTAACAAGACTTGATTAACTTTTTTTCTGTAATTACTATTGAAGAGCAGGGTCATGAATCCTGCGGGCACAGTGCCTGGTGTACAAAATACACAAGACGCCATCACATGCAGCACTGTGATTCTCCATGCTGAATTTCAGAGATTGGTCAATTCTTCAGGTTTTCAATAAACTGCGCACATTTTAATTTTACCCCAGTGGGATTAGGAGGATTCTCGACTTTGACAAAATAGGTGCAACATTACGTGCTTTTTTACGTGCGGGTATACTGCAGTCAGCAGCTAGAGCACAGGCATTTTTCACCTGAAGTGAAATGAATAAAAATGGCTTATTGTCACAAGTAGGCTTCAAATAAAGTTACTGTGAAAAGCCCCTAGTCGCCACATTCCAGGGCCGGTTTGGGGAGGCTGGTACGGGAATTGAAACCGCGCGGCTGGCCTTGGTCTGCTTTACAAGCCAGCAATTTAGCCCACTGTGCTAAACCAGCCACTGAACTGAACCTTGTTGTAAACTCCCTCATGACGATATGTTTTGCAGGTCTGTGCGATCTGTTGTCATATCCAAATTTGTTTATAGTCGAGCCTTTCATAGTGTATCAAAAATAAAAAGACAGTGCTCCAAGATAAACAAATTATTGTCGAGAAAGCAGCAGCTATAATTATAAAAATGAACTCTAGATTGTGTATTGTAACAATGACATATTCCACTGAAATTAACTATGTAAAAACATTAAAACACTACATAACCTGTCAGTGCTTGGGACCAAGTAATTTCTTAATTTTGGAACTTTCTGGATTATCGAATCCACCACAAATGTGTGAATCAGAAAACATCATGGACTGGATTCCCCGAAAATGGGACTGTAACCCCACGCCAGTGTAAAAACTCCCTAGTTTCCGAAAAAAAAAAACCAGATTCACATACCTTCAGGGGGCTGGCAGGGACCCGGAGTAATTCACGCAGCTTTAACTGAGTCTGCAGTCACCACGCGAGGTTCCCGAACAGCCATAGGTGGTTAGAACCACGCCGTCGAGAACTCGGCCTGCTGGGAGCGGAGTATCGCTGAACGGACCTCTGGCAATGGCCACCCAGCCGCGCAGCGCAATTCGCGGACGCACGGATATTCGGGGCACGGAGAATCGTCGGAGCGGCGCCAAGCCCGATTCCGTTGTAAACTTTGTTTCTCCGTCCCAGTGCCAAATGAGATTTTGGCACGGGGCTGCGGAGAATCCAGCCCCACAGATATAGGGCATGACCTAACCAAATTGGAACAGAGTCCCGTAACGAGCGCGTTTGGCCGGGTGTTTCCTGGCGCTCACAGTGCCGAGAAACACCACACTATCTATCGGGACTCTGTTGTAATTTGGGTCCTCAGCAGGGAACTCCCTGCCTAGGCTGCATTAATCCATTTCCTGCAGGAAGAGGTAGGAATGCCATTTTCAAATCTGCTGCTGATCTCTCAGCCCACCCCCACCCACAACCTCTGGCCTCCCTGCACCACAGCTCACATAAGCAGGGCACCCCAGGCCTGATTCCTGCCAGAGGAAAAATACCAGCCTGAGACCTTTCCAGCTGAAAATGCCACCTAGACATGTTGGCAGTGCCAGGCTGGCACTGAAAAGCTGCCAGTGCCAGGGTGCCACCATTCCCAGAGGGCAACCAGCTGGGGGCCTCCAATCCCATGGAAGACCCCTTCAAGTGCATTTCCACCTGGTCCCCATTTGTGGGGGCCGGCACCGAACAGCGCTCACTCAAGGTCATCGAGGCAAAGCGGTTAGATCCCAGGGCCTTGGTAGATTCAGCAAGTGCATATTAGAGTGAGACGAGCTGTCTCGCTCTTATATGCATATTTGCACAATACTGATTACAATGTCTTGCGAGCCCATGTTGGACCGGATAGATTCCAGAAGAGGAATTCCCCGGCATCTACTGGCCACACTGCTATTTCGGGCACAACACGGCTGGTAGATCATGGCCACAAAAATTAGCTTGAAACATAAAACAGTAATGAAACATTATAAAGCAATAAAAAAAGTGATTTTACTTATTTAAACACTGCATTTTCCATGTATCTGATCCCAAACTATTGTACTAAAATAATGCCATGCCAAGGAAAGGTTTGGGTAATTGACATTCAGGACTGAGGAAATTACGATGCATTCTCGTTACATACCTGAAAACATGGGGGGGAAAGTATCAACATTTTCCGGTCCTTTCTGCCGTGGAATCTTCTGGTCCCGCCAATGGCGCAGGGTGCAAGCCACGGAAAAACCAGTTGACATCGGCGGCACTGGAATACCCTGCCGCCGACCAAAGGTGAGCCACTTCAGCTGCTACATAACATACCAGGGGGGTGGGGTGGGGGAAGGGAGTGCGGGATCGAATAAAACTGAAATTTCATAATAAATACAACTAAAATTATATATTTTGTGCAGATATCTAATTTGATACCTAGTTTTGTTGTGCTCTGCTTGTAAAATTCTATCAGAATGTGACAGATCCTGAATTAATGCTGTGACATTTTGCATGAATGCAAAACATATTTGTTTTAAATTCCTTCTTTCATCATTTTAGTGATGACTTTGGGAGTCATTTTTCACTTTGTCGCCTGAGTGGTCTGCTGACATCAGATAACCACCCACTCTACGACTTGCATGATTTATGTTCATCGAAACTGAATGGAATAAATAATCAGGTGGCCTCGGTATCGGATGGTCAATCCATTCTAGCAGACTTCCAGCCGGCTGCACCTTTTTACTGGAAACACCAAGAGCTGTGCAATTATCAAGCTTTCTATGCACTTTGAATCAAAACCGGTGGTATAGTGGGGTTCCCAGAATTAGTGGTAGATTGACTGGTCATGTTCACTTTTTTAAAAAATAATCTTATTGTCACAAGTAAGCTTACATAAACACTGCAATGAAGTTACTATGAAAGTCCCCTAGTCGCTACACGCTGGCACCTGTTCGGGTACACAGAGGGAGAATTCAGAATGTCCAAATTACCGAACAGCACGTATTTCGGGACTTGGGGGAGGAACCCGGAGGAAACCCACGCAGACACAGGGAGAACGTGCGCACTCCACACAAACAGTGACCCAAGCCGGGAATCTTACCTGGGACCCTGGTGTTGTGAAGCAACAGTGCTAACCACTGTGCTGCCATGCCGCTGCAGGAATTTGTACGAACTGCTACTTTCTGAAGAGTTCATGTTGGTTCCTCCATCATGCATTGTGGTAGCTTCAGTGTGATCAACCAAATAGATTAAAAACAGAACATGCAGCTCAGAAATAGGTATCCACAGGATGCCGTGAAACATCAGCAGCAGATTACAAAACCTGGTTTAATGTGGGGTGTAAAAAAACATAATGGGAGCTGTAATGAACTCCAATTGGCTTTATTGGTTGGCCAATTGGAGTATGAGCTCCCTCAATGATAGCTCATTGAGGGGGCCCATATAATCACCTGTGTAGGCTTTGTGAGCAGTCTTAAGTTGACTGGACTGCTAGCAGCACTATTTGTAGCTGCTCCTGTAATATCGTTATTGTAAATAAATATTGGTGTGGTGACGGAACTCCTGCCTCCCATGGATTACTACAGTGGCGACGAGGATGGGATTCGACCCCACGCATGCATAGCACAAGGGATTAGCATTCACAAGTGGGGAATTTGGAAAATTCCTGAAGGAAAACGGAGTCCGTCACATCAAAACGGCCCCTTACCACCCAGCGACCAACGGCCTGGCAGAGAGAGCGGTCCAGACACTTAAAGCGGGACTTAAGAAGCAGCCGGCAGCGTCAATAGACACAAAGCTCTCCCGCTGGCTGTTTGATTACAGGACCACACCGTATTCCACAACGGGCATACCGCCAGCTGAACTCTTAATGGGAAGGCGGCTGCGAACAAGGCTGAGTCTCCTTTTTCCCAAATTTAACGGGGAAAGTGGAGAAACAACAGGAGGCCCAACGCAGGGGGCATGATAATAGTCGGCAGCAGAGACATTTCCAGGTTGGGGCACCGGTTTGGGTCAAGAATTATGGGAATGGACCAACGTGGGTCAAAGGCATGGTAGAGTCCCAAACAGGGCCCATATCCTATGAGGTTTCAATAGGAGGTAAGGTGCTGAAGAAACACCTAGACCAAATAAGGGCAGCGGAACCACACCTGGAGGCAGGCGAAGCAGGACCGCCTCAAGCTGGGATAGCCCAGACGGAAAGGATACCCACACCCCAGCCCTGAGCAATTTCTCCAGACCCCGTCATCCAGTCATCAGAGTCGGAGATGGACATACTCGACGAGGCCGCCGCGACACCTCTCTCCGAGGAGGAGGAAGAACAACTTCCAAGGAGGTCGTCAAGGAAAAGACGGGCACCTATAAGGTACACCCCGCCCACTTCGGAGAACGACCCGGCGGACGACACAGAGGTGACAGACCCAGACATGAGGAGCAGGAAGAAGCTCAGAGGAATGCCAGCTGGCAGGAATTCCTCGGACCTTGGAGGGGAGGGGTGTAATGAACTCCAATTGGCTTTATTGGTTGGCCAATTGGAGTATGAGCTCCCTCAATGATAGCTCATTGAGGGGGCCCATATAATCACCTGTGTAGGCTTTGTGAGCAGTCTTACGTTGACTGGACTGCTAGCAGCACTGTTTACATAGAACATAGAACATAGAACAGTACAGCACAGAACAGGCCCTTCGGCCCTCGATGTTGTGCCGAGCCATGATCACCCTACTCAAACCCACGTATCCACCCTATACCCGTAACCCAACAACGCCCCCCTTAACCTTACTTTTTTAGGACTTTGTTTGTAGCTGCTCCTGTAATATCATTATTATAAATAAATATTGGCGTGGTGACGGAACTCCTGCCTCCCGTGGATTACTACAGGAGCATTTAGGCATGCCTCAAAATAAGGTGCCAAATCATGAGGTAACAGCTCAGGAATAAGGGCACATTGAACAGTGAAAACAGCAGAGCAAAATGATCACAATGCGAACAGATCACATCAAAGCTCAGCAGCTTTACCATTTGCAATCCTCAAAGATGGTGGATAATTCAAAAATGTGCAACCCTGTTCTGCGGAATAGGGATTCTTCTAGAGGGCAAGTTGGAGGCAGCAGAAAATGGATATTACAGAACAGTTGCAGACAAGGTACAGTGGATGTGTGAGGATGGCGCAAGAGAGACGAGCATGACACATGACGACAACAAATCTCCTGGTCGGTGTAGCTGCAGACAACAGCAGTAATGCTGGTACAGTTCATCAGTGTATATTACGTTTAATTGTAACAATTACCAGAATCTTCTCTGCAGAGTTATGTCATCTGCTGAAGTGCTGAGTTCCCAAACACTGAAAACAAGGACTTGCAACAAACAATGGCTTGTTCAGTAGCTGAGCAGCTACTCCACGCTTGTGCTCTGCACATGTTCCAGGAAGAACTCCGGCGATCCCTTCACGTGACCCTTTTTATAGCGATGTCCTCACATAATGATGTGACCACACAGTCTACATCTTCCCCATTTACGTTGGGACAACTGGTATTATTGAGATGTAACAGTATGCATGAACAGTAACATGAGTATGAACCTGACATAACAGGCTAACAATGTGGAGAGACAGAGATCAAGCTGTTGCAGCTGGTGGATAGCCCATCACATCTCCATCCCCCACTTTGTCATGTTGTGCAAAGATGAGATTTAAAAACCAATTGCAGACAGATTATGACATAGTCCTGGAACCGCGTGTTCAGTTTGATCCTACACTCTGAGCAGGTCGTTATGCCAATTGGTTGTGCTCTAGTTTTTCTCAGGCTGGTGTGGACAACCTGGGGCATTCCATCTGTGTATATAGTGGGTGTAGGGCTCGCTGCGTAGGCCTCTAGAGGAGTCTGCATGTGCACTGGTGTAGGGGGCCTGCGTTGCAGGCCAGATGACTGGAGTTCTGTGGCATCTGTTGGAGGTGACGGCAGTTGCGTACATGGTGGGCAACATCTCAGGCAACCAAGTAACTATTTGGCTGTCAGGCATGGCTGTGTACCACCGCCAACTTCTCATGCCCGCGTGCAGACTGGAGTCTGACCCATCCTGACTGTTTGACCAGGTGTAAGAAAGCCCAGTCTTTGGTCATTTTGTGCATAGTGTGTTTTGCTTCTTAGATGGCGATGCATGAGGGTATCATTCACATTGGTTTCAGGTTTGGGCTGCAACAGAGCCTTAGCAGTAGGAATTGTGGTCCTGGTATGCCTACAAAAGAGCTGAAGATGGTGAGCCCTGATGTGGTGGATTTTACAAGCTGAGGAATGCAGTATAGCAATCTGTGTGATCCTGGGCACGTTCCTTGCGAAGATGCATGGAGTAGCTGTTCCACAAGACAATAGGAGTTTGCATATAGGGGGCAGCTCGTGATATGCCCAAAATCCCATGTATGTGCAAAATTTCAAGATGCAGTGGAGGTAAATGGAGACCGTTGTATGTCATGAGTCTCTGGGGGATGCTATGTGTGGCCGAGTGTCTCCTTGAGCTTGATGATCACTGTTACTCGTCACGTTTGGCAGATAGTCAAGTTAAAACCACCTGGAGTACGAATCGACTGAGACTAAATGTTGTTTACCATTCCATTTGAAGATACCAGCTGCTGTGAATGACCATGGGAGGTCCGGTAACTCATGTAAGTGCAACGGTTCCATTTGATGCAACTTGAATGCATTGCATGGTGCACACCTGGAGGTTTTTCATGCCATTATACATAGACGACGCGTATAGTGATTCTTGGGCTCTGTACCTGGTTGCTTCCAACCAAGGCTGCCCGGTGAAGTTGTTAGTACCTCTGAAAAGAAGTAGGGTGATGAATTACTGGCCACGCAATGTCAGCCCTTCCTGTATGGTTAGCTCATCTCTGATGGCAAAGAATGTGCGGAGCGTTTGGGAAAACTCGCTTGGGTACGCTAGCCAAACTCTCATGATGATGATGGTCCTGTTGTCTACATGTGGGCCGGAATTTTCCAACCGTTCGCTAGCAGTGGGATTCTCTGGTCCCGCTGGCAGTACACCCCCACCGTGGGTTGCTCGGCAGCGTGAAGTGGCTGCAATGGAAATTACCATTGACAGCGGTGGGAACAGAAAATCCCACTGTCAGCGAATGGCAGGCTGCCTCCTGCTGCTGGGAATCACATATCTGGGAGGCCGGAGATTCCCACTTGTGATATCCGCCTCAAAGGCATCTTTGAGTTCCTGGATTCTCCAAGAGGACAGCACCTTTATTGTCATGGTATCTGTGTTTTCATCACAATCTAACTGCTCTGTAGTGGGTAGGAAGGCTCTTGAGAGGTCATTAGCTAAGAACAGCTCCTGACCACGTTTATAGAATATACCGAGATTGTAATATTGCAGCTTTAGTATCATGCGTTGCATCCATGCAGATGGAGTGTGGAGAGGCTTTTTTGAGATAGTTATGAGTGACTGATGATCAGTTTCAAATGCTGCAGGATGACCATGTATGAAGTCAGGAAGTTTCTGTCAGGCAAAGACAAGAGTGAGGAGTTCCTTTTCAATCAGTGAATAGTGAATCTCAAGTGTCAGTGAAGGCCCTTGATGCTATTGGGCTGCCATTCTAGTTACAAACTGCACTGTCCATGCTGAGAGGCGTCTGCTGATACAATTACGGTTGCTTAAATGTCTGTTTGAGTCTGTTGAAGACCACTGTGTGGGGTTCTTGCTAGTACCATTCGACATCCTGACAAATAGTCCAGTAACCTCACTGTAACAAGGAATGAATTTGGAAAAATAATTTGCCATACCGAGGAAGTGCTGTAAAGTGTACTTGTCGATACGGATGACCATCTATCATATGGCCATTGTTTTGCCTGGATCCGGCTTTACACCATCAGTTGTGTAGATGGCCCACATAAAGAATCTCGTTGACCCTGAATTTCCATTTTTTAGGATTAAACTTTAGCTATTTGGTCCTAATTCTGTCAAGGACAAGAGAAAGACATGCATCGACTTCTTGCATCATATGACCTTAAATCAAGATGTTATGGAGGATGATCTCTGAGTTGGCCTGCCAAGAGTTGCTCCATTCCCTGCTGGATGAACTTTCTGACAGTGGAGACACCATAGGGCATACAATGAAAGTGATATCTGCCTACTGGAGACTTCAATGTGGTAAATTCTGAGGATTTTTAATCTTTCGGGATCTGCTAGAACTCGCATTTTGCACCCAGGATCCTGAAAGATATGCATTTGACATGTCTATGAAGACCTGTTAAACTTTCTTCATAGGGTGATGAGGTCTGAGCTGCGTCTTGGTAAGTACACTAGGTCAATGCATATCTTAACCGTGCCACCTTTTCTCTACTGTAGCCACCATTACTGAAACCCATTCTGTAGTCTGATCTATGAAACTTACGACATCTAGTTTTGACATCCGATGCAGCTCATTGATACTTTCTATTGGTACTCTTCTTGGAGCACAAACTGCTGGTGGTACCAAGTTATCTAGTCTCATGTGGTATATTACTGATAGCTTACTAATGATGTTGCAGTTGAATAGGTCTTTGCACTCTATCATTCCTGGGGTCTGATGTTGTAAAACATACAACTCTGGACAAAGTTAAATGAGCCCATGTGTAATGCTGTCCTGAAGACCGAGCAGTGACCTTACATTTTGGTCAACCATATGAAACATGAAATGTGGAGTGGAGAGCGGCCATACCTCAGTGCGGATGATTTGTCCACCATAACCCATGAGGTCCACCTCGGTATTGGGGTCTGGAGCTGCATATTGATCTAGTTCCTGTAGCATTTGCCGAGGCATAATGCTAAATTTTGCTCTCGTGTCAATATTTACCTTCAGCCTTGCTTATTGCAAAGCATAGAACCACAGAACTCCTACAGTGCAGAAGGAGGACATTCGATCCAACGAGTCTGTACCAAACTTCTGAAAGAGTACCCTACCTAAGCCCATTCCCCCGGCCTATCCACAAAACCCCACAACCACATCTAACTTATACATCTTTGGACTGTGGGAGGAAACCCGAGCACCCGGAGGAAACCCACACAGACAAAGGGAAAAAGTGCAAACTCCACACTGACAGTCACCCAAGACCACAATTGAACCCAGGCCCCTGGCACTGTGAGGCAACAATGCTAACCACTGTGCTGCCCCAAACGATGCTGAGGGTGATGAAGATCTCACCTGTTTCTCTGACCGCATTGACACTCTCACTATAGAGTGTTGTTGGAGGCTCATTGCGAAATATTTCCACTTGCCACATTTACTGCAGTGCTTACCATACACAAAACATGCTGCTCTGTTCTGAGGATAATGGCCACCGCAGTTGGGACATGGTGTGTTCTGTATTACAAAAATTATTTTTCCTACCTAAAATCACTGGTGCTTTTTTCTGACTGTATAACTTGCAGAAGATTTAATGTTTATAATGTTAAATCTTTCTCTCGCAGCAGTTGCTTATGGACAAGATTGTTGTGGACCCCGCAGACTATTCAATCCTTGATTAACTCATCAGTAAGGGTGCCAAAAGTACATTTCCATTCTGATTTTCAAGGTTGCCATATAAGATTGTATTGATTTATCTGCTCCTTGTTTTGTTGAATTAAACACAGACCTGTTGAGTATTGTGTTTTTTACTCAAAGGCAGATGTTCTCAAACATTTTAGAATTATATCGGGGTTTTCTTTCTCTTCCACCATTTCCTCCATTTGGAATACAAACAACTCGAACTTCTCGATGACCTCGATTGACCTTTTCAACCAGTTTCAGCTAGATGTACCCAACCAATGATCCTTCTCCGCCTGCTCTAGACATTCCACTTTCACAGATATCAGTCTAGAGCCAATTTTATTCACTCCTTATGACATCTAGAAAGTTTAAAAAAAAATAATTTTTATTCAGATTTTCACAAAACAAAAATAACAGAAAATATTAACAAAAAAAGATGAACAACTAAAAAAACAAAAAAGAGCAAACCCCGGTAAATACAAAAAAAGAAGAAATAGATTAACGCCCATCATAAACAAAGCACACATGTACACATCCATTCAACCAAACCCACAACAACGACCACCCTCCCCCGCCCCGGGCTGCTGCTGCTGCTGGCCTTTTTCCCTACCGTTCTGCCAGGAAATCTAGGAAAGGCTGCCACCGCCTGAAAAACCCCTGTACTGATCCCCTCAGGTCAAATTTCACCCTCTCCAATTTGATAAACCCCGCAATATAATTGATCCAGGCCTCCACGCTTGGGGGCCTCGCATCCTTCCACTGAAGCAGAATCCTCCGCTGGGCTACTAGGGACGCAAAAGCCAGAACACCGGCCTCTTTCACCTCCTGCACTCCCGGCTCCACTGCAACCCCAAATATTGCGAGTCCCCAGCCTGGCTTGACCCTGGATCCTACCACCCTCGACACCGTGCTTGCTACCCCTTTCCAAAATTCCCCCAGCACTGGGCATGCACAGAACATATGGGCATGGTTCACTGGGCTCCCCGAGCACCTAGTACACCTGTCCTCACCCCCAAAGAACCTACTCATCCTCAACCTGGTCATATGATCCCTATGTAGCACCTTGAACTGTATGAGGCTATGAGCATCCGCACACGTCCCCTCCTCAATCTCCTCACCCAGCTCCTCTTCCCATTTACCCTTCAGCTCCTCCACCGAGGCCTCGTCTACCTCCTGCATCACTTGGACCAAAATCCTCCCCTCTCCAACCCACACCCCCGAGAGCACCCTGTCCTGGACCCCACGCGGGGGCAACAGAGGGAACCCCGCTACCTGCCGCCTGGCAAACGCCCTTACCTGCATGTACCTAAAAATGTTCCCCGGGGGGAGCCCGAACATCCCCTCTAACGCACCCAGGCTTGCAAACGTCCCGTCTACAAACAGGTCCCTCAACCTCCTAACACCTGCCCTGTGCCAACTCAGGAACCCGCCATCGATTCTCCCTGGAACAAACCGGTGGTTCCCCCGTATCGGGGACCCCATCGAGACCCCCACCTTCCCCCTGTGCCGTCTCCATTGCCTCCAAATTCTGAGGGTAGCCGCCACCACTGGGCTCATGGTATACCTCGTTGGAGGGAGCGGCAACGGCGCCGTTACCAGCGCCTCCAGGCTCGTGCCCACACAGGACGCCATCTCCATCCTCTTCCATGCTGCCATAATTGTGGAAATGTGAACAAGTAAATATTGTCTGACAAAAAGCAAAGACAACCCTGTCAATTACTGTCTATCAGTATACTTCCAAGCATCAGCAATGTGATGGAAAGATTCATCAACAATTTTATGAAGTAGCATTTACTCACCATAACCTGCTCATGAATGCTCAGGGCTTCAGCCAGAGCCAATCTTCTCAAGACCCCATTACAATCTTGGTTCAAACATGGACACAGAGTAGAAATCCAAATGTGAGGTGATATAAAGAAAGATAGTTGTGGTTATTGGAAGCCAATTGTGGTTATTGGAAGCCAATCATATATATCCCATGAAATCACTGCAGGAATAGACCAACTATATTCAGCTGCTTCATCAATGATCCCTACCATGTCCTCATGTCTCTGACTTGCTAATCCTGTAACACAAACACTATTCTACTGTTCCTGGTAGTTCTGTTTACAATTCCTGAGGTAATGAGGCTGTCCATGTCTAAATGTAGCAAACTCAAACAATAATCAGGCTTTGTATGGAAAGTGGCAAGTAACATTCGCTCTTCATTAATCAGTTGTATTATAGGCCCAGCCACCAACCTGTGACCTTCAATGGCATTATTATCACCAAGTCGCCTAACAATGACATTTTGTGGATCACCATGAATGAGAACTGAACTAAACGGAAATAGCAAAACTCTTCGCAATATAGAAAGTAAGAGAGATTTGGGCATGCAGGTCCACCGATCTTTGAAAGTGGCAACACAAGTGGACAAGGTAGTCAAGAAAGCATACGGAATATTTGCCTTCATTGGATGGAGCGTTGAGTATAAAAACTGGCATGTCATGCTGCATTGCATAGAACCTTGGTAAGGCCACACTTGAAATATTACGCACAATTCTGGTCGCCACACTACTAGAAGGATGTGGAGGCTTTGGAGAGGGTGCAGAGGAGGTTTACCAGGATACCAGGATATTGCCTGGTCTGGAGGGTGTTAGCTATGTGGAGAGGCTGAATAGACTCGGACTGTTTTCATTTGAACAATGGAGGTTGAGGGGTGACCTGATAGAGGTCTACAAGATTATTTTTTTTTTTATAAATGTTTTTTTATTGAGTTTTCATATTTTATATATGACAAATTACAAGTTATTAGAGAGAGAGGAAAAAAAAGGAAAACACAAAAAGTTTACATGAATATTTACAGGTAAGCATCTTCATAACAATAATTGTGGCCGCCCCCTTTAGCCAGCATACATATTTTACATTCCCCAATATGGCCGAGGCACATGTTTATAGGCATTTATTTATAGTTTGGTTTTGGGCCTTGGCTTGCCATCAAACCCCCATACCGAGCCCGTAGCCCCCCCCCCCCCTCCCCCCGGCTACCTTCCCCCGATTTCCGCCCATTTTCCCCTGGTTCTTGGCCACCCGACTATTCTTCCTCATGTACGTTGGCCACAAACAGGTCCCGGAACAGTTGCATGAATGGCTCCCACGTTCTGTGGAAGCCGTCGTCCGACCCTCGGATGGCGAATTTGATTTTCTCCATTTGGAGAGATTCCGAGAGGTCGGACAGCCAGTCTGCAGCTCTGGGTGGTGCTGCTGACCGCCAGCCAAACAGGATTCTACGGCGGGCAATCAGGGAGGCAAAGGCAAGGGCGTCCGCCCTCCTCCCCAGGAATAGATCTGGCTGGTCTGACCAGCCAGGTCTACAAGATTATGAGGGGCATGTATAGAGTGGATGGGCAGGCACTCTTTCCCAGGGTGGAGGGTTCAGTCACCAAGGGTTTAAGGTGTGTGGGGCAAAGTTTAGAGGAAATGTGCGAGGCAGGTTTTTTTACATAGAGGGTAGTGAGTGCCTGGAACGCGTTGCCAGGGGAGGTTGTGGAAGCAGATACATTAACAGCATTGAAAAGGCATCTCAACAAATACATGGATGGGATGGGTATGGAGGGATATGGCACTAGATGCGCTGAGGGTTTTGGCCAAGGGTGGTATCATGACTGGTACAGGCTTGGAGCGCCAAAGGGCCTGTTCCTGTGCTGTATTGTTCTTTGTTCTTAAACAAACCACATAAATGATCTGGGGCTGGATTATCCGATTCTGGGGCTATGTCCCCATGCGGGCGTGGGACCGGCAGGACAAATGGCGCAAATCGGCTGCTGATTCCCCGTTTTGCTGGGGGTTAGCAGGACGGCAGAGTAGAGCACCCGGCTCTCGCTGCCGATACGCCCCAGAGAATTGTCGGGCCCGTGGCCGTGCAGGCGCATGACGGCAGTCTGCAGCGGCTGCGCCGTGCTACATGCCAGCGGCTGCTCGCGGACCCGGCCCATAAAATAGTTCCCCCATTCGGCTGGTTCGCGGACCCCGGACCATCCCACCCCCCCACAGTGCCCCCAGCCCCGAATAATGTCCCCGCTTGCCCGCAGATCGATCCTCCCCTGATTGTGCCAGCGCTGCACTGAGTCTGCAGCCGCCACGCCAAGTTCCCGACGGGTGCAACCACACGTGACCCACGCCGTCGGGAACTCGGGCGGTCAGGGGCGGAGCATCGGGGGGGCGGGCAGGTTACAGGCAATGTCCTGAGGCCGTCGATACGTGGCATGCCGTACTTTGGATGGGGTGGAGTATCGCGAAAGCGGCGCCGCTCCCCAGATTTAGTAGGGAACACGGATTCTCCGGCCGTTCGCCGAACGCGATTTCGGCATCGGTGACCGGAGAATCCAGCCCCTGATTACTGGAGCATGCCAGAAGCAGCTCCCCAAGTCTTCTTCAGGAACATGTTTCAAACCCACAAACTCCACCATCTGGAAGGCCAAATGAAGAAGAATAGTTGCGGCATAACCTCAAATTCCAACACTATCCTGATTTACATATATTGGCCACGATTCTCCCAAAAGGTAACAAAGTCCCCTACTGAGCACGTTTAGCCGCGTGTTTCCCAGCGCACGCGGTGCCGAGAAACACATGGTTATTCAATGCGACTCTCATTGAATAAGGGGCCTGAACGAGGAACTCACGGCCCAGGCCCTGTTTTGTACAGTGGGGAGCTCCCCACTCCAATCTCCCACACTGTGGGAGGGTCCTCGGCATCCCCCACCCATACCCAAGCTGAGCACCTGCAGCCCAATCATGCGTGTAAAATATTCCAGCTTGGCACCTTGGTAGTGCCAACCTGACACTCTGGCAGGAGCCACGCCTGCTGGCACCTTGGCAGTGCCAGGATGGCACCAGGTGGCACTGCCAGGGTACCAAGTTGGCATCAGCTGTGCCAGGACACCACCCTGCTGAAAGGGCATGCAGCTGGGGGGCATCCGATCCCCTGGGAGACCCCCAGGAGTGCCGTTCTGTGTGGTCCCCAATTGCGGGACCTGTGCTAAATGGCGCTCGCCCAAGGTCTCGTGAGACGAAGGGTTTGTATCCCAAAGCCTCAGGCACTTTCGGATCCTGATTCAGGTTTACCGCATTGCTCGAATGTACAGATTTCCCAAAAAGTGACCCCCCCCCCCCCCGGCTTGTATGCGGGATTCGCATTGCAATGTCTCGCGAGATCGCGTTGGATCTCGCAAGGCGTAGCACGCCGGGTAGATCTCGGGAGTGGGGTCTCCCAGCTTTCAACTGTCATGCTGCACCACGGCAAGCTGCTGTTCGGATGCAGCATAGCCGTTGGACCATGCTCATATTGTCATTCTTTCATGATTATTGAGTCAAACTCAACTAACTTCGCAGGGAATCCTCAGTGAAGGTTCAGCAGGGATAGATATGCAGCCAAAATTAGAACAGATATTAAGTGAGTCAGGAAGGCATAGAATGTCTAGACTAGTTAATTCACAAGGGAGTTTGGCAAGATTGGATGGTATTTATTTGAATGCAATGAGTCTGATGAACAAGGCAGATGAATTGAGGGCACAAATTAAAACATGGTGGTATGATGTCATTGCTGTAATTGAGACATGGCTGAGAGAGGTTGGATAGGCAGCTCAATATTCCAGGGTTGGGGGTCTTCCGGCGAGATAGGAAAAGTGGTAAAAGAGGAAGGGGTGTTATCATTTTGATCGGGGAATCAATTACTGTATTAAGGAGGGACTACATCCTTGAAGGCTTTTCAACTGAAGCCATATAGTTAGAACATAAAAACCAATAATGAGCAATCACATTGTTGTGAGCATTCTATAGGCCCCCTAACAGTCCGAGAGAAATAGAAGAGGATATATGTGGGCAAATTTCAGAGAAGTATGCAAGTTATAGGATAGTTATGGTGGGGATTTCAACATTAACTCGAGTAGCCATAATGTAAAAGGTTGCGTGGGAGCGGAACTCTGAAAAAGTATCCAGAAGAGCTTTTTAAGCCAGTACGTAGAAAGTCCTGCAAGAGAGGGGCTGGTCCTGGACTTAATTTACGTAATGTTGGGAAAATGGTTGACGTGTCAGTGGGGGAGCATTGCGCAGACAGTGATCATATCACTCCGTCAGATTCAAAATTGTTATGGAAACGGACGAGGATGGGCCTGAGATCAAAGTTCAGGGGAAGGCTGATTTTAATAAGAACAGATATGATTTGGCCAGAGTGGACTGAGAGCAGACACTTTTAGGTAAATCTGTGACAGAACAGTGGGACACCTTCGAGAAGGAAATAGTGATGGTACAGGGCCAACATTTTCCATTCAAGAAAAAGGACGGGGCTAACCAATCCAGTGAACCCTGGTTATCGAAGGATATATAGCATTGGATAAGGAGAAAAAGGGAAGCTTATTGCAGATATCTAGGGCTCAAAGCAGCAGAAACCCTAGGGGAATATAGAATGTGTAAAAGGGAACTTCAGAAGGAAATTAGGAGAGCAAAAAGGGGACATGAAAGGATACCGGCATGTGAAATAAAGGAAAATCCGAAGTTGTTTTACAAGCACATTAAGGTAAAAATATGTCTAGGGTAAGAGTAGGGCCAATTAAGGACCATAGTGGTAATTAGTGTTAGGGTTAGGGATGAATGACCAGGAGGAATAGATTTAAGGTAAGGGACAGGAGGTTTAGAGGGAATGTGAGGAAAAACATTTTCACCCAGAGGATGATGGAAGTCTGGAACTCACTACTGAAAAGGTGACGGAGGCAAAGACCCTCATAACATTTAAAAAGTATTTAGATGTGCACTTGCAATGCTAAGGCACACAAGGCTATGGGCCAAGTGCTGGAAAATGGGCGCAGGCGCGATGGGCCGAAGAACCTTTTCTGTGCTGTTGTCCTCTGACTCTAAACTATCTGGAGCCCCGACCAGCAAGATTGTGGGAGAATCTTAATCACAAGGGCTGCAGCTATTTAAGAGGATTAACCTTCTCAGGTCAGTAGGGATTGGACAATAAATGTTGACCTTACAAGGTACACTCACATATCGAGTATTTTTTTTTTAGAAGAGGAAAAATGTGTTACATCTAATTTGCTCTTTTGATATGAATGGTCTGTTTTGCCTGGAGTACTAAACTTAATGCGATCACAGCAAGGGATTTTGCAGTTTCCATAGAGAGTACTAAACCAGGGATCAAGCGGCAGAGGTCAACTTTGGCGGTACCAGAAGATCCCAACCAGTGGGAAGGGCTGGGAAATCCTGTCCTAGGTCTTTGAAGATTTGGGCCCACAGTGTGTGTTCTTTGTGATTCTTTTATCAGGATAGATGTCATAGTGTTCACAAAGACCACAGAAGCTAAATTCATGAACAAAACTAACTTTTATTTACACTACTTAAATTAAGCTTCTCCACGTACTCCTATAGTAAACAATAACTATAGTAATCTACACTCAGAATTGTACTCTACCCTCTCTAGATCTCTCCAGTGCACTACTCTATCCTTCTCTCTCAGAAGCCTGAGAGTCAGTGCTTTATATAGTACTACATCTAGTTCCATCTAGTGGTTAATTGCAACCTGGCATTAACTCCCTGTATACTAAACATTTCTATAATGTCACACACAGCATTAAATTGGCCTTATTGGTACAAATTGATAACCTTACCGATGTGAGAGATCAGATGGGGAAAAAAATCACTATGAAGCGCATTGATGGGAGTGAGGCATATTATTTAAACAAAGTGAGATGGTCATTGGAGTGTGGCCAAAGTGCAAATGCTCCCACTGAAGTTCATGGACTTTTAGCTAGCTCGCTACCACAGGGGAACCTGCCATGTTGGGGCTGGGAAATCACACCCATAGGGTGGGGTTTTCCGGCTGTACCCACCAGCAGAATTTTCTGGTGTCACCAACAGCAGGTTCCCTGGCCACGGACAGTTCGGAAAACAGGAAATCCTGTTGACATCGGCTGGACCAGAACACCTTGCCATCAGCCAATGGCAGGTTACCTCCGCAAAACATGCTGTGGAGGGTGGAACATCCTGCCCAAAGGTTGGAACTTTCCATTCTATGCGCAGAGTGCTGGCTAAGGTGAGAAAACCAGCATGAGCTCGCAGGCTGCACAACTGGCTTTTCTCTCCAGATAATCCAGCACTCTTGTGCAGAAAAAAATCTCACTGACAGAGCAGGGCCTGAAAAATCCTGCATCCGGGAATCCTGAGATCAGGCCTCCCATCCCGCTTGGACACTGGGGAAACCCACACGACATGCACAAGGGGGAACCTCCCCCCAACCGATAAAGAGAACCACCACCCCCCCATTTAGTTCCATGGAGGACCCCTTGGAACTGACCCCTGGCACTGCCCCAGCACTCACTGTGAATGCGGGTCTAAAATCACAGCCGCAGTCTTTTAAATAATTTAAATAGCCTGTCCAATAATTGTTTACTGTGCTCAATATTGAGCCCAGAATAACATGGGTTTGTGGAATCTGTACCTATACAGCAGCTGCTCACATTAGTTTGTAAAGCTAATTCTGCCCTCCTGATCTTTCCTCATTACACTTTAGTTTCCGTTACTTCAAATACTTATATATCTTTCCCTGAAAAGTTTCAGCTGTTTCGGTCACAACACTTTTTGCAGGAAAACTTTAAAATATCTTCATTAATTTTTCTCTGAGCCTTCAGTGCTCCAATTGAAATAATCAGATTTTATGTGAACCATTGTATCCCATCTCATCTCCAGCCTAGTAAATGTATGGCATGCCCTCGCTGTTACCTTAATGCGACTTGACAAGTGTTTGACATACTTCATTACGGCACCACGGTGGCTCAGTGGTTAGTACTGCTACCTCACTACGCCAGGGACCCAGATTCAATTCCAACTTTGGGTGACTGTATGTGTGGAGCTTTGGCACTGCCAAGGTGCCAAGCTGTAATTTTTTGCACGTGATAAGGCCGGGGTTGTCCGGCATGTGTGTTGTGAGGGTGGGGGGGGAGGGGGGGGGGGTGGACCTGGGGCCTGGGACCCTTCCATAGTGCGTTCAGGCTGGGGGAGGGTGGGAGGTAGATTGTTTTGGGGGCCTCTGAGACCGCGCCATCTCTCGCTACAATTGGGAGTTCCGGCGAGCAGAGCTCCCCACTGTACAAACAAGGCTATGTGCAGCCTCAGCCGCGCATTCCCTGTTCAGGCCCCTTATTCAACATGAGTTGCGTTGAATGGCCATGTGTTTCTCGGCACTGCGAGTTCCGGGAAACAAGCGGCTAAACACGCTCGCTTGGGGACTTTGTTCCCTTTTTTGGGAGAATCGTGCCCTATTATTCTCCCTATGTGGATGGCACGGTGGCACAGTGGTTAGCACTGCTGCCCCACAGCTCTTGAGACCCGGGTTCAATTCTGGCTTCGGGTGACTGTCTGTGTGGAGTTTGCACTTTCTCCCCATGTCTGCGTGGGTTTCCTCCGGGTGCTCCAGTTTCATGCCACAGTCCAAAGTTGTGCAGGTTAGGTATATTAGCCATGCTAAATCGGCCCTTGTCCAAAAGGTTAGGTGGGGTTACAGCGGATAGGGTGGAGGCATGGGCTTAAGTAGGATGCTCTTTCCAAGGGTCGGTGCAAACTCGATGGCCTGAATGGCCTCATTTTGCACTGTAAGGATTCTATGATTACTCTTGAACTTTATGCCCCTAATTATAAAATGTATATATCACTGCCCAGATTCTCAGTAAAATGATGTAATGAAAACATCTTATGTATACGACAATATCCTCTAACATTTTCTGTTGTCAGCTTTTAAACAGTGTTGATCAATTATGTAACACTTAAGGAATTTAGACAATACAGGATTAAATGAATACACCGTTTTAAATTAGAGGCTGAATTTCTGCCCATGTGTGGGCAGGCTTGTAATTTTGTTTTATTGGTCCGCCTGCCAATTTTTAATGTTATTCTACCACTGGCATCTTTATTCAGAGCCAAGATCAGAGGAGGGAGAGTTCCCTGCTGGCAAGTGGTGGGTAACCGATTTAAGGTCAATTATGAAAGGCCAACTGGAAATTTCAAGTTGGTCAACAGGACCCCTGTGGCATCGGGAATGGACCAGTTTCCTGGAAATGGCCTCCTGGCAACTGGTAGGATGGGGATCTGTGCTTTGGACAGGCCTTTGAGGTCCTCCCCACCCACCTGGCCACAGTTATAGCCATGAGGGTTTCCCTTCCAAAATGGAGAGATGGTAGCATCGTGTTAATGTCATTGAAGTCGTAATCCAAAGGCTCATGCTCCGAGAACATGGGTTCATCTCCCATCATGTCAACTGGTCGAATTTAAATTCAATTAATTCATAAACCTCAGTTACATAAAAAAATATGGAATTCAAAGCTCGTCTCACTAATGATGACCATGGAACTACCATTGATTGTTGGAAAAACTCAACTGGTTCTCTTTAATGTCCTTTAATGATGGAAATCTGCCATCTTTACTTGTTCTGGCCTACATATGACTCCAGACAAAATAGCAATGTGGTTGACCCTTAACTGCTCACAGGTCTGATAGGAATTGACAGCAATGTTGAGTGAATACCATAAAATGGCTAATAAGAATTGACAACAAACACTGGCATTGCTGGAGAAACCCATGTCCTATGAAAGAATTTTAAAAAAGCAGACCCAGCATTTGTTTTTAATTGAAAGTTCCTGGGATAGAGGTTACCTCATTCTCCCTTACCTGCAAAAGCACACTGCAGTTCATTCTGTGCGAGATGACCTCCAAGTGATACATCAGTTTCAAAAGCACAACCATGGCCCTCAACTGAATGGCAATTTTACCCTCTGAACACGAATTGGCCTATTCAAGAAAAATTGCTGTCTGAATGTTCATCACATAGCTGAATATATTGGAGGCTCAGCCAGCCTTATTTTGGTCTATCACGGAATCAAGTGTTATGGAGAGCGGGCTCGAAATTGGAATTAAGTCCAAGATCTGCCATGCTCTTAATGAATTACAGAACAGTCCTGACGAACTGTGTGGTTTACTCCTGCTTCTATTTCTTGTGTTTATGTGGGACCCCCATTTGATCCTGATATTGGGATCCCAACCTAAAACCCCAAATCCTGCCCTAGGTATTACAGCTAAAATATTTGAAAATTGTTTTGTGCACAGTCCAAGTGGTGTTGAGATCGAGCAAACCCAGGTCTGAGTGACCGCAATGGTAAATAGAGTGATACGACCAGTAAATATTGATTAATTGACCAGTGGTGTACTACAACCAGCGTTATACATCTACTTCCATGTATTATTCAAGAAGGGTAGGCTATAAAATATGAGAATGATGCATTGTAATTTGTGTACAAACTGATCAATGCAATAATTCAGCTTGTTGTGGGTGGATAATGGACATTTGATAATTATACTTTACCATGCTAAGCAACAACATAAATGGATAAGCATAGAACACATACAATTTGGGCATATTTAGACAGGATTTTCTGATTTAATACAAGATCAGCATGGCAGATTTTGCCACCACTGATCTTAGTAACCTTAATGAGTAAAGCTAACTTTGACAAGTTCCCGGTGGGATTTAAGAAAACACAGATCACAGGAGGGGAAGTGAAAAGTTTGCTTGCAGTCCGCAAGTATCTACAGCAGTGTACCAGGACTGGAATTGAATGCCTCAGGCCCCCTAAAGTGGATGGTCAGGGAAAAAATGTTAACATTTAAATGATGTTCCTGCTCCCGCCACTATTATGGCAGAGGCAGCCAAAAAAAAGCTCCTATAATATTGCTGCGACCATATAATTTGAAAATGCTGCCTATATTGCATCATAAATACCTGAGGTGATGCCAAATAGCGGTAAGCCATTGGAAGTACTCTCTAGGTGATTTCCTATCCCCACTGTTATGGGCCAGCGTTTAGAGAACCCCAATGTGTATCATGGAGTTCACCTGACCCACAACCTTTAATAGATTGTGGTATGGGGAGCACATGGCCCACTCTACAGGTGTGATACAGCAGAAATGGAAAAATATTTTTTAAAGCGAAACAATGTTTATTCAATGAACCCAGGTTAATCTTTTTCAAACATACAGTGAACATCTTAGCAACCATTAATTCAAATACAACCCCCAGAAACTACAACACTAAGTAATCCTTTGAGCTTTCCTTTTAACATCCATATGACTTAAAAACAAAACCTTCAACAGAAGCACATCAGGTTAAAGTCACTACTGAAAACATTTATAATTCTGAATGCACCAAATGATCAAGAGATAGTCTTTTGATGGCAGAGAGAACAGCAGTACACCTGCTTGGTCTGGCTTCAGCTCCAACACTGAAAACGAAACTAAAACACACCCTGCAGCAAACAGCCTAAAAAGAAAGTAAAAAGCTGACAGCTCCACCCACACTGTGACATCACTGATAAACACCCATTTCTTAAAAGTACATTTCTTAAACACCCATTTCTTAAAGGTACTCTCACATGACACCACCCACCAACATTATGTCGTAACATCAAGGAAAATCTTGCCTTGTTATGGTTCATTTATTTTCAGTATATGCCCTCAAGTGATTGTGAACGGCTGTGAAATCCTGGCAAAATAATGGGATTTATAAAATGTATATATTAAATGTATTCAACGCTGCATGCCAAACAAAATGCAGTGAATGCAAATTCGAAAAAAATAATAGGGGATTGAAATACAAAATACTAATTCCACCGAGAGGTTCAGATCTTATCTTAAGTTCTGAAAAGAGTAAAGCTTGAGTGGTTTAGGAATGTTCTGTAAGCCTGAATATTTGGTTCTGATCCACCCACTGTAATGATTCCTGTGTTCTCTGAAAGAATGTGTTGTTTATTCATTTAATTTTTTGCTGTTCAACAGAAGTTGCTGTTAGCAGGAGATCTCTTTATTTAAGGGCAGCATGGTCGCATAGTGGTTAGCACAGTTGCTTCACAGCTCCAGGGTCCCAGGTTCGATTCCCGGCATGGGTCACTGTCTGTGTGGAGTATGCATGTTCTCCCCGTGTGTGCGCGGGTTTCCTCCGGGTGCTCCAGTTTCCTCACACAATCCAAAGATGTGTAGGTTTGGTGGATTGGCCATTATAAATTGCCCTTAGTGTACAAAAAGGTTAGGTGGGGTTACTGGGTTATGGGGATAAAGGGGATAGGGTGGAGGCGTGGGGCTTAGGTAGGGTGCTCTTTCCAAGGGCCGGTGCAGACTCAATGGGCTGAATGGCCTCCTTCAGCACCATAAATTCAATGATTCTATGATTTTATGAACTCTGCATGAGATATACTTTGGCAATTTGAAAGCAATGCAGATTCTCTATGAAGTGTATTTCTAGGGCAAAGATCTTAAATGGTACATTTTGATACACATTTCAGAACACTAATTGCTTAAATGTTGCCTCAATTTGGGGGCTAACAGTACATATTGGCACGGTAGCAGATATTGCATTATTGTGTGAGGTCATCTCACTGAATTGGGAGTGTCCCAAGGTTGGGGATGTGGGATATCAAAAATCAGGAACAGGTACAATTCAATGGAACAAGATTCTTTTGGAGAGGTGGGCAGAGGGTTACTGGGGAGGAGGTCCATGCGGAAGTGATATCAATCTGTTAATTTTTTAAAATAAATTTAGAGTACCCAATTCATTGTTTCCAATTAAGGGGCAATTTAGCCTGGCCAATCCAGCTACCTGCACATCTTTGAGTTGTGGGGGCGAAAGCCACGCAAACACAGGGAAAATGTGAAAACTCCACATGGACAGTGACCCAGAGCCGGGATCGAACCTGGGAGCTCGGCGCCGTGAGGCAGCAGGGCTAACCCACTGCACCAGCATGCTGCCCATATATCAACCTGTTATAACCAAACTATGCAAATAAGCCAAGTGACATCTGAAGAAAATTAAAAATTACTCCTGACATTCCCTTTAGACCCATTTTCATTGAAAATGCTGAGCATTTCTGAGGCACACCTCAGGGTATTACAGATGGAAGGCTTGAATGAATCTCTCATGCAGTTGGTGCACTGTTCAATAACTGAAGTGATCTGACACAAGAGGATACTTTAAAGGTCCCTTGAAGGATTTTGTGAAGTATCGATTTAAAGGTATTTGAACCAGGAGAGTTCAGGAGTGATAGTGTTAGTTTAATAATCACTTATCATGGCAGATTGTGAAATACAGGTTTATTGGTATATGTATGGGTGTCAATAGCATACCAATGATATGTGTTTTATTAAGTATATGACAATCATTGATGGCAATTTACCATAACAATAACAGCATCAAGTGCCTAGTATTGCGCTGTCAGAATTTACATTTTGGTTGATAATACTTGTAAATTACTTGGACCAGATAATTCCTGCCCTGAAATGTGAGGAAGAACTACTTTAGGTAAGCAAATGGAAGTGACCTGGTGGTGAAAGCAGGGGCAGAATTATTTGTTCCCCACAAGGTGGATTTTGAGGCAGAGGGCAGGGGGCAAATAACCTAAAATTGAATGAGTGGGAAGCAACCCCCCCCCCCCCCCCCCCGGCCAAACCAAGATGCAGTTTCACACTGTGGGGGGGGGGGGGGGGGGGAGCAAACCCTCAGGCGGGGAAGCAGCCCATTCACCTATTAAGGCCCTCAGGTGGCCTTATGGTGAGCCCGATCACTCGCCATCTTCAAAGTTCAGACCCAGAGATGATCAATTATTTGGATGGGCAGTTGCAAGAAACAAAAACACAGTGTTTTAGGGAAAGAGAGGGGAATGGGATTGACTGGATTCCTCCACAAAGAGCTGGCATAGACTTAGCATTCTTTTGTGCTGTGAATAATTCGGGCTTAATTTTACAGGGAGTTGGGAAATTTTATAAGGGCACGAAGAATCCAGCACGAGTTGAAGGATACAAAGAAATAACATTTATTTACAATAACATATATATGCACAACAGCAGCAGCAACGTCCCTTGCTGGTCACTCTCCTCTAGCCGGTTCCAAACTGGCCAGCTTTATTTATGCAGGGAATCTGCGAATGATTTCTCCGCCCCCACATTCGAGAAGCTCTTACTCCCAAAGGATTGTGGGATTTCTATTTGTCCCCAGCCAGTGGTAAGCAGACAGGTTATTGTGGTAATCATCACTGTTGTATTGCGTAAACTGCATGCGAGGGTATTTCGGTAAGGCCCCTGTACTACAGGTACGGGGGTAGATCCCTGCCTGCTGGCTCCGCCCAGTAGGTGGAGTATAAATGTGTGGGCTCTCCGAGCTACAGTCATTTCGGCAGCAGCTACGGGAGGCTCCACATCTCTGCGTAATAAAGCCTCGATTACTCTCTACTCTCGTCTCGTCGTAATTGATAGTGTATCAGTTATAACATCCCTCCAACCAAAGTCCAAGGAATCCACCGAAGACCCTGGCGAAGGAGGGCGTCGGACTCGTTTTGCCGCAGGCCGGACACCAGGCGTGTAACGAGACGTAGAACGGTGCTTCCGTGATGAATGGCGTAACGGTTGTACATCCACGGCCCGTGGACCTGAGGATTCTCCCCTTAGGCGTCCTGTGTCTCCATCTCGGAGTCGGAGTCTGCTGCCTCCGTCATCTCAGCGTCTCTATTTCCACGGGGTTCTGCAACGGCCTGCGCAAGCTTTGAGTGCGGCACCAGAGGAATTGTGAGGAATACTTTCCACTGTGTCTGGTCTCTGTGGCTGTAGAAATGAGCTCCAGGGGTGGGGAATCTTTGCAAGGGATAGTCTTCTGAACCGAATGTGGTCTACATGCTTGCGCTGGAGACAACCCTGGGCTTGCACCTGGTAAGAGACAGGGCCCGTTTGATGAAAGAGTACGCCAGAGACCCACTTGGCACCATCAGCAAAATTCCAAACGAACACTGGGCCACCGGGCGCAAACTGCCGAATCGGCTGATGCCGAGAAAAACCATGTCCCTGCCGTTCTTGTGTGCAGCGTACTTTTGCGCCAATGTCTGGGAAAACCATGCTAAGGCGGGTGCAAAGTCTCCGGCCCATGAGGAGTTCTGCGGAAGTTACCCCAGTCACCGCATGTGGGGTGGTCCTATATGAAAACATTAAACAAGCCAGTCTCGTGTCCATTGAGCCGGAAGACTGCTTCTTTAGGCCTAGTTTGAATGTCTGCACTGCATGCTCCGCCAACCCATTTGAAGCCAGGTGGTATGGGGCAGTGCGGATATGGCGTATGCCGTTCATCCTCATGAACCTCGCAAACTCCTCGCTTGTGAACCGAGTGCCGTTGTCCGTGACCAGCACCTCAGGGAGACCATGCGTACTGAAAGACAAACACATCTTCTCGATTGTTGCGCAGGACGTTGTGCCTACCATCTTATGCATTCCTAGCCATTTAGACTGGGCATCGATTAATAGAAGGAACATGGATCCTTGAAAAGGGCTGGCGAAATCCGCGCGCCCAAGACTGCCCTGGCCGTTCCCAGTGATGTAGGGGCGGGGCCGGCGGAAGCTTCTGATGCTCCTGGCAAATGGAGCAGTTTTGGGCCACCTTCTTAATGTCGGTATCGAGGCCTGGCCATCAGACATAACTCCGGGCCAACCTTTTCATTTTGGTCACACCTGGATGCCATTGTGCAAGTCTCTCAGTATCAGCTCCTGTCCTTTTTCCGGGACAATCACACGCGTCCCCCACAAAAGGATGCCGTCTTCCATGCTAAATTCTGACAGCTTGGCGGGAAATGCCCGCAACTCGCCTGGGAGCTGTCTATGCTGCCCACCATACAGGACTATGTGCCGAACCTTTGACAGGACTGGCTCTGTCTGGGTCCACTCACGGATCTGTGATGCCGTGACAGGCAAGGTGTTCATAAAATTTAGGGTTGCAACCACCTCACCGGTCGTGGGGGTCGACATGGGGCCAGTCAATAAAGGCAATTGGCTCAGTGCGTCGGCATTCGCTATCTGGGTTCCTGGTTTGTGCTCCAGAGTATACTCATAGTCAGCGCACAACAAAGCCCAGCGCTGGATCCGTGTGGAAGCAATGGGCGGTATTGGCTTATCCTCTCGGAAAAGTACCAGCAGAGGTTAAGATCAGTCATGATAGTGAAGTGGCGGCCATACACGTACTGGTGGAAGCGTTTCACTGCAAAGACCACCGCCACACCCTCCTTCTCGATCTGCGCATACTTTTTTTCCGCTGCAATCAATGTGCGGGAGGCGAAAGCTATCGGCCGCTCAGCCCCGTTCCCCATCTTGTGGGACAGGACGGCCCCAATACCATACGGGGATGCATCACATGTGACGAGCAATGGCTTTCCAGGATCATAGTGGGTTAGTAACCCAGATGACGACAATTGTTGTTTTACCCACCAGAAAGCGGTTTCTTGCGGCTGACCCCAAACCCAGGTGTGATTCTTCTTTAGCAGAAGGTGTAACGGGGCCAGCATAGTTGCCAGATTGGTGAAGAACTTCCCGTAATAGTTTACAAGGGCGAGGAAATCACGAAGATGTGAAGTGTAAGTCGGGGCGGGGGCCTGTTGAATCTCTGCGACGGTGTGCAAACCTTCGCGGTCCACCCGATAACCCAGGTAGACTACTTCCTTCGCCTGAAAGACGCACTTTCTGCGACATAAACGGACTCCAGCCTCCGAAAAGCGTCTCAGGACAGCCTCCAAATTTTCCAAATGTTCCTGCTCCGATGTCCCTGTAATCAAAATGTCATCTAAGTAGACGGCGACACGCGGTAAATCTCTCAAAATGCCCTCCATGACGCGTTGAAAAATAGCGCAGGCGGAGGATACGCCAAAGGGTAACCGCGTATGTTCATACAGGCCTCGGTGTGTATTAATCATTACATATGGCCAGGAGGCAGGGTCCAGCTCCAACTGTAGGTAGGCGTGACTCATATCTAATTTTGTGAACAAGATTCCGACTGCATGCTTCGCGTAGAGATCCTCTATGCGAGGCATTGGATATCGGTCGAGTCGGGAAGCCGTATTCACTGTAAGTTTATAGTCACCGCACAAGCGAACTGTGGCATCTGGCTTTATTACAGGTACAATTGGTGCTGCCCAGTCAGCGAAAAAACGGACCTGATAATACCCAAAGTCTCCAAACGAGTGAGCTCCGCTTCTATCTTCTCGAGCAAAACGTAAGGCACTGAAGTAGCGCGGCTTGGCTCCTGGTTCGACTTGGATATGGGCTACGGCCCCTTTAATTTTCCTCAAACTGGGCTGGAATACGTCTGGGTATCGTCCTAGCACCTCAGTCACCCCTCCAGAAATTGTTTGGAGGATGTGCTCCCACTGTAGCAGTAAATGGTGCAACCAGTCCCGACCCAACAGGCTGAGCCCGTGGCCCCGCACCACGATAAGTGGGAAACGCCCCTCCTGGCATCCATAAACAACAGGGGTCATCGTAGTTCCTGCAATGCCCAATGGTTCCCCCATGTAGGTGGCCAACCTGGCCTGTGTGATGGTGAACGAAAGGGTCTGTATACCCTGCTTGATGCGGTTGAATGTCCTCTGGGCGATCACAGAGACCCCTACACCAGTGTCCAACTCCATCTCAAGGGGGTGACCATTGACCTGCGCTGTCACCTTAATGGGTGCCACATGGGGAGCTGCCACACAATGCAGCTGCAGGCAGTCGTCCTCTGTCTCCACGTCCTCGGGAGTAGTCGCCGCAGGTTAATCCAAATGGAAGGTATGGCCCCTGGGCTGGACCCAGTTTCTGTTAGAACGATGGCGCCTCTGGCGCCCCCAGGACCGGCGTCCGCGACGGGGTCAGTGCCCACAAGTCTGACATGGACATGGCTCCTCATCCATTGGTTCTGGAGAAGCCTCCCTTCGGGGAGGAATATCCGATGGCCACTGGCGTCGATCCGGATGTCGCCTCGTCCAAGATACCGCAGGGTCGAGGGGGGACACTTTTGGACGGAAGGGGATGCACCCCAAGGGGTCTCACCATAGTCACAGAACTCTGCAATCCTGCATAGCCTGGATAGAAACTCGACAAGCAATTCCCCTGAGGTCCTCTCAGCGGTATTAAACCGGTAACATTGGGCTATCGTGGACGGAGGTTTGGTGTCCAGTGCAGCTGGGTACATAAGGCTCCTAATCACCCCAAACGTATGCGGGCTGCAGGCGGTGAGCAATATGACCACCTGGTGCTCGTTTTCGGTGATGTTGTTTGCCCGGAAATAGTAACACATCCTTTGTGCGTACTGGTTCCAGCTTTCCAGCGCAGCATCAAAAACATCCAAACGTCCATACAGAGGCATGGTGTAATAGAAAACAACTTCCAACCTGTATCCAACAAAAATCCAGGGAGGTGGCTTCAGCAGTGTAGACAGCTATTCTCTTTAACCTTTGTCGCCAGTTTTGTGAGGGCCACGAGGAGTCCAGCACGAGTTGAAGGATAGAAAGAAATAACATTTATATACAATAGCAGCAGCGACTTCCCTTGCTGCTCACTCTCCTCTAGCCGGTTCCAAACTGGACAGGTTTATTTATGCAGGGAATCTGCGAATGATTTCTCTGCCCCCTCATTTGAAAAAGAACAAAGAAAAGTACAGCACAGGAACAGGCCCTTCGGCCCTCCAAGCCCATGCCGACCATGCTGCCCCACTAAACTACAATACTCTACACTTCCTGGGTCCGTATCCCTCTATTCCCATCTTATTCATGTATTTATAAAGATGCCCCTTAAATGTCACTATCGTCCCTGCTTCCACCATCTTCTCCGGCAGCGAGTTCCAGGCATCCACTACCCGCTGTGTAAAAGACTTGCCTCGTACATCTCCTCTAAACCTTGCCCCTCGCACCTTAAACCTATGCCCCCCAGTAATTGACCCCTCTACCCTGGCGAAAAGCCTCTGACGATCCACGCTGTCTCTGCCCCTCATGATTTTGTAGACCTCTATCAGGTCATCCCTCAACCTCCGTCGTTCCAGGAACAAACCAAGTTTATTCAACCACTCCTCATAGCTAATGCCCAGGCAACGTCCTGGTAAATCTCTTCTGCACCCTCTCTAAAGCCTCCATATCCTTCTGGTAGTGTGGTGGCCAGAAATGAACATTATACTCCAAGTGTGGCCTAACTAAGGTTCTATACAGCTGCAACATGACTTGCCAATTCTTATACTCAATGCCCCGGCCAATGAAGGCAAGCATGCCGTATGCCTTCTTGATTACTTTCTCCACCTGTGTTGCACCTTTCAGTGACCTGTGGACCTGTACACCTATTTCTCTCTAACTTTCAATATTCTTTCGAGTTCAACCATTCACTGTATTTTCCCTACCTGTATTAGACCTTCCAAAATGCATTACCTCACATTTGTCTGGATTAAACTCCATCTGCCATCTCTCCGCCCAAGTCTCCAAATGATCTAAATTCTGCTGTATCCTCTAACAGTCCTCATCGCTATCCGCAATTCCACCAACCTTTGTTTCGTCTCCAAACCTACTAATCAGACCAGTTATATTTTTCTCCAAATCATTTATATATACTACAAACAGCAAAGGTCCCAGCACTGATCCCTGAGGAACACCACTAGTCACAGCCCTCAGAAAAGCACCCTTCCATTGCTACTCACTGCCTTCTATGACCTAGCCAGTTTTGTATCCACCTTGCCAGCTCACCCCTGATCCCATGTGACTTCACCTTTTGTACCAGTCTACCATGATGGACCTTGTCAAAGGCCTTACTGAATTCCATATCGACAACATCCACTGCCCTACCTGCATCAATCATCTTTGTGACCTCTTCAAAAAACTCTACCAAGTTAGTGAGACACGACCTCCCCTTCACAAAACCATGCTGCCTCTCACTAATACATCCATTTGCTTCCAAATGGGAGTAGATCCTGTCTCGAAGAATTCTCTCCAGTAATTTCCCTACCATTGACGTAAGGCTCACCAGCCTATAGTTCCCTGGATTATCCTTGCTACCCTTCTTAAACAAAGGATCAACATTGTCTATTCTCCAGTCCTCCGGGACATCACCTGAAGACAGTGAGGATCCAAAGATTTTTGTCAAGGCCTCAGCAATTTCCTCTCTAGCCTCCTTCAGTATTCTGGGGTAGATCCCATCAGGCCCTGGGGACTTCTCTACCTTAATATTTTTCAAGACGCCCAACACCTCGTCTTTTTGGATCTCAATGTGACCCAGGCTATCTGCACACCCTTCTCCAGACTCAACATCCACCAATTCCTTCTCTTTGATGCTCATGCTCCCTAATGGATTTCCATTAGTCCCCAACCAGTGGTAGGCACGCAGGTTATAACAGGGAGCATACTGACTGACCTTTGAAAAGGCAGCCCCACAAAGTTATTATGTTGCAGATGGCCTTGACAAGCAGATAGTGGAATGTCCACCGTTCAGTGAATGGAAGTCCTGTCTTCAAGTTTTGCTGGACAATCAGATTGGCTGTCAGCTCTTGCAGTCTGGGCTTTTTCAAAACTTGGTGGTGGATGCTGCAAGAAGACCCACAAAGAACTGTCATGCACACTGGACCCAGGTAAGTCCAAGGGATCGAGCACTGTAGGGAGGATGCGAGGAGCTGTGAGACAGCTATCGGAAACCAGGCAGGGTGACAGAAAGACAGGGGGAGGGCTGATTTTTTACAAGGTGCCCCTAATGTGCTGCTGGGAAACTCCTTCTTCCCTACTCTTCTTTTCACCACACTGGTTGTAAAAACCATGTTCCCACTCAAATCACGGCCGTGGAGATGGCTTGATGGCAATTAATTGGTCACCTAAGAGCGGCAGGCTAGGGGCGTCTAAGCTTCCTCCTGATATAGGGGGACAAATCGGGGATGGGTGGATACGTGGTGGGCAAATCACCCAACATATTTTACATATTGTACTTGCCATCTCGTCCCCCCCCCCGCCCTCACCCCCACCCTAAGTTCAGAAAGGCGTATGTAAAATCCAGCCCTATGATTCTGTTACTATAAATCATGCTTTCAAATCTAAGCCAACTGAGGGAATATCTGATCCGCAAGATTGTTTTTAATGGTCTATTTGATTTCCAATTGTTTTAATGTGCTATATTCCTGGGGTGGGATTCTCCATGCCCGTGCCGTGTTGGAGATTCGCCGGAGACGCGGGACATTCCCGCCACACCACTCTGATGACAGGACACGATTCTCCGGCGACCGGACAATCGGCGCCAATCGGGCCCCGAGGTCGCCGCAGTGCCGGTCGGGGGCTCCTGAAAGTGGCCCCCACGGCGATTCTCCGCAGACGACCGGCCGAACTCCCGCCGAGTTCCACCGAGTCCCCCTGCTTGCATGGTTCCAACCTGTACCACCTGGCGGGAGCTCGGACCCGTGGCCCTGGTGGATGTCCTGGTGGTGGAGGCAGGGCGCATTCACGGGGTCCAGGCCCATGCTTGGGGGCTGCCGATCGGCAGGCGCCCGCGATCTGGAGGGGGTCTACCTCCCGCGCGGGCCTGCTGTAGGTGTCCGACATGCACCGACTCGGAGAGGGCCACCACGCACATGCACCAGCGCGGAGACAGAACCCACGTGCATGTGCCGGCGCGGAGATGGCAGCCATGTGCCGGCGCGGAGACCGTGCAGGGCCGCCTTTCAGCCCCGGAGGCAGCGCGCAGCATTCCGGCGCCATTCTAGCCCCCTGAAGACCGCTGAATTGCTGGGCCAGGAGGCCCATTGATGCCCGCGTGCACCAGTCCGGTGTTTACGCCGACGTCAACACTTGGCCAGGATTTCGGAGAATCCCGGCCCTTATGTCAGATAAAACAACAACTGTTACACCAAGAGTTTCACAGGAGCATCAGAATGTTTGATACTGAACACCTTAAGGACAAATAACCAAATGCTAAAAGACGTTTTAAGGAGATGCATAAAGGAGGAGAGAGGGAGAAAAGCAGAGAAGTTTAGGGAGGAAATTCCAGGAATTCGGACCTTGGGTACTGAAGGCACAGAATTAAGGAATTTCATCAATGGGAGCTAATAGGCAGATGGGACTTGGACTGGAATTTTATGGGCCCCTTCTGGGACAGGATGAATGAAATGAAATGAAAATGGCTTATTGTCACGAGTAGGCTTCAAATGAAGTTACTGTGAAAAGCCCCTAGTCGCCACATTATGGCGCCTGTTTTGGGGAGGCTGTTACGGGGATTGAACCGTGCTGCAGGCCTGCCTTGGTCTGCTTTCAAAGCCAGCAATTTAGCCCTGTGCTAAACAACCCCAGTGGACGGGGATGGCAGTAAAACTGAACCTTGGTGCCATGCACACTGCCTGGCCAGCCTTGCCTGCTCCACCTTTGCTGAGATTTTACCAACTCACTCATGGACCGACTGAGGGTCTAATTGGCAAATTAATGACCACTTAAGGGCCTCCTCCCCCAGCGACTTGCATTTTACCCGCAGCGAGGAAGGCGGGTGCCAAGTGTCCTTGGATTAGTGGCCAAGTGGTGATGGGAATGGGTTGCATGCCATGCCTCCTTTTTTCGCCCCTGAGCCCAACAGAAGCTCCTCCTCCCCTCACTAATTCTCCGTCCCGGGTCTCCCACCCTCCCCCACCCTGATGATCCTGCGCAAATGTTGCTGAATTTCTTATTTGGGCAGCGATACTTCAGTGAAAGAAAAATAGTTAATAGATAAATGCGGCTATTTATTTCATGCCATCTCTACAGCTACAGGTACTCATTCAAATGATAACATGGAAAGAAAAATCGCAAAATGCATTTACTTAAATGGTTATTTTTATCATTTTGCATATATGTAAGTCCTAATTTTTTTTTAGGACAATGTTTCTTTGAAAAAAAAAGACCTGTGATGTACAGATTGATACCTTTTAAATTCAATTCAGTTAGATCCTTTGAGGGTTAGTTTGTCACTTTCTGACTTGTAATTCAGGCTCAAGCAGAGAAGCAGAAAGGTCATTATGGTGAAACCAGTCATTGTAACAGCAGTCCCATTTTACACTATGCTATGCAACAGAGTGCTTGTAAAAAAGAAAATGCTGTATTTCTGACACAGTGCACTCTCAATAACACACAGGTTTTTAGCAGTTATTCATTTGAGACCATCTTTAGGGTGCAAAAAAAATTGGCTCTGGATTGGCTCTGGTCAGACTTACACACCTGAGGGCATTGAAACTAATCACATGACTTTCAGGTATTAATGTGTGCCACAAGAGAAAGCGGAGAAGACAACTGAAAATAAAATTGGGGGCTAAATATATATAGCTAACATGCAGGTTCAGTCAGCAGTTTGGAAGGCAAATGCATTGTTCGCATTCATGTTGACAGGGCTAGAATACAAGAGCACGGATGTACATCTGAGGTTGTATAAGGCTCTGGTCAGACCCCATTTGGAGTATTGGGAACAGTTTTGGGCCTCGTATCTAAGGAAAGATGCGCTGGCCTTGGAAAGGTCCAGAGGAGGTTCACAAGAATGATCCTCGGGAATGAAGAGCTTGCCATATGAGGAGTGGTTGAGGATTCTGGGTCTGTACTCAGTTTAGAAGGATGAGAGGGGATCTTATTGAAACTTACAGGATACAATGAGGCCTGAATAGAGTGGACGTGGAGAGGATGTTTCCACTGGTAGGAAAAACTAGAACCAGAGGGCACAACTTCAGACTGAAGGGACGATCCTTTAAAACAGAAAATAGGAGGCATTCCAGCCAGAGGGTCTTGAATCTGTTGGACTCTTTGCCGCAGAAGGCTGTGGTGGCCAAATTACTGAGGGTCTTTAGGAAAGAGATAGATTGGTTCTTGATTAATAAGTAGATCAGGGGTTATGGGGAGAAGGAAGGAGAATGGGAATGAAAAACATATCAGCCATGATTGAATGGCAGAGCAGACTGGATAGGCCGTGTGGCCTAATTCTGCTCCTGTGCCTTATGGTCTTATAATGGCAATTATATTGACAATGTCTTATATTCTTGTAAAGTGGACCTTGCCTCTTATTTGCTTTTCAACAACTTAAAACAATTGGGATGATTTTAGCCCTTTCCATTCAGGCAGGTAGACAGTGAAAACCATCCACGGTGATTACTCCCACTATTTTATGGAATGTTCTTAGTTTTATTCCTTCTGAGCCGACAAGAGGAACACCCACTGGAATCCCTGATACTTTTGGAATTGGATTATGAGATGCCCGCCTACAAACAGGTGGGCATATTATAAAGATTAACAAAAATGCTGGAAACATTCAACAGATGAGGCAGCATCTATGGGGAGAGGCACAGAGTTAACTTTTCAGACCAATGGCCTTTATTTTGAACTGGAAGACATTGGAGATGAACAGCTTTTGAGAAAATGCAGTCGGGGGAAAAGGACGGGGAAAGGCCAAAAGGGAGAGATTTCTGATGAGATGGCCATGTTGTTTATATAACATGCATTTATATATAGAGCCTTTCACAATCAACGAACATGTCAAAGCACTTTGCAGTTGATATACTTTTTGAGCATAGCACGACTGTGGTATAAAAAGTACAACAGCCAATTTTCACACAGAAAGCTACATCAAACAGCCACGATAATGACTAGAGAATCTGTTTTTTGTGATGTTGACTGAGGGATAAATATTTGCCAAGACACTGAGGAAAATTCCCCTTGTTCTAAGAGTAAAAGGGGATCTTTTTATGTTTGCCTAAATGACAGACAGGGGCCGGAATGACACCAATGGGACCAGAAGATCCCACCACCGGCAATGGCGGGCCACCTCCTTGGTTGCACTGAAAATCTCACCCAGGGCCTGTGTTTAATGTCTCATTTGAGAGACAGGACCTCAAACAATGCAATATTCCCACAGTGCTACGTTGGTGTGTTAGCCTTGATTTTCAGGTTGTGGAGTGAAACTTGAACCTGCAACCTTCTGACTTAGAGGCAAGAGTCTTACCAACTGAACTAGGGGCAGAATCTTGTTGAGGCTGGACAGCCAGCAAGAAACTTGCCCTGACTCTATTCAGGAAGGTCCGCCACTGGCCTCGCCACTGCCTGATTGATTGCATTGTGATTCAGCGGGCCGTACCCTGGAATCAAGATCCTGTGGGTGGAGGACCTGCCTACCAAGACCTGCTGGCCAATCAATGGCCTGCAGCCTTTGTGCTCAGCAGTGTCACTGGGGAGATTCTGGCTGTTGTTGGAAGGGCATTGGATTCCCAGAATAATGAGAGGCCCTGGTCCCAGGTAAGTAATGTGGATTGTGGGAGCAGAAGTTGGTGTTTCCTGTTACGCTTTCCCTGTTGTTTGTTGTTGTGTTTCATTTATATAATCTTTCCCACTTTCAAAAATCAAGATAAAGATTCAAGTTAAAAAGCACAAACTTCAAATTGATGAAATGAACCAGAGTGCTGTAATGAAGAATCATGCTGGTATTCTCAGTTTCAGGTCTTTTAATCACTATGTTTGGCATAAGCTCCTGTGAGGAGATAACACTTTTTTACAGGATTCAAAATCCTTGGAATTTTCTCTGGATAACATTTTTGAAATTACTTTTTTTATTAGTAGAAGTTTAGTACAATGATTTCAGGTTCATCAAAGCTATTATAAATTTGTGATAGACTACTGAAACTTCTTTCATTATAGGAATTTCATTTTTCAAAACAGTGAAAACAATTAAATAATTTCAAGTAATTAATAACTCAGCCATTTAACACTTGGCACTGCTTGAGACAGGGGGAAAGGAAGTACTGGTAGAGCTAGATTTGTGAAATGAAGGTCTGAATTTTTGCAACAGAGACGGTCTCTGCAGTTGAAAGGATACCAGAGCCCTAATTCTAGAAGTCCCACCTCAAACCTGGCACCCACCATTTACAGCAGGGAAAGGGGAAACAGGGGAGTGTTGTAGTTTGCACATTTATGCTTCACAGAGGCAGCTGCACAGGTAAAAATCCACTTTTGTTGGTGGATGTCCAAAACAAGACTTGTGGACTATACACTTTTCAACAGAAGGTCTGAACTAACTGGACTCTTTGGAGATATAAAATATCCTTTCAGAGAGGTCAGGTACCCATTTGGTTAGGTCTAGGGATACCACCAGGAGAGATATAATTGGATTTGGATTTTGTTTATTGTCACGCGTACCGAGGTACAGTGAAAAGTATTTTTCTTCGAGCACCTCAACAGATCATTAAGTACATGGGAAGAAAAGGGAATTAAAAAAAATATATAATAGGGCAACACAAGATACACAATGTAACTACATAAACACCGGCATCGGGTGAAGCATACAGGGAGGTAGTGTTAATCAGGTCAGTCCATAAGAGGGTCGTTTAAGAGTCTGATAACAGCAGTGAAGAAGCTGTTTTTGAGTCCGTTCATGTGTGTTCTCAGACGTTTGTATCTCCTGCCCGATGGAAGACGTATCCTACAACATACAATAAGATCCTACAACATACAACATCCTAAGATCCTTGACAGAATGGATGCTAAAAGGATGTCTTCTCTTATGGGAGAGACGAGAAGTAGAGGATACAGATTAAAAATAAAGGGTTTCCCATTTAAGACAGATGATCTTGTTTCCTCTGTGGGTTGTGAGTCTGTAAAATTGTATTTATAAAAAAATAAATAATATTTATTAGGCTTACATTAACACTACAATGAAGTTACTGTGAAAATCCTCTAATCACCACACTCCAGCACCTGTTCAGGTACACTGAGGGAGAATTCAGAATGGCCAATTCACCTAACAAGCACAACTTTCAGGACTTGTGGGAGGAAACCAGAGCACCCGGAGAAAACCCATGTAGACACGGGGATAACGTGCAGACTCCACACAGACAGTGACCCATGCCGGGAATCAAACCTGGGTCCCTGGAGGAGGCTGCAGTGCTAACCACTGTGCCACCATGCCAAGAAGAAGTCATTAAACATTTTGAAGGCAGAGTTAGATTCTTGACTAATGAGGAAGTCGACGGATATTGAGGGTGGACAGGAAAATGGAGTTGAGCCTACAATCTGATCAGCCGTGATCTTACCAAATGACAGAACGGGCTCAAGAGCCGAAAGGCCTGTTACTTCTGCTAATTCATATGATAATATTGAGGTCAAGTGCCCTTAGAGAGAAGGTAAGTGTCCTTTGGGATTGTTAAATAAAGACATTAAATGTATAAACAAAGGAGAAGCTCATTGGAACAGTGCTATCAAGGCATTTAAATCCCCTTGGAACTGTCCAACTGTTTTAAATCTCATTGCGTTTAAAGTTTTTTCAAATAAAGTCTAAAATAAAAAATAGGTGTTTGCTATTCCGCTCTAACTGTTCACATAATCCTGATCGTTATAATTGGAATTTGTACCGAGTAATTGATCCACAACCTATCATTATCACAGTGGGGTACCTGTCAGGTCATAGCTTGATTGCCAGCTAGAAGTGTTTTTGAAGGGCACGATCTAATAAAAATATATTGAGTAGGTTTTGAGTGGTATTGGTAGGGTTGGCACTGCCAATGTGCCCAGGTGGCACTAGCAGTGCCAGTGTGCTCCCCTGCCTCGAGATGAACCACTGATAGTCTGGAAGACCCCCCAGGTACTGTTCTACCTAGTCTCTGTTTGGGGACCAGTACTGAACGGCACCCAACTGGGTTCTCCACAGCAAGGCTGGTAGATGCCGGGTGACCAATTGATCCGGCGTGAGCACAGGAAAGTGGGATCTTAAACTAATTTAGCCGTGCCAGAGTGGGTCCCGCCCATTGTGGGCAGTTTCCAAATCATGAGATCTCATGGGATCAGGCACAATGCCCATCGGGAATCCCAGAGTAGGCCTCTCACGGAATCTACCAGCCGTGTCTCGCCCTAGTTCCGACGGGACACAGCCGGTAGAGCCCAAAATCTTTGATGTAGGACTATGAATACAAATGTTTGTTTTTATAAAGGCTTGAAGGAAATCAAAAGTAGTGAATGGGATTTTATAATTATATTTTTAGAAGTGACATCATCAGTAGACGCTCTGAACTTCATTTTGTTTCATCTCAGTATGGATCCGGAGGTCAGGATACTGAGTGAGGTGGCATTGAGTGTGTAAGCGCACAGCGTGGTCATGAACTGGGATGAGTTGGCACCAAGTTGGCATTGGGGATACCTTTTCCAGCCCATGGGTAGAGGGCATAGGTAGGCACGGGATTTGAAAGGCTATGAGGTAGAGGGGCATAAGCTAGCGTGGAGGGTATGAGGTCCCATGAGGGTGGTTAGAAGGGTATAAGATGGTATGGATAGGGCATGGGAAGTGTGTGGGAGTTGAAGGGGTGTAAGGAGTGGGAGCTAGATTGTTGCTTTTTATTCTTATTTTCTTACAGCTGGGGCAGCCAGCCTCTGCATAAAGAAACCCCTTTGCCTGTCTCAACACTGTTTTTGAGGTCGGTGGGCCATCCAGAATGAAAATCAGATTGTCTGAGGCACTTTTTCCCCCAAGTTTGGTTGTGGAGTAGCAAATTTGCCTAACTATGTGATCCTGACGCAGGAGCGCAAATTCAGGGCTAAATGTGCAAGTTGTGTTAAACTATCATTCTCACTTCCTTAGAGACCACTCTGGTCTCAAATTGTGGACCAGTGACAAAATGCTTGCCTGTAATGGAAAGTTCTGAGAAAAATTGTCATTATAGGCATCAGTTTTGATGTGATCACAATTTTCTGATCTGCACCAATGGCAAAGTGCCTCTACAACAGCCAAGACTTGGGAAATTTAACCTCCATTCCCTTTTATTATAGCGAAACATAATTAAGTCACTATTATTATTTGTTGCATTGTAATTTCACTGACCTTGCCGTTATTCAAGTACATGCAATACTCTCTTTGTTCAACAGACATTTTTTCCTGCTTGGAAATGGCTTATTAGTAATACTTTGGCATTCCTTGTATTGATTCCAAATATGTGCATAATCACTTAATTTACTTTTGAACAATTTTGGGAATTCTACCTACCTTGGTAAAACTTCATTCATTTTCTTTACCTGATAATAAACTGTATCTTGATGTTCATAATTTCACACGCCAGAAACTTATTTTCTTCCTTTTCCTCTACTGTCTAAGTCTCTCTAGTATGACTATTCATAATACTGATGTAAATCTCCTTGCAGCAACTTCAGTAGCTTTCCCATGAAATACATAATTGATCCAGTATTTCTAGATTCTTGCATGTTTCATTTGATATCTATAAAGCTTTCATCCTGTTGTTATCAACACCTAAAACCAGTATAGCTGATCACTTAGTTTAAAACAGTGTCATTCCCCTACTACTTTTGGTGAGTTTAATTGAAGCAATTGGTTAAGCTAAATCCCTTAATTCACTAAATAACATCACTATTCAAATAATGTACAGGGCTGGATCCGCCGATTTTCAGACAAAGGTGCCGGCATGGGAACAGTGGTGTTTTATACCCGAGAAAAGGCGCAAAGCCTCCATCGACCCTCTGTCTGGTGGGGGGACAACAGGCAGGCAGTGTAATGCCCCCGGTTCTAGCTGCGGATACGGGTGGAGAATTGCCGGGTCCGTGGCGGTGCACGAGCACGGTCGCGCATGCGCACGGCGGCGGCCTGCAGCGGCTGCACCGTGCAACTTGGCACCAGCCTTGCCCAGACCCGGCCTGCCAAATAGTGCCCCCCTTTGGCCAGACCTGCTACCCCGGGACCACCCCACACCAGTGCCCCCCAGCCCCTGCCAAAGCCTTCTCTGCCCGCAGATTGGCTCCCCCGACTGTGGCGGCACTGGACGCAGTCTGCAGCTGCCACGCTGGCTTCCAACTCCATCAGAAACGTGGCCCATTGGGGATGGAGCATCAGGTGACATCCTGAGGCCGTCCATATGGCGTGCCGCGTACTCTGAGAGTGCGCCGCTTTGGAGAGGACGGAGCATTGCAATAGCAGCTCCGCCCCCGATTTCAGTGCCAACGGGGATTCTCCAGCCGATCGCCGAATGCGATTTCGGCATCGGAGACCGGGGAATCCCACCCACAATGTGTGGTTCAACTACTTCCCATTGATTTGTTTTTTCCTAATATTTATGCCCTCACAGCTATTTTTAATTGAATATTTGCTCAAGTCTAGTTTGTTTTCTTTGGTAACCAATTTATGTTGATATTTGTTCTTTTAGGAGTGTCAAGCCATCCACAATTGTTTCTGGCATAACTTTTCGTTTACAATTGATGAGGTTGATGAAAGATTTGCTTGAGGCTATTTCTATTGTTGAATCAGAGATTGTGACCAGGGGTAATTAGACAGGGCCCCAAAATAGTCACAGGAATCATTGTGCAAGATTATCCTTTGTCTGATGCTTCCAAACAGGTAGCAGGAAAACTTCATGCTGCCTGCCAATTTAACTGATTGTATTGTGAAAGGAGTGCTGAGAGAGTGGTGACACACTTCAGCAGGGTACACAAAATCACAAAAGGCTATCAAAGGCTCGCCTGCAGCTCTTACAGAAAATGTGCATTGTGGTTGATCAAAGAGCCAAACGCCAGTTAGTTAGTTCAAGATCAATGGTACTTTATTTACACACAAGACTAATCATGCAACATAAACACTACTAGTTAAACTACACCTATCAACTATGACAACCTGTACTTAACTTCAGGCACCGAGCTTAGGTCAGAGGAACAGTGGCCTTTGCTCAAATCTGGATCTATCAGATCTGAAGAAGTAACTGCTGTTCAGCTGGGCTCATCCATCTGGTAGCGGGCATTGAACTTGCTTCTGGTGGTGCTGCAATTGGAGGTAGATGTTGCCGGAGCGCCAGGTCCAAGAGAGATTGAACGCATGGTGGTCTCTCTCTTTATCCTTGGGGAGTTTTGCGCTCTTTTGGGTGGTCCTTCGGTTTGGACCCCATTAATTGGGTAGTTCTTGATCGCTGTATTTGATTTGAGCCAATAAAGGGGTGGGTGCCTTGATGGCTGGGCGTGTCCAAAGCGGTCATTGACCCTGTTGTTGATGCTTCCTGGGTACAAGGAGTGGCGCTGAAATGCCTGGGATTGCATCGGTTGCTCAAGTATCAGTCTTTTGTCTTACGGAGATGGGCCATCAAAATGCTAATCGGTTGGGGGTTTCGATACTGTCTGGATTCCTCGCTCACAAATGTACATTCAGGCTCTGAGCCTGCCTGAACCTTACATTGTTCATTTTTGCCGTTATGCTTTGTGACCATCCATGTTTCTTGCTGTAAGTGGCCATCCCAGATGGCTACAGTAGGGATAAGCCCGGGAACTACAGACCGGTTAGCCTTACTCCTGTGATGGGTAAATTGTTAGAAGGTATTCTGAGGGACAGGATCTACAGGCATTTAGACAGGCAAGGGCTAATGAGGGAAAGTCAGCATGGCTTTGTAAGGGCAAAGTCATGTCTCACAAATTTGATTGCGTTTTTTGAAGGGGTAACCAAGAAGGCGAATGAGGACAGTGAAGTCGACGTTGTGTACATGACTTTAGCAAGGCCTTTGACAAGGTACCGACCGCATGGTTGTTGCAAAAGGTTCAATCTCACGGAATCCAGGGTGAGGTTGCCAATTGTATGTAAAATTGGCTTGCCGACCAAAGCCAAAGGGTGGTTAGGGCAGCAGGGTAGCATGGTGGTTAGCATAAATGCTTCACAGCTCCAGGGTCCCAGGTTCGATTCCCGGCTGGGTCACTGTCTGTGTGGAGTCTGCACGTCCTCCCCCTGTTTGCATGGGTTTCCTCCGGGTGCTCCGGTTTCCTCCCACAGTCCAAAGATGTGCAGGTTAGGTGGATTGGCCATGCTAAATTGCCCGTAGTGTCCTAATAAAAGTAAGGTTAAGGGGGGGTTGTTGGGTTACGGGTATAGGGTGGATACGTGGGTTTGAGTAGGGTGATCATGGCTCGGCACAACATTGAGGGCCGAAGGGCCTGTTCTGTGTTGTACTGTTCTATGTTCTATGTTGTGCAGGATTGTTTTCAAACTAGAGGCCTGTGGCCAGCAGTGTGCCTCAGGGATCAGTGCTGGGTCCACTGTTATTTGCTATATATAGTAATGATTTGGATAAGAATGTGGGAGGCATGGTTAGTAAGTTTGAAGAGGACACCATCATTGGTAGTAACGTGGACAGTGAAGAAGGTTATTTCAGATTACAACAAGATTTTGACCAATTGGGCGATTAGGGCGCTGAATGGCAGATGGAGTTTAATTTGAATAAATATGAGGTGATGCATTTTGGTTGATCAAATCAGGGCAGGACCTACTCGGGTAATGGTAGGAGTTGGGGAGAGATACTGAACAAAGAGATCAAGGGGCACAGGTTCATAGCTCCTTGAAGGTGGAGTTGCAGGTGGACAGGGTGGTGAAGAAGACATTCAGCATGCTAGGTTTTATTGGTCAGAATATTGAATACAGGAGTTGGGATGTCTTGTTGAAGTTGTACCAGACATTGGTAAGACCACACATGGAATACTCTGTTTTGTTATGGTCACCCTATTATAGGAAGGATATTGTTAAGCTAGAAAGAGTGCAGAAGAGATTTACAGGGATGCTGCCAGGACTTGATGGTCTGAGTTATAAGGAGTGGCTGGATAGGCTGGGACGTTTTTCCCTGGAGCGTAGGAGACCTAGGGGTGATTTTATAATAGAGGTCTATAAAATAATGAGGAGCATTGATAAGGTAGATAGTCAACATATTTTCTTAAAGGTAGAGGAGTCTAGAACTAGAGGGCATAGGTTTAAGGTGAGAGGGGAGAGATACAAAAGAAACCAGAGGGGAAATAGTTTCACACAAGTTGGTGAGCATCTGGAATGAGCTGCCAGAGGCTGTGGTAGAGGCGGGTACATTTTTTTCCTTTAAAAAACAGTTAGATGGTTACATGTGCAGGGTGGGAATAGAGGGATATGGGCCAATTGTGGGCAAGTGGGACTAGCTTAGTGACAGAAACTGGGTGGCATGGACAAGCTGAGCCAAAAAGGCCTGTTTCCATGCTGTAAACATCGATGACTCGATGGTGATGAGGTTACAGACAAAGAACCTTGACATTCTGCTGAGTTCTGTGGAACTCTTCCAGAGCAGTCGAGACAATAGAAGCATCTCAATGGCCTGCACTATCACATTTTGTGTGGGAGCATGTCTTTTGTTGCATGTATGCTTCTCACATGTGCATGAGTTACCCACCAGGATCATGAGCTACATCATCATAGGATAGTCATTATCACCCAGTAGCCACTTTCTGGTTTGTTGTGATTGGTCAACTACAGATAACATGGAGGACAGCAGCAGATGAAGGTATCATGACTGCTCTTCGGTCCCATGCATTGACCTGCATGGTATACTGCATATGGTTGCATACGAGCTGAATGTTAAAGAAGTGGAATCCTTGAAGGTTACGCTACACCTTAAAGTTGACATGTGGCAGCCACAGAATGCTGTGTGGAATCAAGTGACACCCTGCACCACCCCAGAAGGATAAACCAATAAGATATGAAAAATTACTGGTCTTGATCTGAAATGGTGTTGTGTACCTCATAAAATGGAACTTCAGCTCTGACCAATATTGCCCTGCCCCCGAGTTCATCATTATGGCAACAGGAGGTGTTACATTTCCTGAGTGGACGAGAGACATTTGAAATGTTTACTGATGTTCTAGCCAAAGAATCACTCCCTGAACATCTTGGTTGGCAATGACCTATTATGGACCCTTTCCCCCCCTCCTTTTTCTCGTTCTTTCAGCAGCTTGCCCTGCTGTATGTTGTCTCTGCTCATTCTCACTGCCATACTGTAGTCACAGGTGAATGCACAATCTGAACCAATGTATCTAAGCAAGTGGTTTGTGCAGAACTGCCAAAATCAGGGTATAGTCCACCAGCATGTGCTATGTCATGTCCTGTAGATTTTTGCAACTGTAAAATTAACTCTAAAAGCTACTTTGTAACAACAGCCAGTAGAAATTAATTAGCAACTAACTTGAAAGTAGCTGATGATGCCTTTCAATAGTATTGATAATAATCTTTATTATTGTCACAAGTAGGCTTACATTAACACTGCAATGCGTTATTATGAAATTCCCCTGGTTGCCACACTACGGCGCCTGTTCAGGTACACAGAGGGAGAATTCAGGATGTCGAATTCACCTAACAAGCACGTCTTTCGGGGCATGTGGGAGGAAACTGGAGCACCCAGAGGAAACAAGGAGAATGTGCAGACTCTGCACAGATAGTGCCCCAAGCCGGGAATCAAACCTGGGACCTGGCGCTGTGAAGCAACAGTTCTAACCATTTGAACTACCGTGCCGAAGGGATTGGAGTTCAACGGTGCAAGGCTAAAAAAACAAGGTGTTAGCTGCTGATTGATTACATTATCTGCCTACATTGCATAATTTGGGCACATGCTGCCATGTGCTTGCTAATGCCTTCATCAAAATGACAAGCGTCTGTCCAAGCCTTAGAACCATTTTGGAAAACAGCACCCTCAGCAGCAAAAAACAAATACTAAGGAGCTGAATTCAGCATCTCGTATTTTTTTGATTAATTTTTTTTTGCTGTCTGTGGGGAGCATCTATCAGAAAATTGATGCACTCTGTGCAGCACATTTTAACTGCTTAGAACAGTAGTAAAAATATTGGATACAGCATGATCTAGAATTTCCAATTATGCATTCTTGCCTGGGGAGTAACTCGGCTAAAAATGCTGACAAGGTTTATCACTCTTTGTGCCTTAAGGAACGAAGTTGCAGCTAGTTTTGAGAATTGAGTAAGAAAAGTTAGCTGATATATTGCTTCTGCTCTAAACCAGTAGCCTAGTTTATCAAAGGAATTTTACGGTCCCGCCAGCTCCGAGACCGGAAATATCCCCCACCCCGAGGTCACTAGACCTTTCAATGGCCTGTCAAATCATTCGTCCCATCTGTGATGATTCCTGTGGTGGGTAGGGCTGGAACATTTACACCTGTATGTTGTGTTTGATTGATTATTCTGTTGTTCATATTTTGCTCATGTTTCTGCAAATGAAGGAACACGGAGATCTAGCTATTAAACAAAAATCCTCTGTTGTATCTTTCTCAGGCAACGGGAGAATGTATGGGCATTATTGCAGTTCAAGGTTAATTATTAGACATGAGCAGTGTTAATCCATATATGGCAGAGACTAAATATGCAGTTTTCAATATATAAAACACTTGGATTAATTTTTTTGCTTTAGCAATCTTTAGCGAACTTTGCTTCCTGGCAGCACAAATCAGAAATGCATGTATATGTTCCATGTGATCTGTTTAAATGATCAGAAAATCACATAGAGCATGTGCCTGAACCTGTGATGTACACGACTGGTGTAAAAAGTTAAAAAAATATATCCCTTTGTTCTGCTCATGAAATTATTATCTGACTGTCAATATAAGAAAGAGGTTGGAAAAAGCTTGAGCTGCCAAAGATTTATTGCAGCTGAAAATGCAACAAAGGATGTTACTCTCATCTATTTGGACTTGGTTACAGACTTCAACATTAGAGCTTTTGTTGTTTTCAGCTATTTGGCTACAGGGGTATTTCATCTTCTTAAATTCTTTTGTCAGGAGCTGTGCTGCCCCGGACATGACTGCAGGTGGCACTATGGGTGCAGTGACCCAGGTAGCAGATTATGCAAATGATTGTAAGGATAAGATTACCTTCAATCTGAAGGGGACAATTGCGTGGCTGGTTTGTACTATTGCCCACTGACCAATTTTCCTCCCATGGACCTTAGCAACAGCTTTCAATAGTTTTGATTTACAGCTGGAGAAATCGTCATTCAGCTGTATACCACAGTATTGACAGTAAAAGCACCATGAGAGAAAAAAACCAACACCAACTGAACTTTTCTTCCATCTTGTGGAGATGCCGGCGTTGGACTGGGGTGAGCACAGTAAGAAGTCTTACAACACCAGGTTAAAGTCCAACAGGTTTGTTTCAAACACGAGCTTTCGGAGCACGGCTCCTTCTTCAGGTGAATGGAAAGGCTTGTTCCAGAAATGTTTATATAGACAGTCAGAGATGCCCCAGAATGCGAGCACCTGCAGGTAATCAAATCATCAAAGATGCAGAGAGAGAGGTAACTCCAGGTTAAAGAGGTGTGAATTGTCCCAAGCCAGTTCAGTCGGTAGGCCTCTGCAAGTCCAGGCTTGTTGGTGGGGGCCGAATGTAATGCGACATGAATCCCAGATCCCGGTTGAGTCCGCATTCATGCGTGCGGAACTTAGCTATAAGTTTTTGCTCAGCAATTTTGCGTTGTCGCGTCTCCTGAAGGCCTCCTTGTAGAATGCTGACCCGGAGATCAGAGGCTGAATGTCCTTGACTGCTGAAGTGTTCCCCAACTGGAAGGGAACAGTCCTGCCTGTTGATAGTCGCACGATGCCCGTTTATTCGTTGTCGCAGTGTCTGCATGGTCTCGCCAATGTACCACGCTTCGGGACATCCTTTCCTGCAGCGTATGAGGTAGACTACATTGGTCGAGTCGCACGAGTATGCGCCGCGTACCTGGTGGGTGGTGTTTCCACGTGTAATGGTGGTGTCCATGTCGATGATCTGGCATGTCTTGCAGAGATTACCCTGGCAGGGTTTTGTGGTGTTGTGGTTGCTGTTCTGAAGGCTGGGTAATTTGCTGCAAACAATGGTTTGTTTGAGGTTGCGCGGTTGTTTGAAGGCCAGTAGTGGGGGTGTGGGGATGACCTTGGCAAGATGTCCATCCTCGCTGATGATGTGTTGGAGGCTGCGAAGAAGATGTCGTAGTTTCTCCGCCCCAGGAAAGTACTGGACGACGAAGGGTACTCTGTCAGTGGTGTCCCGTGTTTGTCTTCTGAGGAGGTCGGTGCGGTTTTTTGCTGTGGCGCGGTGGAACTGTCGATCAATGAGTCGAGCGCCATATCCCGTTCGTACGAGGGCATCTTTCAGCATCTGTAGGTGTCTGTTGCGCTCCTCCTTGTCTGAGCAGATCCTGTGTATACGGAGGGCTTGTCCATAGGGGATGGCTTCTTTAATGTGTTTCGGGTGAAAGCTGGAGAAGTGGAGCATCGTGAGATTATCTGTGGGCTTGCGGTAAAGCGAGGTGCTGAGGTGGCCGTCCTTGATGGAGACGAGTGTGTCCAAGAATGGAACTGAATTTGGAGAATAGTCCATGGTGAGTTTGATGGTGGGATGGAACTTATTGATGTCATCGTGTAGTTGTTTCAGTGATGTCTCGCCGTGGGTCCAAAGGAAAAAAATGTCATCGATGTATCTGGTGTATAGCATCGGTTGAAAGTCCTGTGTGGTGAGGAAGTCCTGTTCAAACTTGTGCATGAAGATGTTGGCATATTGAGGTGCAAATTTGGTCCCCATGGCTGTTCCGTGCGTCTGGATGAAGAATTTGTTGTCGAAGGTGAAGACGTTGTGGTCTAGAATGAAACGGATGAGTTGCAGAATTGCGTCTGGAGATTGGCAGTTGTCGGTGTTGAGGACTGAGGCTGTTGCAGCAATGCCGTCGTCATGGGGGATGCTGGTGTAGAGTGCCGAGACATCCATTGTGACGAGGAATGTTCCTGGTTCAACTGGTCCATGGGTGCTGAGTTTCTGTAGGAAGTCCGTCGTGTCGCGACAGAAGCTGGGTGTACCTTGTACGATGGGTTTCAAGATGCCCTCGATGTGGCCAGAGAGGTTCTCACACAGGGTCCCATTGCCTGAAACGATAGGACGGCCTGGTGTGTTGGCCTTGTGTATTTTCGGGAGGCAGTAGAGATCTCCAATGCGGGGATTACGTGGGATGAGAGCACGTAGGGTGTTCTGAAGGTCTGGATCTAAGGTCTTGATCAGTCTGCTGAGTTGGCGGATGTGTTCCTTGGTTGGATCTGCGGGTAACTGCCTGTAGTGTTCCTGGTTGTCGAGTTGTCGGTATACTTCTTTGCAGTAGTCTGTTCTGTTCAGTATGACGGTGGCCCCTCCTTTGTCTGCTGGTTTGATGACGATGTTGCGGTTGGTCTTGAGAGTGCGGATGGCGTTGCGTTGTGCTTGGGTGACGTTTGAGGCTGCCTTGTTTGACGTTTGAGGCTGCCCCAAGAGGCCGACAGCGAACCCAGGGACACGACCAATGAACCGGAACAGCAGACCGCGAGATCTGCAGTGCAGCAACCGAAAAGGAAAGAGTCAAATTGGACCCCTCCGGAAGGCCGCTGCCCTAGACTCGACATGTATGCTCAAGCCGTCAGAAGTCGTGTCAATGCCAGATTCATCACTCGCAATCACAAGGCAGCCTCAAACGTCACCCAAGCACAACGCAACGCCATCCGCACTCTCAAGACCAACCGCAACATCGTCATCAAACCAGCAGACAAAGGAGGGGCCACCGTCATACTGAACAGAACAGACTACTGCAAAGAAGTATACCGACAACTCGACAACCAGGAACACTACAGGCAGTTACCCGCAGATCCAACCAAGGAACACATCCGCCAACTCAGCAGACTGATCAAGACCTTAGATCCAGACCTTCAGAACACCCTACGTGCTCTCATCCCACGTAATCCCCGCATTGGAGATCTCTACTGCCTCCCGAAAATACACAAGGCCAACACACCAGGCCGTCCTATCGTTTCAGGCAATGGGACCCTGTGTGAGAACCTCTCTGGCCACATCGAGGGCATCTTGAAACCCATCGTACAAGGTACACCCAGCTTCTGTCGCGACACGACGGACTTCCTACAGAAACTCAGCACCCATGGACCAGTTGAACCAGGAACATTCCTCGTCACAATGGATGTCTCGGCACTCTACACCAGCATCCCCCATGACGACGGCATTGCTGCAACAGCCTCAGTCCTCAACACCGACAACTGCCAATCTCCAGACGCAATTCTGCAACTCATCCGTTTCATTCTAGACCACAACGTCTTCACCTTCGACAACAAATTCTTCATCCAGACGCACGGAACAGCCATGGGGACCAAATTTGCACCTCAATATGCCAACATCTTCATGCACAAGTTTGAACAGGACTTCCTCACCACACAGGACTTTCAACCGATGCTATACACCAGATACATCGATGACATTTTTTTCCTTTGGACCCACGGCGAGACATCACTGAAACAACTACACGATGACATCAATAAGTTCCATCCCACCATCAAACTCACCATGGACTATTCTCCAAATTCAGTTCCATTCTTGGACACACTCGTCTCCATCAAGGACGGTCACCTCAGCACCTCGCTTTACCGCAAGCCCACAGATAATCTCACGATGCTCCACTTCTCCAGCTTTCACCCGAAACACATTAAAGAAGCCATCCCCTATGGACAAGCCCTCCGTATACACAGGATCTGCTCAGACAAGGAGGAGCGCAACAGACACCTACAGATGCTGAAAGATGCCCTCGTACGAACGGGATATGGCGCTCGACTCATTGATCGACAGTTCCACCGCGCCACAGCAAAAAACCGCACCGACCTCCTCAGAAGACAAACACGGGACACCACTGACAGAGTACCCTTCGTCGTCCAGTACTTTCCTGGGGCGGAGAAACTACGACATCTTCTTCGCAGCCTCCAACACATCATCAGCGAGGATGGACATCTTGCCAAGGTCATCCCCACACCCCCACTACTGGCCTTCAAACAACCGCGCAACCTCAAACAAACCATTGTTTGCAGCAAATTACCCAGCCTTCAGAACAGCAACCACAACACCACAAAACCCTGCCAGGGTAATCTCTGCAAGACATGCCAGATCATCGACATGGACACCACCATTACACGTGGAAACACCACCCACCAGGTACGCGGCGCATACTCGTGCGACTCGACCAATGTAGTCTACCTCATACGCTGCAGGAAAGGATGTCCCGAAGCGTGGTACATTGGCGAGACCATGCAGACACTGCGACAACGAATAAACGGGCATCGTGCGACTATCAACAGGCAGGACTGTTCCCTTCCAGTTGGGGAACACTTCAGCAGTCAAGGACATTCAGCCTCTGATCTCCGGGTCAGCATTCTACAAGGAGGCCTTCAGGAGACGCGACAACGCAAAATTGCTGAGCAAAAACTTATAGCTAAGTTCCGCACGCATGAATGCGGACTCAACCGGGATCTGGGATTCATGTCGCATTACATTCGGCCCCCACCAACAAGCCTGGACTTGCAGAGGCCTACCGACTGAACTGGCTTGGGACAATTCACACCTCTTTAACCTGGAGTTACCTCTCTCTCTGCATCTTTGATGATTTGATTACCTGCAGGTGCTCGCATTCTGGGGCATCTCTGACTGTGTCTATATAAACATTTCTGGAACAAGCCTTTCCATTCACCTGAAGAAGGAGCCGTGCTCCGAAAGCTCGTGTTTGAAACAAACCTGTTGGACTTTAACCTGGTGTTGTAAGACTTCTTACTTTCTTCCATCTAAACACCATTGCCAAGTTATTTGAAGAGTTTAATTAATGTGGAATTAAAATATTATTCAATGTTCTTAGGTGTAATATTCGTTCAACACTGATATAAATTTCATTGCCTATTTTCAACACAAAAATGAAATACATCTTGCACAGCACTTAATTTACATATTATGCTACATACATTATAATGACTTCTTGGTATTTGGATTGTTGTATTGGCATTTACCAGAGAAAAAGGAGAGAAAATATGTCCACCATTACAAAATATCCCAGTACAGCTACAACAAAGGCAAAATACTGCAGATGCTGGATAGTGAAAATAAATACAGAAAATACAGCGAGAGCTCTGCGGGAGGGTTTAAACTAGTTTGGCAGGGGGATGGGAACCAGAGCTATGGATCAGAGGATAGGGTAGCTGTTGAACAGGCAGAAATAGTATGCAGCAGGTCTGTGAGGAAGGATATACAGTTGATAGGGCAAAGTTGCACTCAGTGGAATGGGGTAAAGTGTGTCTGTTTCAATGCAAGGAGTGTCAGGAATAAGGGAGATGAACTTAGAGCATGGATCAGTGCTTGGAACTACAATGTTGTGGCCATTACGGAGACATGGATTTCACAAGGGCAGGAATGGTTGTTCTATTGTTCCGGGGTTTAGATGTGTTCGGAAAAATATGGAGGGAGGTAAAAGAGGAGGGGGAATGGCACTGTTAATTAGGGAGTGCACCACAGCTGCAGAAAAGGAGGTAGTTGAGCAATATGAGTCTGTATGGGTGGAAGTCAGAAACAAGAAAGGAGCAGTCACTTTATTGGGAGTTTTCTACAGACCCCCCAATAGCAGCAGAGAGATGGGGGAACAGATTAGGTGACAGATCTTGGAAAAGTGCAGAAGTAACAGAGTTGTTGTCATGGGTGACTTCAACTTCCCTAATATTGACTGGAACCTCCTTAGTGCAAATGGTTTAGATGGAGCAGATTTTGTCAGGTGTGTACAGAAAGGATTCCTGACTCAATATGTAGATATGCCGACGAGGGTGGAGGCCATACTGGACTTGGTGCTCGGCAATGAACCAGGCCTGGTGTCAGATGTCTCGGTGGGAGAGCATTTCGGTGACAATGACCACAACACCTTGACCTTTACCATAGTAATGGAGAAGGATAGGAACAGGCAGTAGGGGAAGGTATTTAATTGGGGGAGGGGAAATTATACTGCTATTAGACAGGAGCTGAGAAGCATAAAGTGGAAACAATTGTTCTTCGGGAAATGCACAACAGTAATGTGGGAGTTGTTTAAGGAGCACTTGCTGCGAGTGCTGGATAGTTTTGTCCCACTGAGACGAGGAAGGAAGGGTAAGGTGAGGGCAGCACGGTAGCATGGTGGTTAGCATAAATGCTTCACAGCTCCAGGGTCCCAGGTTCAGTTCCCGGCTGGGTCACTGTCTGTGCGGAGTCTGCACGTCCTCCCCGTGTGTGCGTGGGTTTCCTCAGGGTGCTCCGGTTTCCTCCCACAGTCCAAAGATGTGTGGGTTAGGTGGATTGGCCATGCTAAATTGCCCTTAGTGTCCTAAAAAGTAAGGTTAAGGGGGGGGTTGTTGAGTTACGGGTATAGGGTGGATACGTGGGTTTGAGTAGGGTGATCATTGCTCGGCCCAACATCGAGGGCCGAAGGGCCTGTTCTGTGCTGTACTGTTCTATGTCTATGTCTATGAAAAGCCTTGGATGACAAGAGAAGTTGAGCTTCTAGTCAAGAGGAAGAAGGAAGCTTACGTAAGGTTGAGGAAGCAAGGATCTGACTTGGCTCTAGAGGGTAGCCTCTAGAGGGTAGCCAGGAAGAAACTCAAAAAATGGACTGAGGAGAGCTAGAAGGGGGCATGAGAAAGCCCTAGTGGGAAGAATTGGGGAAAACCCCAAGGCGTTCTACACTTATGTGAGAAATAAGAGGATGATCAGAGTGAGAGTAGGTCCGATCAGGGATAGTGGAGGGAACTTGTGCCTGGAGTCTGAGGAGATGCGGGAGTCCCTAAATGAATATTTTGCTTCAGTATTCACTGGAGAGATGGACCTTGTTGCTCATGAGAACAGTGTGAGCCAAGTTAATAGATTCAAACGGGTTGATATTAAGAAGGAGGATGTGCTGGAAAATTTGAAAAACGTCAGGATAGATATGTCCCCTGGGCCTGACAGGATATACCCAAAGTTACTACAGGAAGCGAGGGTGGAGATTGCTGCGCCGTTGGCAATGATCTTTGCGTCCTCACTCTCCACTGGAGTAGTACCGGATGATTGGAGGGAGGCGAATGTTGTTCCCCTGTTCAAGAAAGGGAATAGGGAAATTCCTGGGAATTACAGACCCATCAGTCTTACGTCTGTGGTGAGCAAAATATTGGAAAGGATTCTGAGAGATAGGATTCATGATTGCTTGGAAAAACATAGTTTGATTAAAGATAGTTAGCATGGCTTTGTGTGGGCAAGTCATGCCTCATAAGCCTCATTGAATTCTTTGAGGATGTGACGAGACACATTGATGAAGGTCGCGCAGTGGATGTGGTACATATGGATTTCAATCAGGCATTTGATAGGGTTCCCCATGGTAGGCTCATTCAGAAAGTTAGGGGGCATGGGATACAGGGAAATTTGGCTGTCTGGATACAGAATTGGCTGGCCGAAAGAAGACAGCGAGTGGTAGTGGATGAAAAGTATTCGGCCGGGAGATCAGTGGCCAGTGGTGTCCCGCAAGGATCTGTTCTGGGACCTCTGCTCTTTGTGGTTTTTATAAATGACTTGGATGAGGAAGTGGAAGGGTGGGCTAGTAAGTTTGCCAATGACACAGAGGTTGGGGGAGTTGCAGATAGTATTGAGGGTTGTTGCAGGTTACAACAGGACATTGACAGGATGCAGAGCTGAGCTGAGAAGTGGCAGATGGAATTCAACCAAGATAAATGGAAAGTGATTCATTTTGGAAGGTCGAATTTGAATGCTGAATATAGGGTTAAAGGCAGTATTCTTGGAAGTGTGCAGGAACAGAGGGATCTTGGGGTCCACGTACATATATCCCTCATAGTTGCCACCCAGGTTGATAGGGTTGTTAAGAAGGCACACTGTGTGTTGGCTTTCATTAAGAGGGGGGTTGAGATTAAGGGCCACGAGATTTTGCTGCAGCTTTATAAAACCCTAGTTAGACCACACTTGGAATATTGTGTCCAGTTCTGGTCGCCTCATTATCGGAAGGATGGGGTACAGAGGAGATTTACCAGGATGCTGCCTAGACTGGAGGGCATGTCTTAAGAAAAGGTTGAGGGAGCTAGGGCTTTTCTCACTGGAGCGAAGAAGGCAGAGAGGTGACTTGATAGAGGTGTACAAGGTTATGAGAGGCATGGATAGAGTGGATAAAAGAGACTTTTCCCCAGGGTGGAAATGGCTGTCATGAGGGGACATAATTTTGAGGTGATTGGAGGAAGGTATAGAGGAGATGTCAGAGGTAGGTTCTTTACACAGAGAGTAGTACGTCTGTGGAATGCACTGCCAATAGAGGTGGTGGAGTCTGACTCATTAGGGACATTTAAGCGACTCTTAGACAGGCACATGGACAGCAGTAAATTGAAGGGGTGTAGGTTAGGTTGATCTTAGATTAGGATAAATGGTCAGCACAACGTCATGGGCTGAAGGGCCTGTACTGTGCTGTACTGTTCTATGTTGTAAAATGGTGGAAATACTCAGCAGGTCAGGCCGCATCAGTGGAGAGAGAGAGAGAGAGTTAACATTTCAGGTTGATGACTCTTCTTCACAACCCAGAAAAATATGTTGATTGTCTATATTTTGTAGTCTAAATTGATCAGATATTTTTCAGACAGCAAATTCTGTAATCACAGCTAAGTTCCAAGCAGAACTGGAGAGGAGATCATTCCACCCCCCACCAAAGAAAACAAAAGGAAATTAATGGATGCTCTACAGTTGGTTGCTCGTCCACCCTTTCTGTCACCAATAATACAAGCGCATTTCAAACAGCTGATATTATATTTTAATGGTAAAAAATTACAGCATGCTGTTCTGCAGAGGGACCTGGGTGTCCTTGTGCATGAATAGCAAAAGTTTGGTTTGAAGGTGCAGCAAGTAATCAAGAAAGCAAATGAAATGTTGTCCTTCATTGCTAGAGGGATGGAGTTCAAAAGCAGGGAGGTTATGTTGCAGCTGTATAGGGTGCTGATGAGGCCATACCTGGAGTACTGTGTACAGTTTTGGTCTCCTTACTTGAGAAAGTATGTACTGGCACTGGAGGATGTGCAGAGGAGATTCATTAGGTTGATTCTGGAGTTGAGAGGATTAGTTTATGAGGAGAGACTAAGTAGACTGGAACTATACTCATGGGAATTTAGAAGAATGAGGGGGCATCTGATAGAAACATACAAATTTGAAGGGAATTAAAAAGGAGAGAGGCAGAGGGGTTGTTTCCACTGGCGGGTGAAACTAGAACTGGGGGGCATCGCCTAAAAATAAGGGGGAGCAAATTTAGGACTGAGTTGAGGAGGAACCTCTTCACCCAAATGGTTGTGAATCTATGCAATTGCCTGCCCAGTGAAGCAGTTGAGGCGGCCTCGTTAAATGTGTTTTGAGGCAAAGGTGGCTAGATTTTTGAACATTAAAGGAATTAAGGGTTATGGTGAGTGGATGGGTAGTGGAGCTGAGTCCACAAAAAAATCAGCCATGATCTTATTGAATGGCGGAGCAGGCTCGAGGGGCCAGATGGCTTACTCCTGCTCCTCGTTCTTATGTTCTTATGTAATCCCTCCACTCTCCCCTGCCAAAGCTTTTGCACAGAAGTATGAGTATTTATTCACATTTTTGACCAGTAAATCAGCTGTGACACCAAAAAAAGGAGGGAATAATATAAAAGATGAGGCTACATCCATTTTCTGAAGTCACAAACTTCCTTGCAAAATCTATTCTGGTGCAAGTATGTGTCACATAAACTTGCATTTTGCATATTGTACATCACTGAGTTACAGGTTTAACATTACAGTGATACAAACGCAGCTAAATCAGTGTGAGTTTGGAAATTAGATGCGGGTATGAGACCACTTTTATTACGTAACGCCATACTCCTTTGTGTTAGTTACTGGTGCCCTCACTCGTCCACTTCTGCATTCTTTATGTTCGTACAAAGCCAACAGGACATATTGTTCTTTTGTAACATTCTGGTGATTAACAGTAAGCATCCACAGTTGCAGTATCATTTAATCATAAAATTAGTTTGCAATTTGTTGAAAAAGCAAGTATGACTCTTAAATAGTATCTGCAATATAAATAGAATAAAAGTTCATAGAATCCCTGCAGTGCAAAAAGAGGCCATTCAGCCCATTGATCCAGCACTGACACCCTGAAACAGTACCCTACCTAGACCCATGGCACTGCCCTATCCGCATAACCCCACCAATCGTTTTGGATACTAAGGGGCAAATTAGCCAATCCACCTAACCTGCACATCTTTAAACTGTGGAAGGAGACCGGAGCACCCGAAGGAAACACATGCAAGCATGGGACGAATGTGCAACCTAAGGCCGGAATTAAACCCGGGCTCCTGGTGCTGTGAGGAAGCAGTGCTAACCACTGTGCCACCATGCCGTCCATGTGGAAAGATCACGGGTGGGATTCTCCATAGCCCACGCCGAAATCGTGATCAGCGATCGGGCGGAGTATGGGTTCTGACGGCGGTATCTGGGCCAGCACCAGTTTGACGCCGGTTCGCCATGCTCCATCCGCTCCAAGCTGGCATCATTGTGGCGCAAGCTGCGCACCTTTTCAGCAGCACTGGCACATCAACGGCAGGCCCAGCCACTATGATCCATCCCCGACGGGCCAAGTTCCCGACAGCACAGGCCACGTGTGGTCCCAAGCAAGCAGGAACCCGGTGTGCCGGCTGTGGACTGTGTCTAGCGCCGCCACACTCGGCCAGGATCCGTGCCGCTGGTCGATGGGGGCTTCCGCTAAGGCTGGGAGAACTGGTGGGGGGTGGGTTGTGGGATTGCGGTATACAGGTTGGGTTCACACACAGCCGGCGCCATGTTGTACGGCACAACTGGTGCAGGTCGTCAGCCATGGGCATGCACGGCCCGGGAGTCGGCAATTCTCCAGCCGCATTTGGCACGGTCCATGGGTGTTTTAGTCAGTGCCGGTACTACCCTCACACGCGGTACCAGAACCGGTGAGGGTTTCACGCCGATTTTTCTGTTGTGAAAGTCCACCCATGCTCCGCTAGCATCAGCACTTAGTCTCCCAATGGCGAATCCAGCCCCAGGTTTACCTGCATACACCAATAAATGCTGGTGTGCTTGATAATTTTGATATCATTAGTCGTATCAAAATGATCCAAGAGAAAACTGCACAAATCTATATAAGGCCATGCTTTTTTGAATTCATCAACAAATCTATTTTGTTCAGTATTTAGAGATGCTTTATCGACTGAACTTGGTGCATTACTTGTATTCTAGACGGTACATCAATACTTAGGAAAAGATATATCGACTTTTGATTAATTCATCCAACGAAGCCTTCATATTTGTCATTTTATTTCTCAAAAAAATACTATCATTCTGAGAGATACTCCATCAATCCTCTCTACCAAGCACTGAGGCACAAACAAGATGTAATTGTAGAGTGAAGTACAGACAAATAAATGTTCCTGTCAAAAGATCAGAATACAAGTAAAAATTTTCTCACAATGGTAAATAGAGCCAATCTCAATATTAGATGTGCTTTCTCAATTATCATGGTATCACTGATATTCAAAAACTTTCTTCTAATTATTGAATGATCATTATTAAACATAGTCAATTGTGGTAAAATTATTGTGGTGATATGAGTGGGAGCACTGCCATTGGTGCAGAGCATTGGTTCCCCATTGGCTGTGGCTGGTCATGTGCCTCTCCTCTGATTGGCTGGGACTAGTCACGTGACTGCTCACCAATTGGTCGAGAGGCAAGCAGACCCCGCCTCCGAGGCGGGGTATAAGTACCCAGGTTTCCCGGTGGTCGGCCTTTCTCTGTAGTCGACCACCGGGCTAACAACTAGCTGATTAAAGCCACAGTTTGGATCTTCATCGTGTCTCGCGTCCAATTGATGCTACATCAATTATTAATAAGTTTTTTTATACAATATGTTTCCAATGGTAATACCTTCCATAATTACATAGTTTTAATTTCTACTATAGAGCCTGAAATTTCTGCAACATGTTGCTTGAATTCCTATTATAAAGTCACAGTCCAGTCCTGCTTTCTATATTTATATCCAATACATAATGTAAAGAACACCGGCATGCTCAGAAATTTATACTTGTGAAGTGAAAAGCTATTTGACAAACATGGATATATATATATATATTATACCAGTATAGTAGTAAATAAAATTACTTTCTTTCTGTGCCTTATTGTGTATTAACGTTACATCAATGTATAAAATAATTATTGCCTTACTCAAGCTTTTATAGTGTTCTGATTGCTTTAAGGTTTCTGAAATATTGTGGTAAGTCATGAATGGGCACAAACGTATAGAAAATACCAGAAATAATGTTTTGTTTTAAAATGGAATGGCACATATGAAAGAAGTACACCGATCAATACAAATATCTTTGAGCCACTTTGTGTAATGACATGTGACTGATTTCCAGGAATATGTGCACCTGTCTGGACATCCTCTTCTGGAAATAAATCGTAAGAATGTCAAGTTAGACAAGGTTACTTAATCAGAGGTCCTGTGAAGATGTGATGGTCTCATTATCTTGGAGTGAATGCAGTTTAGCATAATTGAGATCCTAATGGAGTGTTGCAAATTTGTATAAGTTGGCAATAATTTGGTGTTCTGTAGCTCTTGATGAAGAGATGCAAGTGCTCCATTTTAATCTTTAGAAAATTCATCCATTTTTCGTTGGTCAGTCGTACTTGACTCCAACAATTAAACTGTAACCTGGAAGGATCACAAAGCATATCAGACTGAGCTACATGCTGTCAATGTGCAAATTCAGAATTCTTTTAAACATAAATTATCTCAGATATTTACTTTCTAGTCATACAGTTCATGATCCTCAGCATTCATTTTTCATCAGGACTGATTGTAGTGCATAATACTAAAACTACCATTGCCCCATTTGCCATTCTTTTCTGGTATAAATCTGTTTTACCACCACTTCAGTACATTAACACATCTTTATAAAGAATTTGACATGCATTTTAAGGATCAATAAGTCACTGTGTAAAATGTGAATCTTCCAAGAATCCTTTGATAGATCATTTGATAGGAGTTGTATAAGAACGGTGTCTTTAGAATATTATAGAATTAGCAGGCATTGCATTATAAATCCTCAGCAGAAGGTTGTATGCTTTATGTTCCTGTCTGTCTTCACGAGGGAAAAAAACATTCTGAGTAACCCAGGTCTGAAGCAAAACAAGGATGTACACATTCCACAAATGGATAGCAGAGAGTCCTCTAGCCCCTTGCATAACCTTTTGTCTGTATCAGTGTCTGGTAAGGGCGAACAAATGACCCACAGCCGTCTGAGGTAAACTAAAAAGTGACCTCAAGCTTGGAACCATAGAATCCCGACAGTACAAAAAGATGCCATTCGGCCCATCAAGTCTGACCAACCCTTTGAGAGACCACCCTACCTAGGCCCTATCCCCCGCCCTGTAACCTCACCCTATGGGGCAATTTAGTATGTCCAATCCACCTAACCTGCACAACTTTGGATTGTGGGAGGAAACCGGAGAACCTGGAGGAAACCCACACAGCCAGGTGATGAAAATACAAATTCCATGCAGACAGTCACCCAAGGTGGAAATTGAACCCCGGTCCCTGCCGCGGTGATGCAGCAGTGCTAACCAGTGTGCCATGATGCCACCCCTTGGTGATGGCAGGGGGAAGGTGACCATCCTGAAATCTTCAGTACCTGTCCTCTATTCATTGGTTTGAGCATTTCAAATAAGTGATTGAAATAGGGTAAACTACCAGCCCCTAGAAATAAAATATATTAATGAGTGCTCGGAGACAGGGACACTCCACATGAGGGAGCTGCCACCTTCAGATGGAAGATGAATCAGTGAAGATTAAGGAAAACTGTGAAAGAGTTCCCACACACTTTGTCTAGAGAGCAGATTGCTGCCATCACAAGCTACTGAGATCCATACATTTCAGTCCATTTGTCCTCTGGGATCAGTGAACCGTTCCCAACTGGCTCTCTGCCTGCTTTGGAATTCCCTGGTCACTATTTAACTCTGAAAAGAAAGGGTCTGCTGATCTGATTTTTGGTCACTCCCTTCAAATATTATTTTAATTCCAAAGGTCCTGGCTTGACCTGTTATGGGTTTACAATACAATGCCTGCAAACTCAACAATATTCTTGAAGACACCATTTCTTACAGCTGTTTTCGTTCTTTTCACCTGATATCCTAATCCCCTCAACGGGGTAAAGATTCAAAAGTTTTTGTTAGAACATGTAAAATAGAAGTCAGATTAGGCCATTTGGCCCTTTGCGCCGGATCCACAATTTAATACAATCATAACTGTGGATTTTTATCCATAAACATTGGGCTTGATTCTCCAAAATGGAGATTAAATGGAGACACAACAGCGTGAAACAGGTGCGGGGACAACCGATTCTGGCCCCCACAAGGGGCCAGCAATGCGCTGGAGCAGTGTACACCACTCCAGCCTCCCTTCCCAGCGCCAAATGGGCGCCGCATCAACCCATGCATGCGCAGTTGGGCCACACCAACCCGCGCGTGCGCGGGGGACTTCTTCAGCGCGCCGGCCCCAACGCAACATGGCGTGGGGTATGCCCGGGGGGGGGGGGGGGAGGCCGGCCCGCCGATCGGTGGGCTCCGATTCTGGCTCTGGGTCACTGTCCATGCGGAGTTTGCACATTCTCCCCGTGTTTGCGTGCAGGCTAGGTGGATTGGCCACGCTAAATTGTCCCTTAAATGGAAAAAAATTAATCGCTTACTCTAAATTTTTTTTTAAAGAAATAAATTCTCCCTCTGATAATCTTACAAAACTGTCAATGAAACACAACCAGTAAAAGTCCTATTGAAGAAACCTTTTATCCCTTCACATCTCTTAATTTTGCACAAATAAACACGGGCATTGAAGAAATATGTCAAAGAAAGATAAAGATATTGCAATCACGTAGCACTATCAGCTGTGTAAACAAACCCACACCAAGCTGTGTGCATGAGACATTCTTGGAACTCAGACAAGCATTCATAATGAGGCCATGTGGCAAAATAGATGCCTTGCCATCCATTCAGCCTGCTTCTGCTGATACAGTTGCCAGATGGATGAACAAAGAGTCCTTTTTAACAATGTGAAGAGGTATAAAATTGATTACAGGCTTCTTCAATGGGACTTTCACTGCTGGTGTTCGAAAGATTTATGAGAATCTAAGGGGGAATTTTCTTTCAACGTGAATGCTGAATGTCTGATTGTTTCCTTTTATTTATTTCATGAGCATTTAAATTACTTGCCAATGTTTTGACATGGCTCACTGGTTCTGTGCCTTGTAGATACTGGAAGAATGCTTCAAAGGCTCAGTGTCAGGACATTAAATCAACATGGAAATGAAACCATACGGCCATCTTCATATGGTCCTTTCTGATTCACCATTCTGCAGGACTTTATCCACTCGAGAAATGACCCTCTTGCATCTGGACCTTTACACAACAGCAGTCAAGTTAATAGGTTCTTAGCTTTTAAAAACAGAGCCTGTGATCAATCACTACATTGAAAACATACTCAATAACATTCTTCATGCCTTAAACGCATACCTGAATACTCAGCAAAAAAAATTCATAAACCATATAAACACCTGTCAAATGTTTCCTGAGTCTAGACCAGGGATCCCCCATTCTTCACGGCTCCATTGACTTCAGCAAAAGACAGCCAGGCACCATTTAAATCATGGGGCTATAAAAGTTAACCCCTGCAATAGAGCCAGTAACGTTAGGAGGGCTGTGTGTGTGTTCAATATCTGCATCGTTATCCCACACCAGCAGGAATTCTAGAATTGGATCCCACCCACCATTTTAATACCATCTCACCACCATTCCACCATGAACAGAGGCACGGATATCTGGGCCAAGGAAATTCAAGTTTTTCATCTGTTGCAAACTGGAACTGTTTTCTAGCTTCACAGGTTTAAGTTAATATGTTATACATTTTTTAGACTTACTTATTAGATCTTTGAGTTGTATAAATAATATAATTTTTATTCTGAACCTTACATTTAATCCTATATCAATATGACTTAACTTATTCAGTAAATTGAAGATATTGGCTGGGGTTCTCCGGGAACAACCCCCAGCAGTGGGAATCCCGATGGTCCGGTGAACCGGGGGGGGGGGGGGGTTTCAAGCCGGTCTGAAACCCGTTGCGAATATCCCAGCCATCCCCACCAAGGAAGCCGCCCAGACCTGGCGGGAACATGCAAACAGCTCATTCCAGCACTTTGAATCTAATTTATGGGCAGGACGTCTGATTGTCCTTCCTCCTGGGATGCTCCAGCAACCCACAGCGGGAAATCCTACTGGCATGAATTGGTGCAAGCCCTGAGAAATGGGGACCTGATGGCCTGCAGTTGGAGGAGTGGCAAGGGTGTGAGCAATTTTCCCCAGGACTCTTCCATTGACCGTATAGTCTGCTCTTGAATTAGATCTTCCAAAATACATCACCTCGCATTTGCCTGGATTGAACTCCATCTTCCATTTCTCTGCCCAACTCTCCAATCTTTCTATATTTTGCTGTATTCTCTGACAGTCCTCCTCGCTATCTGCAACTCCACCAATCTGAGTATGATCTGCAAATTTGCCAATCAGATGACCTATACCTTCCTCCAGATCATTTATGTATATCACAAACAACAGTGGTCCGAGCGCAGATCCCTGTGGAACACCACTAGTCACCTTTCTCCATTTTGAGACACTCTCTTCCACCACTACTCTCTCTCTCCTGTTGCCCAGCCAGTTTTTTATCCATCTAGCTAGTACACCCTGAACCCCATACGACTTCACTTTTTCCATCAACCTGCCATGGGAAACTTTATCAAACGCCTTACTGAAGTGCATGTATATGACATCTATAGCCCTTCCCTCATCAATTAACTTTGTCACTTCCTCAAATAATTCTATTAGGTTTGTTAAGACATGACCTTCCCTGCACAAAACCATGCTGCCTATCACTGAAAAGTCTATTTTCTTCCAAATGTGAATAGATCCTATCCCTCAGTATCTTCTCCAACAGTTTGCCTACCACTGACGTCAAGCTCACAGGTCTATAATTCCCTGGATTATCCCTGCTACCCTTCTTAAACAAAGGGACAACATTAGCAATTCTCTAGTGCTCCGGGACCTCACCCATGCTCAAGGATGCTGCAAAGATATCTGTTAAGGCCCCAGCTATTTTGTCCCTCGCTTCCCTCAGTAACCTGGGATAGATCCCATCCGGACCTGGGGACTTGTCCATCTTAATGACTTTAAGAATACCCAAAACGTCCCCCTTCCTTATGCCGACTTGACCTAGAGTATTGAAACATCCATCCCCAGCCTCAACATCCATCATGTCCCTCTCCTTGGTGAATACCGATGCAAAGTACTCATCAAGAATCTCACCCATTTCCTCTGACTCCACGCATAATAGAACATAGAACATAGAACGATACAGCGCAGTACAGGCCCTTCGGCCCTCGATGTTGCACCGACATGGAAAAAAACTAAAGGCCATCTAACCTACACTATGCCCTTATCATCCATATGCTTATCCAATAAACTTTTAAATGCCCTCAATGTTGGCAAGTTCACTACTGTTGCAGGTAGGGCATTCCACGGCCTCACCACTCATTGCATAAAAAACCCACCTCTGACCTCTGTCCTATATCTATTACCCCTCAATTTAAGGCTATGTCCCCTCGTGCTGGCCACCTCCATCCGCGGGAGAAGGCTCTCGCTGTCCACCCTATCTAACCCTCTGATCATTTTGTATGCCTCTATTAAGTCACCTCTTAACCTTCTTCTCTCTAACGAAAACAACCTCAAGTCCATCAGCCTTTCCTCATAAGATTTTCCCTCCATACCAGGCAACATCCTGGTAAATCTCCTCTGCACCCGTTCCAAAGCTTCCACGTCCTTCCTATAATGAGGCGACCAGAACTGTACGCAATACTCCAAATGCGGCCGTACTAGAGTTTTGTACAACTGCAACATGACCTCATGGCTCCGGAACTCAATCCGTCTACCAATAAAGGCCAACACACCATAGGCCTTCTTCACAACCCTATCAACCTGGGTGGCAACTTTCAGGGATCTATGTACATGGACACCGAGATCCCTCTGCTCATCCACACTACCAAGAATTTTACCATTAGCCAAATATTCCTCATTCCTGTTATTCTTTCCAAAGTGAATCACCTCACACTTCTCCACATTAAACTCCATTTGCCACCTCTCAGCCCAGCTCTGCAGCTTATCTATGTCCCTCTGTAACCTGCAACATCCTTCCGCACTGTCTACAACTCCACCGACTTTAGTGTCGTCTGCAAATTTACTCACCCATCCTTCTGCGCCCTCCTCAGGTCATTTATAAAAATGACAAACCGCAACGGCCCCAGAACAGATCCTTGTGGTACGCCACTCGTAACTGAACTCCATTCTGAACATTTCCCATCAACCACCACCCTCTGTCTTCTTTCAACTAGCCAATTTCTGATCCACATCTCTAAATCACCCTCAATCCCCAGCCTCCGTATTTTCTGCAATAGCCGACCGTGGGGAACCTTATCAAATGCTTTACTGAAATCCATATACACCACATCAACTGCTCTACCCTCGTCCACCTGTTCAGTCACCTTCTCAAAGAACTCGATAAGGTTTGTGAGGCATGACCTACCCTTCACAAAACCATGCTGACTATCCCTAATCATATTATTCCTATCTAGATGATTATAAATCGTATCTTTTATAATCCTCTCCAAGACTTTACCCACCACAGACGTTAGGCTCACCGGCCTATAGTTACCGGGGTTATCTCTACTCCCCTTCTTGAACAAAGGGACCACATTTGCTACCCTCCAGTCCTCTGGCACTATTCCTGTAGCCAATAATGACCTAAAAATCAAAGCCAAAGGCTCAGCAATCTCTTCCCTGGCTTCCCAGAGAATCCTAGGATAAATCCCATCAGGCCCCGGGGACTTATCTATTTTCACCTTGTCCAGAATTGCCAACACTTCTTCCCTACGCACCTCAATGCCATCTATTCTAATAGCCTGGGTCTCAGCATTCTCCTCCACAATATTATCTTTTTCCTGAGTGAATACTGACGAAAAGTATTCATTTAGTATCTCGCTTATCTCCTCAGCCTCCACACACAACTTCCCACCACTGTCCTTGACTGGCCCTACTCTTACCCTAGTCATTCTTTTATTCCTGACATACCTATAGAAAGCTTTTGGGTTTTCCTTGATCCTACCTGCCAAAGACTTCTCATGTCCCCTCCTTGCTCGTCTTAGCTCTCTCTTTAGATCCTTCCTCGCTTCCCTGTAACTATCAAGCGCCCCAACTGAAACTTCACGCCTCATCTTCACATAGGCCTCCTTTTTCCTCTTAACAAGAGATTCCACTTCTTTGGTAAACCACGGTTCCCTCGCTCTACCCTTTCCTCCCTGTCTGACTGGTACGTACTGATCAAGAACACGCAATAGCTGTTCCTTGAACAAGCTCCACATATCCAGTGTGCCCAACCCTTGCAGCCTACTTCTCCAACCTACACATCCTAAGTCATGTCTAATGGCATCATAATTGCCCTTCCCCCAGCTATAACTCTTGCCCTGCGGGGTATACTTATCCCTTTCCATCACAAAGGTCACCGAATTGTGGTCACTGTCTCCAAAGTGTTCACCTACCTCCAGATCTAACACCTGGCCTGGTTCATTACCCAAAACCAAATCCAATGTGGCCTCACCTCTTGTTGGCCTGTCAACATATTGTGTCAGGAAACCCTCCTACACACATTGTACAAAGAACAACCCATCCAATGTACTCGAACTATATCTTTTCCAGTCAATATTAGGAAAGTTAAAGTCTCCCATAACAACTACCCTGTTACTTTCGCTCTTTTCCAGAATCATCTTCGCCATCCTTTCCTCTACATCTCTAGAACTATTAGGTGGCCTATAGAAAACTCCCAGCAGTGTGACCTCTCCTTTCCTGTTTCTAACCTCAGCTCATACTACCTCGGAAGAAGAGTCCCCATCTTGCATCCTTTCTGCCACCGTAATACTGTCCTTGACTAGCAGCGCCACACCTCCTACCAGTTTCCTACCAGTTTCCCAATTTCGATATTTCACTGTAGCCCCAGTAATATCATTTTGGATGTTACAATTTCCTGTAGCTTGCACCAAAACATTGAGCCATAAAACTATTCATATAAACCAGGTGTTGCAGAATGATAAGAGCTGTATTGTATGTAGAAGAGCATTTGAAAAGGCCCGTGAGAACGTCTTTTCTTCATCTTGAAGCTGAACTCTGAGATTACGCCTGTGTAGAAAACAAAACGACCAGACCTTGTATTGCAACACTTTCACTTTGCCACACATCCAATCTGGAGTTAAATTATTGTGCTGTTCCAAACACTTTGGGGGACAATATACTGGCCTTGTCAGACCCAACTTGGTGATGTGCCGAGGCTGTTGGTTCTTTTGAGAGGCTTCTTGTCAGATTCGCGCAACATGAGACATCAATGAATCTCGCAATCTGGATCTCGTCCACGCTGAGCCGATAAAGGAGGACCATCCGCGACCCCATAGCGGGGTGTCCTCACTTGGATGGATGTTGGTTAATACTGGTGTGTAAGGGGAGTGACAATGCCCATGGGTGGGGGGGGGCATGGGGGACTCTCAATCTCACCTAGAGATCTGGACACCATTTCTAAAAGCAACCCGATCCCTGTGGAGCTAGTCTGGAGGGTGCTGGTCTGGCTGGCATGTTCAGCTCCCCAGTGATGAAAAAAATTCTCAAGGGTGTGCTTCACGGGGGAGAAACTCCCTATGTCCCCAAAAAATAACTTTGGGTGCGATCTATCAGCCTCCAGCGCAACAAGGCTGGTAAATCTCACACGAGGTCTCTCACGAGATTTACCGGCTTCCTCGCACCTTGTGAGATCTTGTTAGATCGTCACGATCTGGTTCCCACCCATTGAGGCCGGGTCCTAGATTTGTATCTTCAAGTGAGTAGTTAGTCTCACTTGAAGATGCCTACGCCGAATCTACCCAGTACCCGGGATCTAACAGCCTCACCTCAAAGACCCTGAGCGGACACCAATAAGCACTGGTTTCCACAAATGTGGACTGGCAATTGGGGCCATTGGGTGGTTGGACTCTGGTCAGGGTGTTACCCTGGTGCCCTGATGCCATCTGAGCACCATGAAACTGCCAACCTGACACCCTGGCAGTGCTCAGGTGCCCAGGTGGCATCTTGCCTGTGCCAGGGATCGGGCTTGGGGTGCCCTGCCTAATGAGATGGAGTGCGGGGTGCTCAATGACCTTCTAATTGGTTAGTTGGGGCGTTGGTGTTGGCCGGAGTCTGCTGGTGGGAGGGGGTCTAGATATCGGGGTGCCATTTAAAAATGGTGCCCCGATCTTTTCCTGTACTGGCGAGTGGAGCTCGCAAGGCCCAGAAATGAAGCAGAGACCTGTTTAATAGTGGAGTTGTTCTCGGTTCTGCCAGCACCTGGAAACACCTGACTAAACGTGCCCGACCTAGGACTCTGTTTCATTTCCGTTAAATCGCGTCCCAAGTGTGGTTGAATAGCAGTGTGGATCTCACCCAAAAAGCTGGTGAGAAACAATCCGCCCAAACTTGCCCAAAATGACACTAATTCTACGGTTGAATTGCGCCCCAGTTATTTTCTGTTACCGTATCCTTTGTAGCAGCTAAGATGTTGCCAAATACTCTTTGCAAAGGCTGAAATGTTGTATTAGAAATTTTCATATCTTTATTTTCTTATGGAATTGGGGAAGAATTTCTGAACTTTTCTGCAATACATCATTTATCCTTCTCTCCTGTTACCTGCCTAGTTCAGCAGTTATCATTCCTGCTGATTGGGAAGACTTGGGCAAAAGACTGCACTCTAAAATTGATGAGGTGAACTTCACATCAAATTTTGATGAGTTGAATTTCGTTTGAAAAATATGAGAACAAAAAACTGTTGTTAGTAAAAATAACAATCAATTTGTAACTTTTATTTAAGGTAATCTAATGTGTTCATCAATGTCAATTGGAGGAAGAAATGTGCCAGCCTTTCACAATCTGGCCTAAATTTGACTCCCGTCCCCCTGTCCAAAGTGGTTGACTCTCAACTACCTTCTGAAGTGATATAGCTAGCCACTCACTATCACCCATTATCCCAGAACAATGTCCACCACTGTTTCAGGGTAACTGAGAGTGGGCAATAAAGGTTGGCCTTGACTGATATGCTCACATTCTGAGAATGAAAAAAAGTCTGAATCTTACCGTCTGGAGCTTAAAAGTCCATATCCTCACATGTTTGTACCTGAATGGAGAAGCAAATCAGATTGGTAGAATGTCAATGAAATTTAAGAAGGTTCTTCTGCACTGTTGCATAGGACACTTTGACAATATTATATGCTTCATGACCTTATGGATGATATTGTTCTATTTTTAATTAAACAGTTGCAGGGCAAAATTAGGTTAAGCATTAAATAACTGATTTCCTGTATGAAGGAGACATTTGTGCCGATTCATGACAGACAATTATACTGGTATTTTAATTATGTATTGATACATTTTGCATGAATTTATGATGTGCTTTTTTTTCTTGACTATAATAGAATAATGATATAAAACATCATTTTGTTAAAGTTTTTTAAATGTTTTACATTCACAAGTGATTTTATTCATTCTCTGGGGCTCAAGTATAATGAAATGTAATAAGTTTGGATTGAATTCTCAAATCTGATTGTCGTTGCCATATTCTTATGCAGGCAAGGGTCCAGAAATGCTTTATGCTGGACAAAATCTCAATGATAATGAGTGGCACACGGTTCGTGTGAGTCGCCGAGGGAAGTATCTGAAGCTGATAGTGGATGAAGTGCAACCAGTTGAAGGTAACAAAGCCTCTTGTAGATTTGTAACTCTTAGAGGGACTTTAATACATGTTGCAAACTAATTATTAATTTTATTAAATTTCCAGAAAAGCACTTTGGGCGGGTTTCTGTGATCCGTCGCGTTTCTCGACGGTGTCAACATGGCCACAGGATCAGCAATCTGGCCCCACGGCACTGGAGCGGTTCACGCCGCTCCAGCTGCTGATCCCGGCATCAACTAGGTGCCGCGGGATCCGCGCATGCGCAGTGGCACCGGTGCCAACGCGCGCATGCGCAGTGGTTTCCATCAAAGCGCTGGCCCCGACGCAACATGACGCAGGACGACAAGGGTCGGCATGGAAGAAAGGAGGCCCCCAGCCAGAGAGGCTGGCCCGCCGATCGGTGGGCCCCAATCGTGAGCCAGGCCACATTGGAGACCTCCCCCCGGAGTCAGACTGCCCCCCCCCCCTCTCACAGGCCGCCCCCTGACCCTTCCACACCGAGTTCCCGCCGGCCGAGAGCAGGTGTGGACAGCGCCGGCAGGATTCTGCTTTTTTACAAAGGCTGCTCGGCCCATCCCGGGCTGAGAATCAGCGGGTCGGCCGCGTAGAGTGGCCCCCGACCGACGCTGCGCCAACCACGCCGGTGCCAATGACACTGATTCTCCACTCTGTGGAGAATTGCGTGCCAGCGTCAGGGCAGCGTGGCGCGATTCACGCCGGTCACGGGGATTCTCCGACCCGGCCCGGGCTGAGAGAATCCCGCCCTTTATCCTTTGTCATTCAATAATGCACTAGTTGAATATTGCATAAAGGATAGACATGTTTTCAAAATGTTTTGTCTCACACTTATGAGGAATTTTGTGAGAATACCAATAGAAGGGAATACAGCAAATATATACTGTATGTGAGAATAAATTGGTTGGCATAGACTCTGATTGGCAGATGCATTGCCATGAAGAATATACCAGATGATGGTGACTGACAGTTAACTGCCAAGCATTGTTTGAAATTTACACCGGGCAGCTTGATTCTAATTGGTCAAGAAATTGTCTTGAGGAATGAATTAGCGCCTGCTGTTACTTAGTTTGTTCAGCTGAAAGAGACGCACTGTTACATGTTATTTCTGTCTGCAAAGATCAGGGTCCTGTGTATTACTTTATGTAGCAGGATGTATTTTCTTGCATTCTTTATGACAACGGCTCTACCAATCAAGTCTACTTGCCAACCAAGCAACACTCTTTCCGCTTACACTAAATTTGTTGGTTTTCCTTATACTGTTATTCTTGTGCATTGTCCTGATGAGTGATGACAAAAAGCTTTGACAAGGTGTCTCTTTTTTTCAGTAATATTAGAGTTTTTTTGCACTTGGAAAAGTTAACGGTCATCATGGCATTGTAAAGCGCACACAATTTGGAGCTAATTAATTGCAAAATTCTCGATGATTGAAATGATATTAATATTTACTTCAATGGCTTGTGTACATATGACGAGAAAAGTACCTTATTATGTGGAAATTGCAAAGTCAATAAACTATTAATTGATTCATCCCTTTTGGGAGAAATCACAGTGGATTTCATTCATGGCAGCTATTTGCCCAGCTATGTATAACAGTTAGCCCTGAGGCCAATGACAAAACGTGTTCTGGTATTTCGTCCAAACCAAGGCATGTCAAAAAAAACATGACAATTAGCAACAATTTGAAACACTTCAGCAGAAAATAGCTTTGGCTTATGGTGGCAGCAAAACTCTCAGGAATATCATTTACCTTCTGTGTGCCGCAGTAGGTATAATAAAGGAATTGTAGCAAATATTTATAGTGTACATTTCAAGATAAAGATGCAAAATTGTCAAAAAGATTATGCAGCTTTATTGGTTAGCAAAGCCATTGATTTGCCATGATCTTTCACACTTGTTTACACCAATAGCTAATTCAAAAGATTTATTGCAAATTGCTTGATTTTATTTTATAGCTACTTATTCGCATCACTCTCGAGAGTGTTTTAATGAAAGTAGCATATTTGTGTAATGTGTTAAGAACTTCAAAATCAGATTTACTTTTCAGCGGGTATCCTCGGTTGGAAAGCTTCTTTGTAGGATGCAGTAAGTTAATCATTTCATATTTTCAGTGAAGGTGTACTCCAATAATAGCATTATAAATAACATCTAAAATCTCTCGCGCTGGACTTCAATGAGTATAGCTTGAGACCTGTTATTTAATGTTGTTCTAAATGCAAAAAAAAAGCTTTCCTGGAAAGTGGACAAGGTCACTAATTACTGTCTATTACAGCAAATAATCGAGTCCATCACTGGGAGTCAGCTATTTGTTTCTGTCTCTTATACCGGAGATGATGCATCGTACTTCTACAGTTATGTTAAATGCATTTGAACAAAAAACAGACATGGAACGGAAAGTGGTTCTAGATATATAACAAGGAAGGTTTCCTGCTGAACATAAACTCTTGTGATAACATCATACACAAATTATGGGCGGAATCGTACCAGAATTTGGCAAAGTATCAGACTGAAAAGTGGCATGTAACTCACCATCTGCACAGGCCAGCTTTCTCTCTAAATATCTAGCCTCGTGGAGAAAACAAAGTGCGTGGGCATGGTTTACACCATCACTCTGGTGGGTCGAGATCTGATAGAACCGGCAACCCATCATGTAGGTATCTGGGGCTCTCCCCCCAATCCCCGACAAACCTCGGTGGCATTCCACATCCCCCCCCCCCTCCCCCCCGTCCTCCCCACCCTCCGACAACATTCATCGCTGGCATTCTACCCCATCAATGCCTCCATGCTTCCTGCCCTCTCTATTCCACCACCCATGTCCATTATCTCCCCCCCCCCACTACACTTAAATGCACCCCTCAATGGGACTTCCACTAAGGTCCGCACCCCTTGCATGGGTTGACATTTTCAGATTGCCACTGTACCACTGAATATTCATTGAGGTATGAATATTGAGTGAGGGGGGAATCATGTGGTGAGAGACTCGTTAACATTTAAATAAATATTCAAATGAGGATCACACCCTTTGTGGACGTGAACCTTGTGATGATGCCAAAATTGCCCCCGTGATACAACTATATGCTTGAGCCTAATTGTGTCATTACATCTGAGTATGGCAAACCATAATTAGTAGGTTATTTTTCAGTGCAGCCTACACACCTTTTGACTCAGCCCCATTGCTGCTGAAGCCCTTTATTAGACTTAATGGGATGGGTATTCTTCTGTCTGTTTTTAGGCACCATTAAAGTAATGTCATCGGCAAAAAGAGAAAGTGTCGACCAGTAAACCTTTGGCCCTAAATTGACCCACAGAAGCTTTCTTCTCTGCACATCCATGAACATTATCTCAGTAGTCTGTTGTTTTGACCATCATGCTGCATTGAAATGGTGGTGAGGGCATGGAACTTAAGAAATGCTGTTCTAGGGCAGCACGGTGGCCTAGTGGTTAGCACAACCGCTTCACGGCGCTGAGGTCCCAGGTTCGATCCCGGCTCTGGGTCACTGTCCGTGTGGAGTTTGCACATTCTCCCCGTGTCTGCGTGGGTTTCGCCTCCACAACCCAAAAATGTGCAGAGTAGGTGTATTGGCCACGCTAAATTGCCCCTTAATTGGAAAAAATAATTGGGTAATCTAAATTTATAAAAAAAAAAAAAGAAATGCTGTTCTTGTCCTGCCACCACTGTAATGCCAAGCAACAATTAGTTTGGTATGGATGTTGCAATGCACTGACCAGTGCAGCACAAAGAATGTGAGAAAACAATAAGACCCAGAAGCATTTCTTGGTCTCTTTTCCCTCTCCTAAACCCTCCTATTTTTGAGGGTCTATTCAGGTGTTGCTTCTAGTTGCAATGCTTGTACTGATGGGCAATGGAGAAAAGGTTGAATTTCAAGTTAGCTCAATTGGCTGGATGGCTGGTTTGAGATGTGGAACAATGCCAGCAGCATCTCAAAGAGGAGAGCAACCTATTGTCCTCTGGGACTGTGGCAATATTTACAATTTTTACCTTGCCTGGCCTGATGAGGCTGTTTAACTTCTTTCAACACCACCATGCATTCCCAAGGGCGAAGGGGCTGGCACTCAGTGCTACCTACCTCCAGGTGACACGAGTGCTTTTCCGAGCTGGCATACTGGCAAGGATACTGTGGCTGGATACAGACACAGTCTGCGGCTGGAATTCTCCAGCCGTTTGCTGGTGGGATTCTCTGGTCCCACCGGCAGCACGCCCACCACCCCTCCTCCCCCCCCTTGCGGATCTTCCGGCCATGCCAGGAGGCTTCAATGCAAATTTCCATTGACAGCGATGGGAACAGAGAATCCCACCTTGAGTGAATGATGCACCACCTCTGGCCACTGAGGAACACGTGGCTGGGAGGCCAGAGAATCTTGCCTCTAAACTCCGCTTTCCTCCAGCATGACTTAATGCTCTGAATTGATAAAGTTTTATGTTCTTCCTCTCTTACATTGCCCAGCCATGCCCTGCTACTTTATCTGGCTTCTTGGTATAAGTGTACCTGCTGTATAGATAATTTTTCAAATAATATGATGAAAAGACTGGGACGATAAGCACTTAAATTATTTGAAAGTCAATTATGTCCTTCCTGCACTGTGGTGACCAGAACTGAATACAAAACTCCAGGCCTAACCAGCATTCTACACAGTTCCATCATTACATTCCTGCTTTTCTATTCAGTAGCTGTCCCAATAAAGGAAACCATTCCATATGCTTTCTTGACCACCTAGTTCACTTGTTCTGCCACCTTTATGGACCTATGGATAAGCACTCCAATATCTCTCACTTTCTCATCCCCTGTCAATATCTTCCAATTTATTGAGTATTTCCTTGCTTTGTTTTCCCTCCCCAAATGTATTACCTAATACTTTTCCGGATTGAATTCCATTTGCCACTTCTCTGCCCATTCAACCAAACCATTGATATAATTCTGGAGTTGACAGCTATCCTCTTCATTATCAATTACAACGTCAATTTTTGTATCATCTGCAAATTTCTCAATCATGTCTCCCATATTTAAGTCTAAATCATTAATATGAACAACAATCAGCAATGGCGTCAACACCGAGCCCTGTGGAACATCATTGGAAACCTTTTTCCATTTGCAAAACCATCAGTCTACCTTTACCCTTTGTTTGCGGTCACTGAGCCAATTTTGGATCCAATTTGCCACCTTCTCTTATATCCCCTGAGTTCTCATTTTTCTGATCAATCTGACATGCGGGAGACTTTGTCAAATGCCTTACTGACATCCATGTAATTTTTTTCTCGTTCCTGTTTTGTGGTGAGAAAATAAGGTTAGTGATGGCCAATTTCATAGATCATTGCCCTTCATAGAATCATAGAAATTACAGTACATTCGGCCCATCGAGTCTGCACCGGCCCATGGAAAGATCACCCCACGCCTCCACCCTATTCCCGTAACCCAGTAACCCCACCCAACCTTTTTTTGGACACTAAGGACAATTTAACATAGCCAATCCACCTAACCTGCACATCTTTGGACAGTGGGAGGAAACCGGAGCACTCGGAGGAAACCCACACAGTCACGGGAGAACCTGCAGACTCCGCACAGAGAGTGACCCAAGCCGGGAATCGAAGCTGGGATGCTGGAGCTGTGTGCTAACCACAGTGCTACTGTGCTGCCCTAACTAAAAATATCAGTTTAAATATGGGGTGTCTCAGGTGGACAGCACCAATGAAAGTTCAGCCCTTGTAGGTGCAAATCAGAGGTCTTGTGCTTGCTTAAGTACCTCTCAGCAAATTCTGTCAAAATTGAGCAAAAAGGTTCTGTGCTGAGGTTGGTGGAATCGGCCAACACTTGAAAGATTTATTTTTAACTTGCCTTAATATGGAGCTGGAAAGAGCAGTAGTTCTCTTTCTGACTTCACAGAAGTCAAAAAGGCCGCTACCATCCCACAATTATCACCCTCCTGTTCGTCTTTAATCCCTTCCAGGATTTAACTGAGGGCTGCTAAGTTGAGCCGAAGGGCAAGTTGCTCAATTATTAAAATGGGGCCCAAAGTTCCAATTTTAGGCAAGCCGAGGGCAGTTAATTGCCCAATAACACATTTCTGTTGTATTATGTCAGGGACACAATTGGCGGCAACTTGCCAGAATTTGGCAAAGTGTCAGGCTCAGCCAGAAAACTGGTGTCACCAAATCTTGAACCTCTCAGACAAAATAAAATGGGTGGGCCGGGGCCTCATAGAGCCAGAAACTGGCTCCAAAGAAATCGGGGAACCATCTTTAAATGGCGCTTAATCAGCGCTGCTGCTTAACGGCCTCTAACACCCATCACGAACGTATTGGGGCTCCCCTGACAATCCTCGCTGGAGTTCTGTCCCCCCCATTTTCCCTCCCGATCCTCCACCAGCATTGAATCCCCCATTAGCACGACAAAAGTCTATTCGGCACTTCCCAGCACCACACATCAATGCACCCCCCCCCCCCCCCCCCCTCATCCATGGGGTTCCCAATAGGCTCCGCCCTAGCACTCCCCATGGTACAGGTTGACACTGCCAGGTTGTGGCTGGGCCAACCTGTGTCAAGGGGCAGTGCCAGGATATTGTCCAGGTATGACCCTCAACTCCGAGGGGTTATACTGACCTCTGCGCCCCAGAGGGATTCTCTCAACTGCCTCACTCTGGGCAAACCTGTTGTCACGTCGGCGAGGTGTACGTCACATCAGCGAGGTATGAATATTTATTGAGGGGATCATATGGCGGGGAGGCTACAAATAATATTTAAATATATGGAAATATATTGAAATGATTGTGACATTGATGTTGAGGGATGGGGAAAATCGGGAAACGCGATCTCTCCAGCGAGAGTCACATTTTATGATTCTTATGACATTTTGCACCTGCGCTGCTGGTCTTGCGGACAGCTAGTGCGGGCTCAAAATCACCCACGGTACTTATAATGAATGGACCAAGCATTGTACAAGAGAATTTTCTCTGTATCTATGATTCGTTTCAGTGGAGTTGCTGGACAAAATTCCCAATGTGTGTATATATATCGAAAGAAGGTTTTTATCCCGAATTTACTGTGCAGGGCATCTTAAACCTTCAGCTCAAAAAAACTTGTAACATATATTGCTGAAAATGTGAGTTGATAACACAGCATCTGGAACTTTGATGAATCATGGGACCAATAGCCTATCTCCTTAATTGTGAGATTTAAGGATAGAGAAAGGAATAGAGGAACATTGGAGCCAAATCAAGTGCACAAAACAAAAATGAAAGAGAAAGAAAATTGGACACTGAAATTATTTGGGACATATAAACAACATTTCTGTGTGTTAGTGAATGAATATGTGAGTAAGTGTGTGAATGGGTAATTGTGTCGGTGTATAGTGGGTTGGGTGGTTGAAATAATTGGATACATTTTTTCAAAATTCATTTATGGGATGTGGGCACAACAGATTAGGCCAACATTTATTGTCCATCCCTACTTTCCCTTCGGAAGGTGGTGGTGGGTTGCCTACTTGAACAGTTGTAGTCCTGTGCACCTGACACAAATATTCCCTTTTTTGGTTCCTTAATTTAGTTCTTCTTCCGGACGACTGTCTCAGCTGAAAATCAGACAGTTGTCAAACATGGCTTCCTTTTTAAAACCTGAAACAAAACTGTTTCAGACACAATGAGCTTTCCATCATGAAGGCTGCTTGTTTTCTCCAACATTGTCTGCTTTCATCTTGCCAGAGGACCTCCATCATCACTGAACCCAGAATGAGGGGTCAAAGTATAATTTCTGCCAGTTGAATGAGGAACAAGTGAACTGAGTTTCAGTTGTCTTCGTTTACTACCTGTTTGTGGTGGTGATAATTTTGACTTTGGCTGATAATGTAAAACGGGCAAAGTCGATCCTGTGGCCTATTATATATCCCTCGTGATTTTCAGTTTCATTAAAGTCAATAGACAGAATCTTATGGCCCCCATCTTGGGAGCAGGCTGGTAGGCAAAGGTTACACAAAAGTGGGTAGGATTGCAGGGGGTGCTACACCCATGGCCTTCATGTGACATGGAAGATGGTGGGCAGCCCACCTACTGTGTGGGTTAGTTGAGGTCCTTAAGCGGTCAATTTAAGGGCCTCAACTAGCCCACGCAGTGTTTCAGGGTCCCTCCCATGTCATTGGTATTTACCAGGGGTGAGGTGAGGAGTTCACAACACCTGGCAAAACCATCAGGTTTCTCCTGGTGGTCTGCCTGCTGACGGAGATGGCTTTCTCCTTATTGAGAAGCCTGCACCCCATGAAAGACCACCACCTCACTTCCACCCCCACCAGTAAGGGCTACTACTTCTGGAAGGAACCTACCACCGTCTTTGCAATCAACCATCACTCCCTATGTTTTGATGTGGAGATGCTGGCGTTGGACTGGGGTGAGCACAGTAAGAAGTCTTACAACACCAGGTTAAAGTCCAACAGGTTTGTTTCAAACACGAGCTTTCGGAGCACGGCTCCTTCTTCAGGTGAATGGAAAGGCTTGTTCCAGAAATCCTGGAATTTCTGGAACAAGCCTTTCCATTCACCTGAAGAAGGAGCCGTGCTCCGAAAGCTCGTGTTTGAAACAAACCTGTTGGACTTTAACCTGGTGTTGTAAGACTTCTTACAGTGTCCCTATGTTTTGGTCTGCCTGCCTGACCATGGAGAGTCCATCCTACTCACCTTGCTTCCAGACCCCCAGTGATGCTTCCGGTCTGGGACTGCTGCAGACTCGGTAGTGTAGCCATCCATCCCATTGATGCTGCTGGCACTGAAGAACCATTGGTCTCTGATGGACCAGCAGCTTTTGGAAGTAAAAAATCCCACCTCAAGAGTTGCAGAAGCCTCAACTTCAGGCACCTAATTTCCTGAGCCACGTAAAATTCAGTCAATGCTTCTAGGCCAGGCGGAGATCGATTCAGCCCCAATTTTCCAGCCATGAGGAGGGCCACCTCCTCCACATTAAATTCTGCCCAATGGAAATAAAATTTGGAAAATGTGTGGAATAGATATTTACAATTGTCATCCAAAGTAAAAATTAGCCTCACCTCAATGAGTCCATATTCCAAAATTGCACAAATATGGGACAGGTTTACTCAACATCAAAAAAAGGAGACAATCACAAAAATACTCTAATGGGTGTTTTATTGAAATTGCGATTAAAGCAGAGGCTTGGAGTGGGAAATAAGTTTTTGCCTGTGTTTGGGAATGCTTGCTCTGCATACTGAAGTCAAAACGTCATTTGGGAATATCAAAAAATCATTACTCAAAGGTAAACAAACATCCCATTCTGAATGAATTTGGGAAAAGAATCTTCAGTGTATTTTCTGGAGAAATTCATAGTTTTGCGTAGCTGTTCAAGGGAAGAGGAAATCGTATTAAAAATTCTTCCAGTCATTGCTCAATTATAAAAGATCCAGAAGCTGAAATTGATTTTTATTGTTCACTAAAGTGTCAGCATTTACCCTGGATCCAGGGACTGATCCCGCCATATCTTTCTCACTTCTGGTGTAACACATTTTGACAGTTGCGAGATCAATTAGCCCAGCAGATAGTGTGTTCTCAAGCACAACCCTTACAATTCTGATCCCGATTGACATCTTCGGCTTGCTGCCACGCTCTGAAGCATTAAAGTGCCATTTGGCACCAACAAAATACTCAGTTCTCAACATTATGTGTCTCACTGAATCAAACTCAGTGTTCTCCAACATTAAACAGGAACACGTATTCAAATAAAGATATTTTAAGGCGCTCTCCTGTCTGAAGATATATTTTAATTTGAGATTGATGTCTAATTTGTGCAATTTTAAGAGTGGAAATAATTACTGATCAGCGGAAACATTTATTTCTTTACTTTTCATTGCTCAGCAATTTGTAGTCTGTGATATTTATCAGTTAATTTAACAGAATGCGACATTAGTTTTACAATACAATAAAACGGACTGCAAAAACGAAATGGAAATCAAAATGCAGTAACAAAATATTCTACTGTTCCTATCTGCTAACAGTAATGTCTTAGTAAGCGCTAGATGCTGGTGAATGATCAAACATTTGTGCCTATGAATCACATAATGGTGGAACATAAGTTGCATTCTTAAGTTATGGACCAGTGCGAGAAATGGTTTCTTCACATTCTGTACCGCAGTTATCAGCATAAGTATATAAATGGTGCCATCTGCTGGATGGTGTAACAGTTTGCATGAAAAAATAATTTACTGTTACTGAATTATGTTGGGATATCTGAAACAAACCTTGGTCCTCTGCATTGTGCTGAGATATAAATATTATAATTATATAATCTGCAAAAAGACTGGAGTTTTTTGTGGGAAAATTAATGAACATTTTCAAATGTAAATAGATTTGTAATTGATGGGTGCATGTGTGGCGAATGAGGCAAGAATAGAATTTAACCAGTAAGTGGTGGTCAACTCTTTCATTGAGATGTAATGTAACTAATCCCTTGGTACTTTTAGAAACAACACTTTTTTAATATATATTTTGTTTTTTCTTTTTTCTTTTAGATCAAATGACAGGAGATCATACTCGCCTCGAGTTCCACAATATTGAAACGGGCATTGTGACAGAGAGGCGGTACATGTCAAATGTCCCTTCAAATTTCATTGGTCATTTACAGAGCCTAATGTTCAATGGCATGCCTTACATTGACCTGTGCAAAATTGGTGATATTGACTACTGTGAGCTCAATGCTAGATTCGGTTTCAAAATTATCATTGCTGATCCAGTGACCTTCAAGACAAAATCCAGCTACGTTGCACTGTCCACGTTGCAAGCCTACGCATCTATGCATCTGTTCTTCCAATTTAAGACCACATCAGCTGATGGCCTGATACTCTTCAACAGTGGGGATGGCAATGACTTCATTGTGATTGAACTTGTTAAAGGGTATGCACTCATTGAATTTCAAATAAATCACCATCATAGAATTCTTATAGTGCAGGAGGAGGCCATTCAGAGTCTGCGCCAACTCTCCAAAAGAGCATCCCAGCCAGGCCCTCCGCCCCCACCCTATTCCCGTAACCCCACCTAACCTTTGAACACTAAGGGGCACTTTTAGCATGGCCAACCCACCTAACCAGCACATCTTTGGACACTAAGGGGTAATTTAGCGTGGCTAATGCATCCAACCTGCACATCTTTGGACTATTGGAGGAAACCGGTGCACCTAGTGGAAACCCACACAGACACTGAGAGAACGGGCAAACTCCACACAGACAGTCACCCAGGTCCCTAGCGCTGTGAGGCAGCAGTGCTAACCACAGGGCCGTCGGGCTGCCTGGAGTTGAGTTCCCACATTTGCCATGTTACTATTTTGGAGACTGTGAATGTTTTATTGCCATTATTGCTATAATTATAATTCTATTCACTACTATTCAGATCCTGAAGATTCAGTACAGTTTACAGCTGTGGTCAGAATTATCCCCATTTGTCGTGCATAGGAAGAAAATTGACCGACACTTAGATTATTTTATAATTACGTAGTTAAGAATTGCACTGTTCAGCAATTGATTTTGCATCTGATTTAGCATGAACAGAAGGACTCAATGGACATGCTTTAATGGAGATGAAATGGGTTCCCCCACCAGCTGGACAGCTGGCAAAAGCCCTATGTTGCCTCCATTTCTGTCGAATTAAGTGCAGGCACTTAACTGAAAAGCAGCGGGTCTTCCCAAAGATCAAGCATCCGGGGCAGATATCCCAACTCCAGAGCAGTCGACCAATTGGTAGCTGATAGCCGTGCATTGCTGAGCAGTGGCTGCCACCGGAAATGCACCCCCTCGAGACCCAGGATTGCCGAGGCATCCAGACCACAGGTGATGTCGTGATGAAGGTCACATGGTGGAAGTCACGGAGAGGGGGCGGGGTTTGGCAGAAAAGGCAGGAGGTGACTCTCACGAACCCCCGCTTGACAATGCTGGGGCCTTCCGTTGCTTGCAAGCAACTGCGACAGGGTTTACTCTTTAGGGCTCCCACTGGATTAATACCAACGTCTTTAATACCATTAATACCAATGCTCCTGGGTTAATACCAATGGCGACGGGACAAGGCCCTGAGATTAACTTTAATTACCTACTTAAGGGCCTCAATTGGCAGCAGGATGGGAAGGTGATCCATGAATCGTCCCGTCCCAGACTTAATTGGGGCAGAACGAGGCAGACAGCTGGGTACCGACATGGCATCTTCCTGCCCAATTAGCAAACTCACCTTGAGAGTGGGCACTAAATTCCACCACATTTCTATTCTAATCTGAACTGACTTCCTTATTTTTGTCCCCACAGGTACCTGCACTATGTATTTGATTTAGGTACTGGTCCTTCCCTCATAAAAGGCAACTCCGACAAACTACTGAATGACAATAAATGGCATAATGTACTGATTTCAAGGGACACGAACAACTTGCACACTGTGAAGATCAACTCCAAACTCATCACTCAAAACACAGTAGGAGCCAGAAATCTAGATCTGAAAGGTAAATCGGCGATTAACATATTCTCCAACAAAGCATAATTTCTTCAAAGAGGGAATGCTATTTTAATCCTTGGCCTTCCGATCTTTTTTTCCTGCATTGAATCCTAGAACGTTTTGGATTTCTTCAGACTAATCACTGCCTCGTAGGATTTTCACTGTCCAGTTCATTTTTTCAAATTTAGGGAGGACATCCAAGGGGAAATTGGCACTAATCCTAAACTAGAGTGTTATACAAGAATAGATTTGGATGTAAGAATATGGGCTTAATTTTGTTTTGTTTTGTTGGCAGGCATTCCCGGATTATCCATGTTGATGAAACATGAGAACGAGGCTTTGCCCAGATTCTGTAATAGCCCTGAAGCCCATTGTTATTTTCCTTATTACTCCATCAATATTGGCATCTCATATAACTGGGGTAGGGGGTTATTGGGTATGTAATTTGCAAAGATACCTGTCCTCTGGAATTGAAAATTCAGGCTTTTCAAAGGTGATCTTTGATGTAATCAATTATTAGCTGATCATTCATCAGTGGTGAGCATGGCCAAATATATCATATCACAAATCTTTTTAGGTACCCTGGAGGCACACTGTGAAGATCTGCGGCGAAATTCTCCGACCCCCCGCAGGGTCGGAGAATCGCCCGGGGCCGCCGAAAATACCGCCCCCTGCCGTGGCAGAAATTCTCCGCCACCCGGGAATTGACGGGGCGGGAAACACCACCTGCCAATCGGCGAACCCCCTGCGGCGATTCTCCGGCCCACAATGGGCCGAAGTCCCGCCGCTGGAAGGCCTCTCCCGCCGCCGTGGTTTGAACCACCACTGGTGGTGGCGGGATCAGCGGCGCGAGTGGGCCCCCGGGGTCCTGGGGGGGGCGCGGGGCGATCAGACCCCGGGGGGTGCCCCCACGGTGGCCAGGCCTGCGATCGGGGCCCACCGATCGGCGGGCGGGCTAGTGCTGTGGGGGCACTCTTTTTCTTCCGCCGCCACCACGGCCTCCACCATGGCGGAGGCGGAAGAGAATACCCCAGCGCGCATGCGCCGGTGCGTCAGCTGCCGCTTTCGGCCAGCCCCGGCGCCGGGCGGCGGGTGTCAAATGCTGCTGGAGCCAGTTTGGGCGCCAGTCAGTGTGGTGCCAACCACTCCGCCGCAGGCCTAGCCCCTCAATGTGAGAGCTTGGCCCCTAAAGGTGCGGAGAATTCCGCACCTTTTGGGAGGCCCGACGCTGGAGTGGTTGGCGCCACTCCGCTACGCCGGGACCCCCCCGCCCCACCAGGTAGGGGAGAATCCCGCTCCTGGTTCTTGAGGTTTGATACAATGACGTTCTGTCTCCCTTCCCCTTCATGCTTCCAGCCAGAAGCCGGTTCCCCGGCGCACCTCAAAATCCGAGCAGAGGATCTGACAATGGAATTAAAATTATGTTACCCCAGAAAATACAATAGAATCAAAGATCAGGGGCGAAATTCTCTGACCCCCCCGCAGGGTCGGGAAATTGCCCGGGGCCTTTGTAAAACCCGCCCCCGCCGTGGCCGGAATTCTCTGCCACCCGGGAATCGGCGGGGGCAGGAATCGCGCCCCGCCGGTCGCCGGGCCCCCTGTGGCGATTATCCGGCCCGGGATGGGCCGAAGTCCCCCGCTGTCAGGCCTCTCCCGCCGACGTGGTTTAAACCACCTCTGGTGCCAGGGGGAGCAGGCGGCGCAAGCGGGCCCCGGGGTCCTGTGGGGGGGGGGGGGGGGGCGCGGGACGATCGGACCCCGGGGGGTGCCCCCACGGTGGCCTGGCCTACGATTGGGGCCCACCGATCGGCCGGCGGGCCTGTGCCGTGGGGGCACTCTTTTTCTTCCGCCGCCGCCATGGCCTCCACCATGGCGGAGGCGGAAGAGACCCCCTCCACCGCGCATGCGCCGCTGGTGACATCAGCGGCCGCTGACGCTCCGGCGCATGCGAGGACACACGCTGACCAGGGGCGGGAGCCACTCCGCCGCGGGCCTAGCCCCTAAAAGTGCGGAAAATTCCGCACCTTTGGGGAGGCCCAACGCCGGAGTGGTTGGCGCCACTCTGCTATGCCGGGACCCCCCGCCCCGCCGCATAGGGGAGAATACCGCTCCAGGAGATGTAGCACAAGCTGCTGGCTCAATATCACCCTCTTCTTCTGCAGTAGGATGTAAAAGTATCCCTGAAAGTCAAATAAAATCTTGCACCAGATAAAACTGGATCACAGGGCAGGGCATAACTGTATCAAGAAATAACGACATAATTTAGCAGCCATTTAAAGTCACATATTTTCTTCTTACTTTTATATAATCTTTTATTCCATATTATTTTTATAATTAAATAACAAAGCACAGGAAAATTTAACAAGCGTGATGCAGAGAATTTTAATCTCAAAAATGGTGGGTTTGTGTCAGGTGAATTCTGATAACTTTCAAAGTCCTAAACCTGACCACTGCCTTCCTCAAATCCCTTCACTTCCTGCTTTTAATGGAAGTGGGTTGGTCATTTGAATATTATAATGAGGCTGCTTAAGTCAGACTTAAGCAATCATCCAGGTGTAACCCTGGCTGCCTGGGTCTTGAGAAATCTGTCAGCTGAAGAGATGTGTGGACTGTTTGTTGAAAAATGTGACTGCTTTTCAGCACAGGTTGTGGATCAAAAGAACCAGGAGTGCTTCCCTCTGTCCCAACAAGTTCACCATCTTCCGTTTTCCCTTTCGAAACCTCCTCTATGCTGACACGAATTCCACTACTGGTCCGCCATTTTGAATGGCATGCACTCCTTCCCCCTACAACGCAAATCCTGGTGCTCCGACCACAGAAACTGCTGGATCACCCTCTCCCCACAGCATACCTTCATGAGATTGACTTGAACACCTCCCTACCAGAGACCCCCAACAGAGAATCCCCCATAACAGGGACCCCCTCCCCAACATATCATCGACTCCCCTTAATAGAGACCCCTCCCATCAGTTACCCCTGTCTGGAAACTAAAGAGCAGTCCAGAAAGGCCCCATGTGGCACAGTGGTTAGCACTGCAGCCTCACAGTGCCAGAGTACGGGTTCGATTCCAGCCTTGGGGTGACTGCCTGTGTAGAGTTTGTACTTACTCCCCATGCCTGCGTAGGTTTCCTCTGGGTGCTCCAGTTTCCTCCCATAGTCCAAAGATGTGTGAGTTAGGTGGATTGGCCATGCTAAATTGCCCCTTAGTGTCCAAGGATGTGTAGGTTTGGTGGTGCTATCGGATGATCAGGGATGGGGTGGGGGAGTGGGCAGTGGGCTGAGGTAGGGTGTTCTTTCAGGGGGTCCTTGCAGACTCTATGGGTCAAATGGCCTCCTTCTGCAAGTAGGAATTCTGTGAAAAATTCTCCTGTCCCTTATGGCTGCTGCCTTAGGCAGAGAAAGCAGCATCTGTATCTTCATAGAAAACGAAAACCACATCATCAGGGTTTAAACCCTCTCAGATTCATTGATCTGCAAGGTTTCTATTCACCAAAGAGAAAAATCCTTTAGTAGCCTGTAATTGACAGCTTCCGATAGCCAGATGCCTGTATTGATTATTTTCATTTCCCTTTACACTTGAATGCATCGAACATAATGTTTATAAACATCTAGCTATGATTGACAGCTCATGACAACATCAAAAGCAAATAAGTGCTTCATGCTGAGAAAAAGAGGAAATGAAAGCACTTAACTCCTTGATGTTTATAAACATTGCTGTGGGGTGTTCTCAGATATGTGGGATTTCCTGTTATGGGGAGTTCCCCTGTTATCTGGGGATCTCTGCTGGGCGTCTCTGGTGGGAGGCTCCAATAGGTGTCTCTGCTGGGGGTCTCTGGTGGACAGGATTTGCATTGTGGGGGACACCTATATTTAGTAGTTACTCCCTTGGCCCACCGCAAGGTCCACTGCGTCAGGGCCACACTGGGAAATACCCATGCCTGTCGATGGCCAAATAAATTCCAACCCAGAGGGCATGGAGAATCTGGTGCCCAGTCCTTAATAGCTGGCATGGGACATGAACCTCGATGTTCATCAGAGCATTAGAAATGGCTCTACGCCCAGCACCTATTCTGTTCTTTCCCACTGGATTCTCTGCCGCATCGGGAACTCCACTGCCGGCGGCACAGAATCCGGTCCAGAGAGTGGTTAGGATCTGAACACATTGCAGAGGATATGGTGGAGACAGGACCAATTGAGGCATTGAAGAGGCAATTGGATTATTATCAAAAAAGGAAGACTGCAAGGCTATGGGAAAAGGCAGGGGAGTAGCACTGGGTGAATTATTCCTTCAGAGGGCCAGAACAAAAAAATCTTGTGGATGTCCTTCTTTTGTGCTGTAGGCGTTCTTTGATTGAATGATTTGCTAATTGTTATTCTTAGGGCAGCATGGTAGCATAGTGCTTAGCACTATGGCTTCACAACGCCAGGGTCCCATGTTTGATTCCCGCTTGGGTCACTGACTGTGCGGAGTCTGCACATTCTACCCGTGTCTGCTTGGGTTTCCTCCGGGTGCTCCGGTTTCCTCCCACAGTCCAAAGATGTGCAGGTTAGGTGGATTGCCCATGCTAAATTGCCCTTAGGTTAGAAGGGGGTTGGGCAGCACGGTAGTGCAGTGGTTAGCATTGCTGCCTACGGCTCTGAGGACCCGGGTTCGAATCCCGGCCCTGGGTCACTGTCCGTGTGGAGTTTGCACATTCTCCCCGTGTCTGCGTGGGTTTCACCCCCACAACCCAAAAGATGTGCAGGATAGGTAGATTGGCCACTCTAAATTGCCCCTTAATTGGAAAAAATAATTGGGTACTCTAAATTTATTTTTAAAAAAGAAAGAAAGAAAAAAGGTTAGAAGGGGTTGCTGGTTACGGGGATAGGGTGGAGGTGTGGGCTTGGGTAGGGTGCTCTTTCGATGGGCCGGTGTCGACTCAATGGGCCAAATGGCCTCCTTCTGCACTGTAAATTCTATGATTATTATTGTGGTGTAAAAATTCATAAAATTGTGTCAAATTGACACCTAACTTGTATTTCTTCTTCCGCTTATGAAAAATATCTTGCTAAATATGTGCAGGTTATTACTTGAAATTATTATTTAGCTGACAGCATAAACACAGTGTTACAATTGTTGCATATGGGAAGAAAACCTCAAGCAGCTATATTTACACTGGGCTGCATAGCACACAATTGCAAAGCACTTCAGTATAAACATTACAATGGCTGGTGTAAACCAAAGGTTTGAATAGATTTGGTTTGTGTACCAAGTGGTCAAAGCAGGAATAATTCTTAAATGAACAAAGCTGGCAGGAAGCCGAATAATAAATGTTGTGTTGCAGAATGCAGTTCAAAGTTCACACGGTAATAAAGATGCATACTTACCTGATGTAAGTGCACTGCCACACAAATAAGTTTTGGAAGATTAGATAATAACTATATATGCCCTGAGCTGGCTAATTTGTGACTTTCACTGGGTAAAAGAGCTGAGTGCTGCGTTCATTTCAGATACCTTTAAAACATTTCTGATTATATTATCACACTGAGCATGGGAACAAAAGACCGTCATACATTATAGTTTCAAAGCTATTGTGCAACGGTAGTAACCGCGCTGAAAATAAATAATATCCTGCAGGGAGTACCAGCAATTCTTGTGGTAATTTGAAAAATGGTAATAATTTTCTCCACATGTTCTGAATACTGAGAAGGACATACCCGACAATTTGACTTAAACAGCTGAACAATTCTGAAAATTACTTGAAGCAATACACGTGTAGATTGGATTTATGGTTAGCACATTTTTGTTTTCACATGGTTGATAAATTAGTGAGGTTAGTTACTAAGCATGCTCAGATGTTGAAAAAATACAACCTGCCACTGAGTCACATCCCTCCCCAACCCTCCTGTTCAACGCTTCTTCTGCTTATCTATCCTCCTGTTTCCTGACCCTCCTGACCAATGATTCTTCCCAACATTTTGGTCATGCCCTCCAACTTGCAACTCCCCTCGCTCCCACACATCGTCTTGCTGCCCATCTACCAATCCCTCATTCACCGTGAGGCTTCAAGAGAGGGAAGCAGCGAACAAAAGTGAGCCACAGAGGGAAGTGGTCAGCAAGAGCTAGCCAGGCGAGAGGGAGATTTGGGGAGAGAAGTGCTGATTGGGAGGTTTGATAAGCAGTAGACATGGTGGTTTAGGATGGTTAGTGAGTGGAAAGGAAGTGTGAGTGGAAGGAAGCAACTGGGAAATTCGGGGAGGAAGCGGCGAGTCAGGAAGGTCAGTGAGTGGGAGGGTCAGGAAGGAAATGGAAAGCCAGGAAGGTGGGAAAATGGGAGGGTTGAAGAGGGAAGTGGTTAGTGGCATGGTAGCATAGTGGTTAGCACCGTTGCTTCACAGCGCCAGGGTCTCGGGTTCGATTCCCGGCTTGTGTCACTGTCTGTGCGGAGTCTGCAAATTCTCCCTGTGTCTCCGTGGGTTTTCTCCGGGTGCTCCGGTTTCCTCCCACAAGTCCACAAAGTCATGCTTGTTAAGTGAATTGGACATTCTGAATTCACCCTCCGTGTACCCGAACAGGCACCGGAATGTGGCGACACAGTAATTTCATTACAGTGTTAATGTAAGCCTACTTGTGACAGTAAAGATTATTATATTATTATAAAAATGACAAGCAGGAAGGCCCGGGAGCAGAGCAGCAAGCAGGAGGGTCTGAGCAGAAAGTGGTGAGCAGGAGTGTCCAGATAGGTGGTGAGCTGAAGGACGGAAGCAGCGAAGAGTGGGTAAAATGAAAGAGCACTGTAAGATATTAAGAGGGAGTTTTTTTGAACCAGTTAGGTTCAAAGTACTATAAAAACTACAAGTCAGGAACCTATTCTACCCTTATTTCATGTTTTCCTGTCGGAAATGTATTTTTGTTTAGGAACACATTAGAAGTGCCGAACAATTTGCTTTTATATATATATCTGACTTACGATTGGAGACAGCATTGGGCTACTAAAAATGTTCGGAAACTTCTCAGGCTATAAGTTAAATTTTGGAAAAAATTAGTTCTTTTCAATCTCAACACTGCGGGAAGGACAGAGCATGGAAGATATGCCATTTCAACCTTTATCATTTCATGGAGTATGTGCTATTTCGATCTTTATCATGTCATGGAAGATATGCCATTTCGATCTTTAGATACTTGGGCATACAAGTAGCTCGAGACTGGGCTCAGATCCTTAAATGAAGTTTTACAAGCCTAACAGCAAGGGCTAAGGAAGACGTACAATGGTGGGATAGTTTGCCCCTGCCGCTTGAGGGCCGAGTGCAAGTAGTAAGAATGAATGTTTTGCCACAGTTTTTGTTTTTATTTCAGTGTCTCCCAATCCTTTTATCTAAAGCTTTTCTCATGGGGTTTGAAATATAAATCTCTTTATTTATATGGGCTGAGAAGATTTCTAGGATTCGTAAATCATTGCTTCAGAGGGAGCAACAATTTGGCGGCCTTCTCCTGCCGAATCTTAGGCACTGTTACTGGGCGGTGAACACTGAGAATGTTTGGCGCTAGGGTAGGGAACCAGATACGGTGTGGGTGTAGATGGAGGAAGGGGAAAGTAAAGGGTTGGGGCTATAGGCGCCGGCTGCAGCGCTACTCCTGTTGGCGCTGTGGAAAGACTCGAAGATCCCAGTTGTGGTGTCAATACTGAAGATGTGAAGCAGTTTTGCAAACATTTTATGTTAGGGGCAGGGTCGAAACTAATGCCATTCCGAGAAAACTATTTGTTTAAACTTGCAAGAATGGACACTGGATTTCAACACTGCGAGGAAGAAGGTGTGATCATGTTGAAAGGCTTGTTTCTGGAAGGTTGTTTTGCAACATTTAAAGAACTGAGGGGGAAATATGAGTTCCCAAGGAGGGAGGCCATTAGATATACACAGATATTAGGGCAGCAGGTGGTACAGTGGTTAGCACTGGGACTGCGGTGCTGAGGACCCGGGTTCGAATCCTGGCCCTGGTCACTGTCCGTGTGAACATAGAACATAGAACAGTACAGCACAGAACAGGCCCTTCGGCCCTCGATGTTGTGCCGAGCAATGATCACCCTACCCAAACCCACGTATCCACCTTATACCCGTAACCCAACAACGACCCCCCCCCCCTAACCTTACTTTTTAGGACACTACAGGCAATTTAGCATGGCCAATCCACCTAACCCGCACATCTTTGGACTGTGGGAGGAAACCGTAGCACCCGGAGGAAACTCACGCACACACGGGGAGGACGTGCAGACTCCGCACAGACGGTGACCCAGCCGGGAATCGAACCTGGACCCTGGAGCTGTAAAGCATTTATGCTAACCACCATGCTACCGTGCTGCCCACAATCTCCCCGTGTCTGCGTGGGTTTCACCCCCACAACTCAAAGATGTGCAGGTTAGGTGGATTGGCCATGCTAAATTGGTCCTTAATTGGGACAAAATAAATAATTGGGTACTCTAAATTTAAAAAAGACATACACAAATATGTACTTTCGTAAAAATAAATAATTGGGTACTCTAAATTTTAAAAAGTACATACACAAATATGTACTTTCCATACTTTCCCAATGGTACCCCCTTCTTTGCTGAAACAGGTGCTGATGTTGTTGGGGATAGAAGCGACAGTGACCTCAACTATTTCTAGAAACATTATGGAAGCAGGATCAGAGGGGACGATTCTACAGTATTTGGCCCAAGTGTTTGCACCATCGTGAACACCGTCGCTTTTCACGACGGCGCGAACCGGGCCCAAGCACAACGGATTCTGGCCCCCTCAGGGGGCCAGCATGGCACTGGAGCGGTTCACGCCGCTCCAGACTCCTTAGGTGGTGCCAAATGGGCACCACGCCAACCCGCGCATGCGCAGTTGGGCCGTGCCAACCTGCATGCGCAGGGGACGTCTTAAGCGCGCTGGCCCCGATCCAACATGAGGTCGGTGTTCAGGGGCCGGCCACGCCAGAAAGTAGCCTAAGGGGAAGAAGCTGACCCACCGAAAGAGGCCTCCTCCCCCCCCTCCCCCCACAGGCCGCCCCCTCCCGACCGTTCCTGCAGAGTTCCCGGCAGTAGCGACCAGGGGTGAACGGCGCCGGCGGGACTCTGTCGTATTGGCGCGGCCGCTCGGTCTATCCGGGCCGGAGAATCGGTGGCCCTGCCAATTCCAGCGGCCCATGGTTGGCACCACGCCAAGCGCGCTGGCGCAAATGGCGCCAATTCTCTGCACCTCGGAGAACCGCGCGCCGGCGTCATGGCGCAGTTGCGCCGGTTCTCCGGCCCAGCGCGGGGCTCGGAGAATCGCCCCCAGAATCTCTCGGTAGGGTTAAGGCCAAATGGGAGGGAGAATTGAGTGAGAATTTGGAGGAAGGGCTTTGGTATGAAATTTTACAGAGGGTAAATGCATTGATCTCACGAGCGAGGTTGGCATTAAAAGAATTGGAGGTAGTTCACAGAGTATGGATGAGGTTGAGAATGAGTCGCCTGGTTGAAGGGGTTGAGAACATTTGTGACAGATGCGGGAGGGGACTGAGCAATCAAGTACACATTTTTTTGTTGTGTAAAACTGAGGAGGTTCTGGTACACCTGTCGACAGTGTTACAGTTGGACCTAGAACCCAGTCCCCTGGGAGCCATGTTCGAAGTGTCGGACTTGCCAGAGCTCCAGACGAGCGTGGGCAGATGTCAAAGCCTTTGCCTCGCTGGTGGCGAGGAGGCGGATCCTATTGAGTTGGATGTCAGTTTCTCCACTCCATGCCTCAATATGGCTAGTAAATTTAATGGAGTTTCTTAGCCTAGAGAAGTTTAAATTTAGTTTAAGAGATAATGAGGATGGGTTTCATAAAAAATAGCATCGGTTCATATATCACTTTAAAGAGTTAACCTCAGTCAGCAGCTAAAAGGGAGAGGGGTAGTTAGTTTGTTGACAAATTGTTCACAATTGAGGAAGGGATTGTGAAATGTTAGTTAAATATGTGTAATGTAAATTATGTGAACATAAAGTGTGAATAAAAATATTTATTAAAAAAGAGTGCTAAATGAGGAATAGCTGTAGACACAGTGGAGGGGGATCAGATATCTTCAAAATATTGTACTATTTCAGTGTGATTAACTTCCATCCAAGTTATCCATGCAGAAAAAGGTCCAAAGTCCTGCACAGAGAAGAAAACACATGGCAAACCTCATTGCAAAAATTGCAAGAAGTAGCTAAAAGTACAATAGAAAAATGAGGTTTTGTTGAGATTGTAAAGTTAGAGAAACAAGTAAAAGGGTGAAATGAGTTCCAATGATTACAATCAGTCTACCATCATCGCAAATGCATAGGAGGCCAGAAGTGATTTGCAGATAATACTAACATAGGTGGAAAATCAGGCAGTGAAGAGGAGATAAAGATTTTACAGGTGGATATAGATAGGCTAAGAGATTGGGCTAAATTTGGCAGATGGAATTTAATGTAAATAAGTGTGAGGTTATCCACTTTGACCGAAAAAATAGGAAGGCAAATTATTACCTAAATGGAAAGCAGATTCAAGATGTGTTTGAGCAGATGGGTCTGGGAGTCTTTGTACATGAATTGTAGAAATCTGTATGCAGGTACAGTATGTAATTAAAAAGGCAAATGGAATATTAGCGTTTATTGCAAAAGGACTGGAGAATAATAATAGAGAAATGTTTTTGCCATTTTTACAGGGTATTGTGGAGTATTGTGTCCAGTTTTGGTTTCCTTATTTGAGGAAGGATGTGGTGGCATTGGAGGCAGTTCAGAGGAGGTTCACCAGATTGATTCCGGGGATGAAAGGGTTGACGTATGAGGAGAGATTGAGCAGTTTGGGCTTATACTTGCTGGAGTTTAGAAGGGTGTGGGGAACTGATTGAGGTATATAAATTACTAAAAGGGATTGATAAAGTAAACATAGACCAAATATTCCCCCTTGTGGGCAATCTGGAATGAGAGATCATGGTTATAGATTGAGAGACAGTAGATGTAAAGGTAAGATAAGGTTGGTGAATTTGTAGAACTCGCTGTCCCATAGTTCGGTGGAATCTCAGTCATTCATTGGTTTCAAGAAGAGAGACCCCTCATCAGTCACCCCTACCTGGAAGCTAAAGACCAGTCTCCGCCCTTCCACCTTATCACAGAACTTCCATTTTAATCTTTTCTCCCCACACCTCTCCCTTTCTACTTACAAGCATAAAATCTGTTATATCTCTAACATTTTCCAGTTAGGTCATCAACCTGAAGAAACATTGGGCTGGATTCTCAACTGCCTTTCGGCAGTAGTGGAGTTCCCGATGCGACGGGGAATCCCGTGTTTGGAGAAAAAATGGGATTGGAGCCTCGATCCATTTGTGTTTCTCCAGTTCCCCGCTTGTGGCGGCATGAAGGTTTACACCCTTGTCAGCGGGAGGATGCAAATGGGTCAAAATGACCCATTTACATCTTATTAATAGGCTAAGCATCTAGCTATGATTGGCGGGTCCTGAACACATCAAAATAAGTTTACTGCTTTCTGTTAAGAAAAAGAGGGAAGCAAAAGCACTTAAACTATTAGATGTTTATAAATACTGCAGGCAAGTTCAAAGAAGGCTTCTTGAGATGAATTTTTTATGAAGGGAAATGAAAATAAACAATCCAGACATCTGGTTGCCCGGAAGCTGTCAATTACAGTCTACTAAAAACTATTTATCTTAAAGTAAATAGAAGCATTGCAGATAAAATGATCTGAGGGGTTAAAAGCCTTGTGATGTGGTTTTGGCTTTCTATGAACTCACAGATGCTGTTTTCTGGACACAAGTCTGAGGCAGCGGAAGTAAGGGACAGATGAGTGCAAAAGCAGAGATTTTTTTCACTGTTCTGCCTGGACTGTTCTTTAGCTTCCAGGTAGGGGTGACTGATGAGGGGTCTCTCTTATTGGGCTAGTTTAGCACAGGGCTAAATAGCTGGCTTTTAAAGCAAACTAAGGCAGGCCAGCAGCGGGGGTTTAATTCCCGTACCAGCCTCCCCGAACAGGCACCAGAATGTGGCGCCCAGGGGCTTTTCACAGTAACTTCATTTGAAGCCTACTTGTGACAATAAGCAATTTTCATTTTCATTTTACCTTTGATATCGGGGTGGGGGCGGATCTGCTGAGGATTTCTCATATATGTGGAGTTTCTAATACGGAGGGGTTTATGATATGGGGGGTCTCTGGTGGGAATCGTTGGTGGTGGGGTCTGGTGAGGAGTCTCTGATGGAAGGGATCTGTCAAGAGGGGTTGGGTCACCTACATGCCTGCATACTGTGGGGAGGGAGGGGGTTGGGGTGACCCAGCAATTCCTGGGGTGAGGGGAGTGCAGAAGTACTCTTACTTGTCAGTGGGGTGAGGTAGGAATAACATTGCAGAGGGGAGGGAGCCAGCTACCAGACCTCACCATCAGGCCCCCAACTCAAAGTGGCTGCCCGATAGCGGGATTTGGAATGGAATCCCTTGCGATAATGGTTCTGCATAAATTTGCATGGCTGGGGAGATTGAATTGTTTCTGGGAGCTGCTCCTAGTGCCAGTACAAACCAGCAGCGATTCAGGTCCAGCAGGAGAACATGGGGTGGGATTCTCCGATTGCCAATGCCGAAATCACATTCGGTGATTGGCCAGAGATTCCTAAATCGTTGGTGCCGCAGTTTCTCGGATGCTCTACCCCCTCAAAAAGGGCATAAATGCTGAGTACGCAGCACACCGTTAGACAGCCTCAGGACGTCACCTGAGCCCCCCCCCCCCCAATGCTCCACCCCCAATGGGCCGACTTCCCAACAGCATAGGTCGCATGTCCTCTCAGTTTTTGGGGCCTCGCGTGGCGGCTGCGGACTGTGTCCTGCGCCACCACAGCCGGGAGTGGGGGAGCCGTTCCACTTGGGGGATTGGTGGGGGGTGGTCCGGGAGGGCACTATCTGGCAGGCCAGGTCTGCGCGCGGGTGGCGCCATGTTGTATGGCGCGGCTGCTGCAGGTCGCCGCTGTGTGCATGCGCGGCCACGGACCTGGAAATTCTCCATCCGTATCTGCAGGTAAGGGCTTTACGTGGTGCGGCTGCTAGCCCCCCACCAGGTGGAGCATCGGTGCGGGGTGGTACTAAATTTTTCATTGTAAAACTAGACGTTTCCTCTGGAAATAGCCTCAAAATCGGAGAATCCAGCCCATCATCTCTCGACCGGAGAATCCAATCCATTGGATAGAATATAATCCAGCTTGTCATGGCTGCCGGGCTCAATTAATCATGGAAGGCATCGCATCAGTCCCCCGGCAGCAGCAAAACCTCCTCCCCCCAATGGATTTTGAGGGCGGATGCATTTTTAAAAATTTGTTAAAGGGATGAGGGCATTTCTGGATAGACCTGCATTTGCTACCCTATACCAATTGCCCTTGCAAGGTGGTGGTGAGCTCCATTGTGGATTGTTGCAATCCATTTGGTGTAGATGCACCCACAGTTCTGTTAGGGCGAGAGTTCCAGCTTTTGACCCAGCGACAGTGAAGGGTGGTGATATATTTCCATGTCAGGATCGTGTGTAGGTTGGAGAGGAACTGTGCTGTGTGAATGTTGGACATGCTTTGGAATGTCAGGAGGTGGATTACTGGGTTACTCTCACCTCAGACCTGCTCTTGTAGCCAAAGTATTCACATGACTGGTCCAATTCAGTTTCTGGTCAATGGGAACCACCCACAGGATTTTGATAGTGGTGGATTCAGCAATGCATTGAATGTCATCGGGAGATGGGTAAATTCTCTCTTGTTCGGGCAACACGGTGGTGCAGTGGTTAGCACTGCTGCCTCACGGCGTTGAGGTCCCAGGTTCGATGCCGGCTCTCGGTCACTGTCTGTGTGGAGTTTGTACATTCTCCCCGTGTTTGCGTGGATTTTGCCCCACAACCTAAATGATGTGCAGGGTAGGTGAATTGGCCATACTAAATTGTCCCTTAATTGTAAAAAGTTATTGGGTACTCTGAATTTACTTTTTAAAAATTCTCTCTTATTAAAGATGATCATACCCTGGCACTTTCATGGCATGAATGTTACTTATCAGCACAACCCCGAATGTTGTTCAGGTATTGTTGCATATGGACACAGATTGTTTCAGTATCTGAGGAATCACAAATGGTGCTGAACATTGTGCAATCATCTACAATATTTACACTTCTGATCTTATGATGGAGGGAAGGTAATTGATGAAACAGCTAAAGATGGCTGGGCCTAGAACACTGCCCTGAGAAACCCCTTCTGCAATGCTCTGGGACTGAGATGATTGACCACCAATAACCACAACCATCTTCTTTTGTGCTGGGATTGACTCCAACCAGTGAAGACTTTACCCCTACTTCCATTTGACCTCAGTTTTGCTTGATTCCTTAATGCCACGTTTGGTCACATGTTGCCTTGATGTCAAGGGCAGTCACTCTCACCTCACTTGTGGAGTTCAGGAGCTGGATTCTCCGCAGCCCTGCGCCAAAATTGCATTTGGCAAGGGTGGGGGGGGGGGAAGAATCAACTTTCACGCTGAAATCAGGCCCAGCGCCGGTCCAGCAATTGTCCGGGACCCAAGATTCGGCATCTACTCCACGCGGCTGGGTGGCCATTGCCAGAGGCCCAATTCTCCGCTCGTGGCCAGTCGAGTTCCCGACGGCATGGTTCTAACCACTTAGTGCCATTCGGGAACCTCGCGTGGCAGCTGCGGACTCGGTTCACGGCCACCCTGGTTGGGGGGGGCGAGGGAATCGGGCACCGGGGGGGTGGGGGGGGGGGGCCTCATGGGCATCCGGGAGACAGATCGGGCGTGGCTGATCAGGTGGCCTACATTTCCCAGCTGCCTCCGCAGTCCGTGTCCGCCATGGTGCTCGGTTCGGCCGCAGGAGGCCACCGCCGTGCACATGCGCGGGCTCGAAACCGGAAGTGCCTTCCTTATCCGCAACTAAAGCTGCGTTAACTACTCCGGGTCCCTGCTAGCCCCCTGAAGGTGAATAAATTAGCTTATCTTTTTTTCAGGAAACTCCGGAGTGAAATGCCAGCATTTTTACGCCGGAGTGTGGAAATAGGCTCCAGCCCCAGGTCTTTTGTCCATGTTTGTAATAAGGTTAGGAGCTAAATGACCCTGCTGGAACCCAAACCGAGTGTCAGGGATTAGGTTATTACTGAGGAAGTACAGCTAAATAGCACTGTCGATAACACTTTCCCGTACTGATGATCAAGAGTAGACTGATAACCTTGGTCGAATTTGTCCTGCTTTTTGTCGACAGGACATACTGGGAAATTTTTCACATAGCTAGATAGGTATCAGTGCTGTGGATGTACTGGAACAGTTTTGCAAGGGTTGCATGTAGTTCTGGAGTACAAGTCTTCAGTACTATTGCTGGAATGTTGTCAGGGTCCACAGCCTTTGCAATATCCAGAAACATTTTAACACATCGAGTGGTTAGGGTTTGGAATACACTTCCTCCAATTCTGGTAGAGGCAGGGTTAGTTGAAGCATCCTAAAGCAAATTACAAAAAGGAAGAATGTGTAGGATTCAGGTAAGAAGGTGAGGGATTGGTACTAAGTGAGTTGCTCATTCAGAGAGCCCAGTGCAGACACACTGGGCCATATGGCCTCCTTGTGCACTGTAACAATTCTGCGATTATGCGACCCAGTGCCTTCAACCATTTTTTGATATCACATGAAGCGTATTGAATTGGCTGAAGACTGACATCTGTGATGTTGGTGAGATCAGGAGGAAGCTGAGATTGAAACTGAAATCTCTGCGACCTGATATTCTTCAGCAGCACAACTGTCATGCAGACTCTCAGTGCTATTTTCAGTTTATTTTGTGTGCCTGGAAAGCAACTTTTAAAACTGCAAGAGAAGGTAACCAACCTGCGTGATAAAAATGCAGGTGGTGAATTGCCAAATTTAGAGTTGGGTTAATAAGTTTGCATCCAGGATCCCATCCCTGCCACCAGGCCATGTTCTTATAGCAACATGACATCACTAGAAAGGAAGTGTGCCATGTGATCCAATCTTAATTTTATTTTTGCCTTTGAGCAGAGCACACAACCCTGTTGCTGATGTCTTCAAGCTACCTACTTATGTATAAATATTCGGTGGGTGTTACCGAGCAACCTACCTTGTGTTTCACGACAGCTGGAGGCAGCCCACCATTGCCCTGTGAAGGGAATTTACAGTTGCGCCATTGTCAACAGGGATTCCCATTGAATACACCCCTCACTGCCAGGAAACCTGCGGCAGGGGTGCACTGTCTGCGAGACCAGAAGGTCCCACCGATGTGAATAGCTGGAAAACCTCATCCATTATTTTGTGCATATTCTAACTAATATTCTAAATAAATGAACACACAATGTGTTGACACAATCACTTATGAGCAATTGGTGCTTTTGTACCATTAAAAGAGTCGAACAGATGTGATGCTAATGCTGTGCGTATCACATAAAAATGTAAATTTTCCATTACCAGAATTACTGTTTAATGAGCATATTAACATAATCATAAAGCTTATTGAGTTAATTATACTTATATTTTCTCCAATCCATAGGAGACTTGTATATTGGAGGAATTGCCAAAGACATGTACAAAACATTACCAAAGCTGGTGGCATCAAGGGAGGGATTTCAAGGCTGCTTGGCTTCAGTAGACCTGAATGGACGACTTCCAGACTTAATTTCTGATGCTTTGTACTGCAATGGGCAGATTGAGCGGGACTGTGAAGGTATCCCTAAAGCACTCACTCGAGAGACAAATCAGTCATCATTATTCTATAATGATACCTGTACATTTGTAATAATTACAGTGTCTTTTGCAACCTCATTTTATTTCTCAATATTATCCTGTTATGTTTAACCTTTGGAGTGCTGGTACATTTCCACATAAATGCCTCTGCTAACTGAAAAAAGCCATATTTTCAGCACATATAAATAGCCATGAATTAGAAATTACTATGAGTGATGTTACCTACCACTACCTTAGTGGAAGTATAAGTTCATTTAAAATAAATGGGTTAATACTTCTATGAAATAGTGATGAAAGGAAGTTTAACATGATTGTGTTAAGTCTTCACTCAATTACATTAAACGCAGTAATTTTCAAGCTTGTTGTTATGGCTGAGAGCTTTGTGATTATTATGTAGATATATTTTTCTTTATTCTTTCAGGGAATGTGGCTATCATTGGCAAGGCTAGCATTTGTTGCCTATCCCTAATAGCCTTTGAATTGAATGGCTTGCTGGGTCATTCCAGAGAGAGGTTAAGAGTCAACCACATTGCTGTGGGCCTGGAGTCACATATGTTCCAGACCATATAAGGATGGAATATTTCCTTCTTTAATGGACATTTAGACTTTAATTCCAGATTTTTATTGAATTCAAATTTCACCACCTGCCATGCATGGATTACTAGTCCAGCTGAGAAATGTTTGGTCGGGATTCTCCATCCTGCCGCACCCGTTTTCTGGTGCATTTCCCCTGCCTCCAACGGGAATCTCCCCCCTGGCAGCCGGCCAATGGGGTTTTACAGATAGACTTTTACAATAATCCATGATGGGCGTCATGGTCAACATTACTTTACATTCCAGATTCCAGGAGTTCACTTATAGAACATTTTACAAAGTAATTATTTTGTTGTTAAAGTTTCATATTCTTCCAGTTGCCTGCAATAAACATATTATTATCCTCCTAAGGAAGACTAAACGTCCTTTTATTTAGGTTGAAGTGGGCGAGAGTGGTGTTAGGGAGAGGGCATGTGATGTTCCATCCTCCATCCCTTTTTGCGACCATCAATTTTGCTAGATGAGTTGAGCAAAGTTTAATAATCAATCACGCTTGCAGGTATTATATTATGATAACATACAAATGAGGGAAACACAAAAGACAATGGGCTGGATTCTCCCTTTCACTGGCAGCGCACTCACACCCGTGGATTTCCCAACAGCATGGGGGTGCCCACAATGGGAAACCCCATTGGCCGGCTGCCAGGAGGGAGATTCCCGCTGGAGGCAGGGGCGCGCTGCACCAGAAAATGGGTGCGGCAGGATGGAGATCCCGACCAAACATTTCTCAGCTGGACTGGTAATCCATGCATGGCAGGTGGTGAAATTTGAATTCAATAAATATCTGGAATTAAAGTCTAAACATAAGCACAAAAGAACTAGGAGCAGGAATAGGCAATCTGACTCCTCGGGCTTGCTCAGCCATTCAATAAGATCATGGCTGATCTTTTTGTGGACTCAAAGTGACCATGAAATCTTCGTCGCTTGTTGAAAAAAACCATTTGGTTCGCTAATGCCCTTTAGGATAGGAAATCTGTCATCCTTACCTGGTCTGGCATGTGATTCCAGATCCACAGCCATGTGGTTGACTCTTGAATGCCCTCCGGGATGGGCAATAAATGTTGGCCCAGCCAGCGACACACACATCCCATGAATGAATTTTTAAAAATGTTCCCCAATTTACCAAAACTGGCATTTTTTTTAAAATGGGACACTTTTTCATTATATTTGATTACAAAGCTCTCATTCATCAGGCTACAGACTATATCTCTGGATTTATTAATGCTACGGAAATGTATGACAGAGATTTCCCCCTCCACACATCCCCAATGAAATGTGCCCTACCTGGCACTGGCATCTGCTTGGTAATTTAACATGCTCTGACCCTGAAAAGCAGAACAGAATCCAGGGCTAAAATAACAGGCAGAGTCTTCTCCCACCATGCATAACCAGAATAAATTTGGGGAATGTCAGTGAACCAATTATTTAGCATGCTGCTTAAGTCCAAATTAAACTGCAAAATATAAACAGAAATATATAAACATTGGATTATATATTGAAAATATGTTTGCAAAGATGAATCACATTTCTGCACAAAATCAGGGCAGAAGCTCTACTATCTAATTAAATGCCTTAGTTTCTTACCACGATATATCACAATCTAAAGGTTAAACACTGTTGTGATCATTGTATACATTATTTTGTAACCTTATTGATTTACATAATGGAAATGTTATGAAATCATAAAATGTTACATTTATGACTTTTGTTGTCCATTCTTTTTTATTGATATTATTTTTCATTATCCCTGTTTGTGTTTTCTTATTCACCCTCATTCCTGTTATCTTATTTTAAGATTGTACTTTGTGAAGCAGAATTGTTCCAACATGCATTTCTGTATCCAGCCATCTCTGAAGAGTCACAGCCAACAAAATTTGAATTTGCACAAAGCAGTTAGACTGCACATCTTATTATCCATTCTATTTAATAAGCTAGCAAGAGACGCTTGGGTACATGAGCAGAAACAGGATTATCTGGCCACTTTAATGCGATATTTAACTTCTCATTTCTGCTTTCCCACACACTGTATAATGAACTCTGTCTTTATATTTTACACACTGACAATGAATTCCAAACACAAATATTTCATTTCTGGAGTTTGAACCCTAGATGAGGACAATGGATGCTGGAAGATACAAAGCAGGATTTTTATTTCTAGGTAGACAGAGGTGAATTATTTTTTGGGACTGAACTGGTAATAATGAATGGGAAGACAGTCAAACAGAGCATGAATTAAATCAGCCAGTAGCGTTGAGTGAAAGCGACTCAGAGATATTTACTATCAGACTTCACCCAGTTCGGATATTCTTTCAGGACTGTTTTTCCGATTGCATATTTATCTTTCAAATTGCATTTACTAATTCCAGTTCTGTTTAACTGTGACATCAATGAATGAATAATCATTTTGGAGGTTTACATGTTTTAAATCAATGAGCCTGCTCCTTTTTGCTGTGTATGTGCATCACATGCCATATACAGCTAAGCAGGCAGATGGGAGAATTCCCGGCTCTGTAAACGTGACCTTTAAAAATGGCCATCCGCAATTCTGATTTTCATTCCGGGGAGGGGTGTTGGACTAGAAGGCTGCAGGGTGCAGAGGCAAATAGTTGGAAGACCTGCCGCTGTGCTCTGCTACTTAGTTGAAATAAATAAAAATAAAATTGAGACAAAAAAAAGCCTTCACCCCCACCCCATCTCAGCTCCAATTCTCCCTCCCCCACAGACTCCCCATGCCTCATCCATATCAGCCCATGCCACTTCATACCCCCCACCCATCCCCAATGGCCCCTCACACATCTTATGACAATCCATGGCACCTCTACCCACACCCCATTACCCTTCATATGCACTATGCCCTCCACACCCACATGGCCATGGATAGCCCCTGTGCAAAATTAGTGCCAATTCATGCACTTATGCCCGCAACCACAATGCTGAGCCTTTACTCCCTCCATGCCCACTCACCTAGTATTATTTGAAAGTTTATTGACAATTTTAACAGTTCTAAAACATTTATGCACTTTTTATACACATTCAAGTTTACTTTTTACAATCTTAAAGGGGACCTCACCTCTTCCAAAGGTACCCAAAGCAGACCTTGCTTTACCAAGACGTTATCCTGATTATCCTCACAATCCTTCAAATTCAAATCAGCTTTTAACTAATCTAATCTGCACACTCATATTCTGAGCATACTGCAGTCCAGTTGCCTCCGTGATTTAAATACCAGATGCCTCCGTAAACCGCAAATGCATGGACTCCGGCCTGACTCCAGTACCACCCCAGTAAAAATTCAAAGTGCTATGCTCTGGGGCAGGATTTCCAGATTCGTCTGCCATTTGTTTCCACAATGGAGCAACTCTCTTTGGTAGGAAAAATCTGGGCTATAGTTTAGAAGCTCATTGTGCAGGAATGTTTCCTCAGTGTTCTATTTGTGAAGCAATTATAAATGGGTATTTAATTGCACGACAAATAGGGCAAGAGTAATTTTTTCCCTGCTGTACGAAGCATTGAGGCAAAAGCACACATCCTACATTCTGTTTCACAGCATATTGAGCTTCCAACTGTTCCAGCTCTGTTAAAAACAAACATACATATTTAAAGGTTACAAAGAAATACAACCCAGAAACAGGCCATTCGGACCAACACAACCACATTATTTGTTTTCCCCACACATGCCTCATCCTTCACCACTTAATCTAGTCCTCTCAGTATATCTTTCCAGTTTTTTCTCCCTCATGTGCTTATCTAGTCTCTCCTCGAATAGCAACAAAGCTATCTGCCTCAATTGCTCCCCATGGCACTAAGTTCCACTGTCTGACCTTGTTCTGGATCGAGGTTTCTCCTGAATTCCCTATTGGATTTATTAACAGTGGGCTTATATTCATGGCCCTTAGTTTTGGAATCAGCCACAAGAGGAAATATTTTCTCCATGTGCCATAAAAAGGGGGCCTAGCCTCCTGACATCCAGCTGAGCTGTGCCCATCGCTAAACTTCAGGGACGTACTGCACTGCACGGCCTTGCCCCACTAGAGTCGGAGGGTTGGCGAGATAGGATCAAAAAGAAAAATGGATGACGAAGTCTGAGCAGAGTGGCCATTCAACTCTGATTTCCACTATGGAAGTTCATGTTCAATATATATTGAGGTGCACTTGCATTGCTTTACTCCATCTCAAATAGCTTTCTTATACGCTTTAACATAATGTGCAACAGACTGGCATTGCAATGCTTCAAATCACAAATCTCACAATGGCGTGAAGAACATTTTAAAAATAGTAAAATAAGCAGTTTATTTTTCCTAAGAAAGGCAGAAGGCTCAAGGACAATCACTTTGAAATGGAGGTCCAGAATGGCAACAATCAGAGCAGTTCAAGTAAAAATTGGATGTTTGGTTAGCACTTTTCCAAGGTTACGGAACTGAGTTTGTTCAGTATGTAAGAGCACTATTGCAATGGATGTAAAAGGCAGCTGAAATTGCTATCATAGAACCCTACAGTGTAGAAGGAGGCCTCCAAAAGAACACTCCACCCAGGACCTACCCCCACACACCCCGCCTTATCCCGTAACCTAAACTGCACATATCTGGATACTAAGGGGCAATTTAACATGGCTAGTCCACCTAACCTGCACATTTTTGGACTGTGGGAGGAAACCGGAGCACCCAGAAGAAACACATGCAGACACAGGGGGAAGGTGCAAATGTCACACAGTCACCCAAGGCTGGAATCGAGCCAGGGTCCCTGGCGCTGTGGGCAGCCGTGCTAAGCATTGTGCCATCTCTCTGCCCATAAAGTAGGATCCTTGGTTCCTTCCCACTACCCCGAGGGTGAATACTCAATCTTATACATGCTTGGTCTAAGTGCGCAGAATAAGAAGTCTTGCAACACCAGGTTAAAGTCCAACAGGTTTGTTTTAAACGCTAGTTTTCGGAGCACTGTTCCTTCCTCAGGTGAATGAAGAAGTATGTTCCAGAAACATATATATAGACAAATTCAAAGATGCCAGACAATGCTTAGAATGCAATCATTTGCAGGTAATCAAGTCTTTACAGATCCAGAGATAGAGGTAATCCTAGGTTAAAGAGGTGTGAATTGTCTCAAGCCAGGACAGTTGGTAGGATTTCGCAAGCCCAAGCCAGATGGTGGGGTTGAATATAATGCGACATGAATCCCAGGTCCCGGTTGAGGCTGCACTCGTGTGTGGAACTTGGCTATAAGTTTCTGATCGGCAATTCTGCGTTGGCGCGCGTCCTGAAGGCCGCCTTGGAGAGCGCTTACCCGGAGATCAGAGGCTGAATGCCCTTGACTGCTGAAGTGTTCCCCGACTGGAAGGGAACATTCCTGCCTGGTGATTGTCACGCGATGCCCATTCATTCGTTGTCGCAGCGTCAGCATGGTCTCGCCAATGTACCACGCTTCGGGACATCCTTTCCTGCAGCGTATGAGGTAGACAACGTTGGCCCGGTCGCATGAGTATGTACCGTGTACCTGGTGGGTGGTGTTCTCACGTGTAATGGTGGTATCCATGTCGATGATCTGGCACGTCTTGCAGAGATTGCCATGGGAAGGTTGTGTGGTGTCATGGTTGCTGTTCTACCAGACTCGGCCAACGTTGTCTACCTCATACGCTGCAGGAAAGGATGTCCCGAAGCGTGGTACATTGGCGAGACCATACAGACGTTGCGACAACGAATGAACGGGCATCGCGTGACAATCACCAGGCAGGATTGTTCCCTTCCAATTGGGGAACACTTCAGCGGTCAAGGGCATTCAGTCTCTGATCTCCGGGTAAGCATTCTCCAAGGCAGCCTTCAGGACGCGCAACAACGCAGATTCGCCGAGCAGAAACTTCTAGCCAAGTACTGCACACATGAGTGCGGCCTCAACCGGCACCTGGGATTCATGTCGCATTACATTCACCCCCCACCATCTGGCCTGGGCTTGCAAAATCCTACCAACTGTCCTGGCTTGAGACGATTCACACCTCTTTAACCTGGGGTTACCCCTATCTCTGGATCTGTAAAGACTTGATTACCTGCAAATGCTCGCATTCTAAGCATTGTCTGGCATCTTTGAATTTGTCTATATATATGTTTCTGGAACATACCTCTTCATTCACCTGAGGAAGGAGCAGTGCTCCGAAAGCTAGTGTTTGAAACAAACCTGTTGGACTTTAACCTGGTGTTGTAAGACTTCTTACTATGCTCACCCCAGTCCAACGCCGGCATCTCCACATCATGGTCTGAGTGACACACACTCAACAATTTTGTCCCCATGACAGTAACCATGTTAGATTATCTGGAGTTAATCACAGACTCTAGTTTCCTACAAAATTGAAGCATTGTTTTAATGAATGGGCTACATCATGAATCGTAGCATGCCTGTTTATGTATGGTAGAACCCTGCATATAAGAAAATTCATATGGCCTGTATAGTCCAGTCATTCACATGTCGGAACATTTTGCCACTGCATCTCTTCTATGTTCTGTCCCCACAGAGGGAGTGCTCCCAGTCATTAACAGTTATACCACTTGCAGTAATTTGTTTATTAGATTTAATGTACTTTCTCAGGCAATCTTGACCAAGGTCAATATTCATGACGAGCAGAAGTTTTAATTATTTCTTGAGACCTGGGCATTGCTGGCAAACCTGAAATTTTACTGCCCATCGCTAATTACCTTTCAGAAAGCGGTGGTAAGCTGACTTCTTGAAGTGTTGCAGTCCAAGCAGTGTAGATGCACCCACATTGCTGTTGCGGGGGCAAGTTCCAGGATAATAATTCATGGATATTTACAATAACCACTCGTGAAACCTATCTAATAAATATTTGATATCATATCTCGTAAAGTATTACCATATTGTACCTCTGACCATACGAAAATGTATGAAATAGATTCTTTTTTTTTTTAAATAATTTTTATTGAAAGAGTTTTTCCATACAGACATTTACCCCTACTAATTTTTAAATTATTTACAACACAATCCCTCTAGGCAAATGTCCCTCCCTCGCCCGCCCTCTCCCGCGCACCAGTCCTCCCTCCCCCCCCCCCCCCCCCCCCCCCCAGGCAACCTTAACAAACAAGGCAGCCTACAGTTTCAGACATGAGCAGCGAGCAGACTTGCCCGCGTTACAGTCGTGCATGTCCCCCCACGACCCTTGCTGCCCCCCCTCCCCTCCCCCCCCTCCCTCCCCCCCCCTCCCCTCCCCCCCCTCCCTCCCCCCCCCCCTCCCCCCCCCCCCCCGGGTTGCTGCTGCCACGACCCCGAACGTCTATCTCTGATCTAAAAAGTCAAGGAAAGGTTGCCACCGCCTGGCGAATCCCTGTACCGACCCTCTCAGGGCAAATTTGATCCTTTCTAGCTGAATATAGCTAGCCATATCGTTAATCCAAGTTTCAACGCTTGGAGGCCTCGCGTCCTTCCATTGAATTAATATCCTTCGTCGAGCCACTAGGGACGCAAAGGCCAGTATTCCGGCCTCCCTAGCCTCCTGTACCCCCGGTTCTACCCCGACCCCAAAGATCGCAAGCCCCCATCCTGGTTTGACCCTGGACCCCACCACCTTCGACACCGTCCTTGCCACCCCCTTCCAGAACCCTTCCAGCACCGGGCATGCCCAGAACATATGCACATGGTTCGCTGGGCTTCCCAGACATCTGACACACCTGTCCTCACCCCCAAAGAACCGGCTCATCCTTGTCCCCGTCATGTGAGCTCTATGCAGCACCTTAAATTGAATGAGGCTCAGTCTCGCACACGAGGAGGAAGAGTTGACCTTCTCCAGTGCATCCGCCCACGTCCCGTCTTCTATCTGCTCTCCCAGCTCCCCTTCCCACTTGGCTTTCAGCTCCTCCCCTGATGCTGCTTCCGCCTCCTGCATTATCTTGTAGATGTCTGATATCTTCCCCCCTCCGACCCAGACCCCCGAGAGCACCCTATCACTCGCCCCCTTACTGGGGAGCAGGGGAAACCCCTCCACCTGCCGCCTAGCAAATGCCTTCACTTGTAAATATCTGAACATGTTTCCCGGGGGGAGCTCAAACTTCTCCTCCAGCCCTCCCAGGCTCGCAAACCTCCCCTCTATAAACAGGTCCTTCAGCTGCCGTATGCCCACCCTGTACCAGCTCTGAAATCCCCCGTCGATGTTCCCCGGGATGAATCTATGGTTCCCTCTTATTGGCGCCGCCAACAGACCTCCCATTTCCCCCCTATGTCGCCTCCACTGCCCCCATATCTTGAGGGTGGCCGCCACCACCGGGCTCGTGGTGTACCTCGTGGGGGGGAGCGGCCATGGTGCCGTTACTAGGGCCCCCAGGCTTGTGTTGCCACAGGACGCCCTCTCCATTCGTTTCCAAGCTGCCCCCTCCCCTTCCATCATCCACTTGCGCACCATTGACACATTTGCCGCCCAGTAGTACCCCGAGAGATTGGGCAGTGCCAGCCCTCCACTGTCCCTACTCCGCTCCAAAAAGACCCTCCTCACCCTTGGGGTGCCATGCGCCCACACGTAGCTCATGATGCTACTCGTCACCTTTTTGAAGAAGGCCCTAGGGAGGAAGATGGGCAAGCACTGAAATAAAAACAAGAACCTTGGGAGGACCGTCATTTTGATTGACTGCACCCTCCCCGCCAGCGACAACGGTACCATGTCCCACCTCTTAAATTCCTCCTCCATCTGTTCCACCAGCCTGGAAAAGTTCAACTTGTGGAGGGTCCCCCAGTTCCTTGCCACCTGCACCCCTAAGTACCTAAAGCTCTTTCCTGCTCGCTTGAAGGGGAGTCTCCCAATACCCTCTCCCTGGTCCCCCGGGTGTATCACAAAAACCTCGCTTTTGCCCAAATTTAGTTTGTACCCCGAAAAGTCCCCAAACTCTGCTAATAGTTCCATTATCTCCGGCATTCCCCCTTCTGGGTCTGCCACGTACAGCAGTAGATCATCCGCATACAGCGATACTCGATGTTCCTCCCCTCCCCTAGTCAGTCCTCTCCACCCCCCTGAACCCCTCAGTGCCATCGCCAACGGTTCAATCGCCAGTGCGAAAAGTAGGGGGGATAGGGGACATCCCTGCCTGGTCCCTCGGTGGAGCCCGAAATACTCCGACCTCCTCCCGTTTGTCACTACACTCGCCGTCGGGGCCGAGTAGAGCAACTTCACCCACTTAATAAACCCTTCCCCAAACCCAAACCGTTCCAATGTCTCCCACAGGTACTCCCACTCCACCCTATCGAATGCCTTCTCCGCGTCCAGCGCTACCACTATCTCAGCCTCCCCCTCCACTGCCGGCATCATAATTACATTCAGCAATCTCCGCACGTTCGTGTTGAGCTGCCGCCCCTTCACGAACCCCGTCTGGTCCTCATGGATTACCCCTGGCACACAATCCTCTATTCTAGCTGCCAGGATCTTTGCCAGCAACTTGGCATCCACGTTCAGAAGCGAGATAGGCCTGTAGGACCCGCACTGCACGGGGTCTTTATCCCGCTTCAATATCAGGGAGATCAGAGCCTGCGACATTGTCGGGGGCAGAACCCCCCCCTCTCGCGCCTCATTAAAGGCTCGTACCAGTACCGGTCCCACCAAGTCCACATTTTTCTTATAGAATTCCACCGGGAACCCATCTGGCCCCGGCGCCTTCCCCGCTTGCATCTGACCTATTCCCTTGACTAGCTCCTCTAGCCCTATTGGCGCCCCCAGCCCTTCTACCAGCCCCTCCTGGACCCTTGGGAACCTCAATTTGTTTAGGAAGTCCTCCATTCCCCCTCTCCTCGTCGGCGGCTCAGACCGATACAACTCCTTGTAAAAATCCCTGAAGACCCCGTTCACTTCTTGCCCCTTCTGCACTACCTTCCCGCCCCTCTCCTTCACTCCCCCAATCTCCCTAGCCGCATCTCGTTTGCGAAGCTGGTGTGCCAGCATCCTGCTCGCCTTTTCCCCATACTCATAGACCGCGCCCTGTGCCCTTCTCCACTGCGTCTCTGCCTTCCTGGTGGTCAGCAGGTCGAACTTGACCTGCAGGCTGCGCCGTTCTCCCAGCAGCCCCTCCTCTGGTGCCTCCGCATATCTCCTATCCACTTCCAATAGCTCCCCCACCAGCCTCTCCCTCTCCTGCCTCTCCTTTCTTTCTCTGTGCGCCCTTATGGAGATCAGCTCTCCCCTGATCACTGCCTTCAGGGCCTCCCAGACCATCCCCACCTGCACCTCACCCGTGTCATTCAAGTCCAGATAGCTCTCAATGCTCTTCCGGACCCTTTTACACACCTCGTCGTCTGCTAACAGCCCCACATCCAGCCGCCACAGCGGGCGCTGGTCCCGCGCCTCCCCCATTTCCACATCCACCCAATGCGGTGCATGATCAGAGATCGCAATGGCCGAGTACTCAGCTTCCCGTACCCTCGGGATCAGCCCCCTGCTCAACACGAAGAAATCGATTCTGGAGTACACTCTATGGACGTGGGAGAAAAAGGAATACTCCCTCGCCCTCGGCCTACCAAACCTCCATGGGTCTACTCCTCCCATCTGCTCCATGTACCCCCTCAGCACTTCTGCCGCTGCCGGCCTCCTATTGGTCCTTGAGCTCGATCTGTCTAGCCCGGGGTCCAGCACTGTGTTAAAGTCCCCCCCCATGATCAAGCCCCCTGCCTCCAGTCCCGGAATGAGGCCCAATAGGCGCCTCATAAAACCCGCGTCATCCCAGATCGGGGCATATACGTTGACCATCACCACTTTCTCCCCCTGCAGCTTACCCTTCACCATCACATACCTACCCTCATCCGCCACCACCTCCTCCGCCACGAACGACACCCTCTTTCCCACCAGAATCGCCACCCCCCGGTTCTTTGCGTCCAATCCAGAGTGGAACACCTGTCCCACCCACCCCCTTCTCAGGCGAACCTGGTCCACTACCTTCAAATGGGTCTCCTGTAACATTGCTACATCAGCCTTCAGTCCCTTCAGGTGTGAGAATACCCTTGATCTCTTGACCGGCCCATTCAACCCCCTCACGTTCCAAGTGTTCAGCCGGGTCGCGGGACGACCCGCCCCCTTCCCCTGCCGATTAGCCATGTCCTGTTCCCTGCTCGCCCCGGGTCGACCCTCCCCTTCTGACCCGCTCCCCATGGCGATGTCCCCCTCCCCCCACCTCTCCAGTCCCCCACTTCCCGTTTCTGGTCTTTTCAGCAGCAACCCGGTGTCCCTCCCTAACCCCCCTCCCCCCCCCCCCCCAGGCTAGGACCCCTCCTAGCCGCGATGTACCCTCCATCGTACTCCCGTAAGTCAGCTGGTTCACGCTGACCCGGCTGCTCCTGCCACACTCCGACTCCCCCCGGCTCGGGGGGGGGGGGGCCTCCCCCCCCTTGCCACTCCTCCCAGGCCCCGCTCCAGCGCGGGAAAGGTCGCCATTGCTAGCCACGCCCCGCACTCCTCCCCTCCCCCCTCCTCTGCCCCGCGCGCGGGAAAACAGAGGAAAGCCCGCGCTTTCGCCCTGCCACACCCCCCCCCCCCCATCTTCAGTTCCACCCCCGTCCCCGTCCATGCCTGTAAAAGAACCCCCCCTAGGGGCCCATATCCCCGTTCTGCTCTCCCCCCCGTCCCACCTCCCCAACTTAACATTATAAATAACAGATAAATAACAAATAACAATGTACTTAACAGTCGCCCTCTACCAAACAGCATAAATAACCATAAATAACCATGAATAACCACAATAACAATAACTAAGGGAAGTTGGCAAAGGGGGAAAAAACAGGGGAAAAAACATCAGAAGAAAAACCACAGCAAGAGTTCAAAATCCAAACAAAGAATTCAGCTGAAAGTACCCGAGCGGCTACGGCCGCCAAGTATCCCCTGGGTCTAATTCGAGTCCAGTTTCTCTTCCTGTACAAAGGCCCACGCCTCCTCTGGGGACTCAAAATAGTGGTGTTGGTTCCTGTAGGTGACCCACAAGCGCGCTGGCTGCAGCATTTCGAACCTGATCCGGTTTGCATGTAGCACCGCCTTCGTCCGGTTGTACCGGGCCCGCCGCTTTGCCACCTCCGCACTCCAGTCCTGGTAGACCCTCACCGTCGAATTCTCCCACTTGCTGCTCCTTTCCCTCTTGGCCCACTCCAGCACTCTCTCACGGTCGCTGAGTCGCTGGAACCGCACCAGCACCGCCCTCGGGGGCTCATTTGCTCTTGGCCTCCTAGCCATGACCCTGTAGGCCTCTTCCAGCTCCAGGGGCGAAGGGACGGCCGCTGCCCCCATCAGGAAGCTCAGCATTTCTGCTACATATCCCGGGAGGTCTGACCCCTCCAGGCCTTCTGCCAGGCCCAAGATCCTCAGGTTCTTCCGCCTCATTCGGGTATCCAGCTCCTCAAAACGGCTCTGCCATTTCAGGTGGAGTGCCTCGTGCACCTCTACCTTTCCCACGAGGACCGTGGCCTCCTCCTCCCTCACAGTCATCTCCTGTTGCAGCTCCCGAATCGACGCCTCTTGGGTCGCCTGGGCTCCCATCAGCCTGGTGGTCGTCGCATTCATTGACTCCAAGAGCTCCATTTTCAGCTCCGTAAAGAAGCGCAGGAGAGCGGCCTGCTGCTCCTCCGCCCATTTCCTCCATTCCTCGGGTGCGCCACCGGCCGCCATTTTGGTCTTCTTCCCCCGCTTTTTTTTGGGAGCTGCTGTTGCTTTCTTTACCACCCCACTCCGGGTACCGACCATAAAGTTGGTCTGGTTCTCTTCAGGGAGCCTTCCCCCACCGGGATTTGTCCTTACAGCGCCGTTGGGGCCCTCCAATCGGCCCGAAAACACCTTTGTAGCAGGAGCAGCCAAACGTGCGACTTAGCTGGTCATAGCCGCAACCGGAAGTGCATGAAATAGATTCTAACATCAAGCAATAGAAAAGCAAAATGTTGCAAGTACCCAGCTGGTTTGGCAGCATCTGAGAGAAGAGGTGAGAAGAGAGAAACAGATTTTACAGGAGAAATTCTGAACAACATTGTTGTTAAATATGGGCAGGCCCATTTTCGGGACCCTACCCTGATAGTTTCTAATCCCCCTGCCTGCGCTATTTTTCTGGAGATGGCCAATTAAATGACCACCTTTGCACCGCCGTCCACCTTGGGATGCAGAGTAGGCAGTGTTAATGGGAGGATCAATCAGACCACCAAAATCTGTGAGTGACTGGCAGCCCCACGAGGAGATACGGGGTTCTCGCGAGGTAGGTGGAAAGGTTTGAGGACACCGCAAGATGGATGCACCCTTTGAAGACCACTGAATTTTTAAATATAAAATGTGACGACAGCTGCTAAGTCTTCATTTTGAAGGGGCGCCAATCCATAGGATGGCAATTGTGGCCCTCTGATTCCCCAAGGCTCCAGGATGAGGAGTTTAAAATGAGCAAACAACACTGAAGACGACTTGACAATTGAGGGTTCAGCCTCACCATCAAATATCAGGCAAATCCAGGTGGTGTCACCAATTTTCCCTCAAGTGGATACTTAAGTTATCCTAATTGGCTACCCACTTCTTCCAGGCAAATGTCAGAGTGCCTGGGTTGCACTGCCAAGATGCCAGAGCTTGATAGTCACCCCCCAGGTACCGTTAGGTCTGGCCCACGTTTGTGTGGACCAGTACTAAACGCCGCCTGGTCGAGACCTCACTGGGGAGGCCATTAATTCCCAAGTGCTGGGAGAATTCAGCATAGACGTATTTAAATATGCCTGATAGCTCATTTAAATATGCCAATCTGGATCTTGCCCAGCAAGGGCGAATCTAGATTGCGGCGTCTCGCGAGGTTCGGTTAAGTCTCGCAAGACGTCTCAAGCATCTTGAATCTCACGAGATACAACAGCCTCATTGCGTCACCAAGTCAGGCACGATAAGGCTAGTAAATTCCGTCCTCTGGGCTCAACCTTTAGCTCTTGCTTATTTTCCTCATCTTAAAACCTCTGCCTTTCTCCCTTCTCTGCTTCCATTCATTGCCCAGGAGATGTATTTGTACATAAACAGATGCATGTAGGTGCAACTATTATCTCTCAGTAAGGAGCCATTCTAGTACACACAGTTACAGGTACTAGTTCTGTTCTATAACACTGCACACTCGCAACAAATGACCATTTGTATCCAAAGGCTGTAACTATTTTTAGAATCCATTCACATACCAGAATTAAATAGCTTGCCAATGTTAATTTGATGGAATGCAAAAAATAGATAAAAGTTGTTCTGAGTGTTAGCTGTGCCTTTCAACAAGAATACAAATAGATGCACTTGGCCACATAACAGCAACAAAAAAGAACTGCTAAGAAGAAACCCGGATTGAATATTATTGGCTGGGTGTAGAAATGTATTCTTAATTTTGTTTCATTTGTAACATTGAAAATAAAAGATACTCATCAACAAGTTTAGGAAAACCAATTTTTCAATGCTTATAAGCACAAGTTAAAGATTGTAAAATTTGAATAATCTTTGCTGTAAATTTATAAAATATAACGAGTGAGATAGATGGCCATGTTATTATCCTTCATATATCATGGCTCACTTGTTTTAAAGATCACAAGCTGTGCCTGTTCTGCTTTCAAGAGAATTGCTACTTGTACCATGTGTTTTTTCCTTGCTGTGTTCCCATGTGGTCACCTTGGGTTCTTTTTCTCCTCCCACAAGGATTAGGGAGATTCATCTTCTCACTTAGTATTGTTTATTTGTCTGTGTGCTAGAGTTTCTTTCTGTTGGCATGCAATTCCAATCTGATGTACAATGGTAAAAAAAATACTTGCTGAGAGCCATGTTTTTTTCAGAGAATTACAGTGCATAAGGAGGCCATTCTGCTCATCGAGTCTGCACCGGCTCTTGGAAAGAGCACCCTACCCAAGCCCACACCTCCATCCGATCCCCATAACCCAGTAACCCCACCCAACACTAAGGGCAATTTTGGACACTAAGGGCAATTTATCAAGGCCAATCCACCTAACCTGCACATCTTTGAACTGTGGGAGGAAACCAGAACACCCGGAGGAAACCCACGCAAAAGCTGTATTGAGTGCAGCAAGGTTTTATCCAGGCGCAGAGTGTGGTGATTGCTCCATTTCCGAGAATCATAAATGTAAATTTTATGAAGTCTATCAAAGAAGCCCCTAAGTGCTTTTGGGATTATAGCAGATCTGTCCATATCTGAGAGCGAAAAGACACATTGATATTTCAAGGATGTACTCTTCATCTGGATGGATTTCCCTTTTCTGCTGCCAATGCACCTGGCGTAAATTTCAATCCGCGATCCTCCCGATTGAAGACTGAAGTGCTCCCACCAGCGGGGAAAACTGGTGTGTTTTCCACTGGCACTAGGAGCGGATGGGATATGCCATTTAATGACACTTAGACATTTTTCACAGATCGGGATTCATGCACCATTCATCGTAATTTTTTTAATGATGGTCAGGATTTTCGCTGGACTTAAGAGGAGTGTGGTCTACTTTCCCTGATGGGTCCCGCTCCCCAAGAGATCAGGAAACCCTTTGTAAGGGACACCAGATCTCAGGTTTCCGCTGCAACCCCCCTCTCCCCTCCTCCTCGCCACCACCCCACCGCAGACCCACCCCCACCCCCCCCCCCCCCCACCCCCAACCCCCCACCCCCATTGTTGGCAAGGGCTCTCTTTTCAGGTCCCCTCCCATGGCAGTTCATGGAAAATTGCACTCTGCGGGGTGGCGAGGAGGTGAGTACCATCCCTACACTTGCCTCAAGACTGCTGAGGGGTGTCCATAATGGGAGATGTGGGTTGGGGGGGCAGGGTGGCGGGTGTTTTGATTGACAGGTTCAGGTAGATTCAAAGGAAAGATTACTGTTGTTTATTTATATAGTTCTATTCAAGGAATGAAAGCTGTCTTGGGAAATCACACATCACAGACAGCAGCCTGTCATAAATCTGCACCATTCTATTTTCCGTTAATCTTAGCGGATTCGGTATATATTGCCTAAAAAGGTTGTGGAGACAGATACAATATTAACATTCAAAAGGTTATTGGATCTACTAATATGAAAATGAATTTGTAGGGCTATGGAGAAGGAGCAGGTGATTAGATCCGCTTAACTTAAAAAGTTAAAACAGCAAGTCCAGGGGAGGCAGTGGTCAGTCTCATACTGTCCCCTAAACTAAGAAATGTGAGAAGAGTAAAAGTGGCCAAAGATCACAGATGCAGGCAAAAATAACCAGTCGGATTTTCCGTTCTTGAGACTAAGGATTGATGCCGGAGCAGTATTTATAGACTTCTACGATAGCAATGCCGCACCTGGACCAATTCAATGACTGTTAAGGGGCTGGCACCAGCGCCAAGTGGAACATGAGAAATGCTGGCGGATTTGTAGGATTGACACTCAGGAGGCAGACAAGCTGCAGCCACATATACACACTTCACTCCCCACACACAACAGCACAGCCAACAAGATGGCAGCAAGGAGAGTGGCCCCGAGATTCACGGACGTGGAACTGGAGACCCTGCTGGACGGCATTGAGGAGAGGTGAGTGTCCCTGTGCCCCAGGGTGGGAAGGAGGCTGCCAGCCGCCGCCGTATGACGGGCCTGGGTGCAGGTGGCAGAGGTCATCAGCTCCATGGGCCACAACGTTCAGACTGGCCAGCAGTGCTGGAAAAAACTGCACAACCTCCTGAGGGCAGCCAGGGTGAGTTGGCAGCACTATTCCGCTGGCACAAACCCCATACCTCACACCAGTAATCCCACCTCTCCCATCCAGAGGGTGGCCGAACCCTCTGCACTGCATGTCGGCACCCATACTGGCTGTCATGGCTGGGTGCCCTGGCCACTGAAGCCACCAGCTAAACATCCTCTGGGCTAAATGTGTCAGATCATCTAACACTGTTCATTTTCTGGTTCCCAGTCCACAGGAGTAGGCCGCACACAACCGCCAAGAGCGGGAGAAGACTGGAGGGGGACTGCCAGACCTGCAGCTCCTCACCACAGCAGAACAGAGGGCACTGGATGTAGTCGGTGGGCCGAGGAAAGGGCAGTTGCCAGGGTGGAGATCGGCATTGGGTGAGAAAGCAAGACCCCGCTGAGTTGCGGTTCCCTATGGTACATGTATCACCCTCCCACCACCAACCCCACACCCACCGCCACCACGCCCCTACCCCTCACCACACCCCTCTACTCCCCGCCACCACCCCATCACTAACCCCACCCCCATCCAGCCCCACACCTCCTCTCCACCACCCCTCCCCACACAACCCTTTCCCCACACACCCCCACCAACCCCACTCTCCCCTGGCCTGCGATACAAACATGCATTTTTATCTTGTATTGTGCAGGAGCCTCTGGTGATGGTGCGGACCCTTCTGGTTTTTCCCACCCCTGACACCAACCGCAACCAGAACCCCATGTGTCGACTTGCGAGAAAAACGAGACCAAAACAGACAGGAGTCCTCGACCCGCATCCTCAGACACCCCGGAGCTTGAGCCTGAGGATGATACTGACTTTCTGCCACAGCTGGCGCCAACACCCTCCACCATCCGAGAGACATTTACCTTGGTTGGGCACTTCAGTGAACAGGCCCCTGGAACAATATCTGGTGCGCACCTCACACATGCTCCAGCACAGCAGGTGGAGATAGGAATTCCCGAGGGGGTGGATGGTCGAGGGCAAGCCGACCCCGGGGATTAGCTGGCGTCCAGATGGTTTTCGGACATCTGGAACGGACAGTCCCATCAATTGTGGAGATGCAGTCGCAGAGCCAGGGTCTGCATGAGGGGCTGTCGGTGAGCATCCAGCCCCTGCAGGTGCAGTTGGAGGAGTCCAACCGTGTGCAGGAGCAGGAGGTGGTGCCGACCATGCTTGCCACCGAGGCCAACCTGCGTGGGTGGCATCTGCAGTGGAGGCATTGGGGTGATAGTTTTGGCTCTGGATCAGCATGCCCAAGACCTGGGGCATTCGGTGCAGGCACTGGCCGAGGCCCAGGATACGGATGTCGCCTCACAGGCAACCATATGTCAAAGCCACATGGAAATCACAGTGGCGCTTCCATGCATGGCCCTGTCACAGCAGGCCATGGCTGGGTACGTCGCGGCATTGCCCAGGCGTTTGCCGACGAGGTGCAGACAGTGGGAGGTGGCTCAGTCCCAGAGGAAGATGGCACAGTCACTGGCTGATGTGACACGGTGATGGCACAGTCAATGGATGGTGTGGCGCTGTCCCAAACAGAGGCTCCATGGCTTCGAGCATGCAGACCCTGGTCGAGACCATAATGGGCTTTCAGGACTGCCAGAGCCAAGTGGCAGGAGAGCCTCAGGGTCTAGCTCCGCTGGCACCCCCATCACATGGAGTAGCCCGGGAGCCATTAGGCACCCAGAGGGAGGAGGAGGTGATGGGTTCACAGGTGACTCATGTGGGGGAGGTGCCGGAATAATGCTGCAGCTCGGACACCCGTGGCCTCCTGAAACTGGTATATCTGGTGGGAAGCAGGCAGAACTGGGCAGCGCAATGCCACCTGGGATGCCCGAACAGCAGCCGGGCCCATTGAGGCCCGGACGCCCCAGAAGACTGCCGCTAACGGGGACCCAGGTTGCAGGTTGGGAATCACGGTAGGCCATCTCCACTCCTGCTGTACTGTCTGGGGATCCACCAAGATGTAATGTTAGGGTCTGTAAGGCCAGAAAGTTATACAGCAGTTAAGTTGGTACAGGTGCAGGGCACAGTTTAGTTATAGGGGCAAGGGTACAAAACTGTATATATGTTGTCACATTAAACACCTATTCACACTGCTACAACCTGCCTCAGTCCTCTGTCAGATGGGTGTGAGGAGTGGGCTGCCCGGAGAGGGGGAGGAGAATGGGCAGACATTGGGGGGGAATGGGCCTGGGCTCCCCCCCACCCCTACTACCCTGGCCGACCGTCCCCACCACCGTCACGCCAGGGATTCGATGGGACTGAGTGATGGATGGGCAGCTCGTATGCAGGGATCACGCAGGTGGATGGTGAAAAGTGCTACCATGGGCAGGAGGCAGCCTTTACCAATTGATGTGGAGCACAAGAACACATCACAGAGCGGGTTATCATCACCCTCCATCTAATGGGCCAAACCCGGCGTACAGTCAACCCAGGGCCCCCGCCCCGTGGTGAAGCAGGTATGAATCACATTTAAACTAATTCAGCAGGGGCATGGGAACCTGGATTGTAGTTTTGGGGTACGGGAGATTGAGAGTATAGAGGTCAGGAGCACAGATTTGACTTCGCAGGAGGGTTCCAGTGTTCAGGTAGGTGGTTTGAAGTGTGTCTACTTCAATGCCAGGAGTATACGAAATAAGGTAGGGGAACTGGCAGCATGGGTTGGTACCTGGGACTTCGATGTTGTGGCCATTTCAGAGACATGGATAGAGCAGGGACAGGAATGGTTGTTGCAGGTTCCGGGGTTTAGGTGTTTTAGTAAGCTCAGAGAAGGGGGCAAAAGAGGGGGAGGTGTGGCGCTGCTAGTCAAGGACAGTATTACGGTGGCGGAAAGGATGCTAGATGGGGACTCTTCTTGCGAGGTAGTATGGGCTGAGGTTAGAAACAGGAAAGGAGAGGTCACCCTGTTGAGAGTTTTCTATAGGCCACCTAATAGTTCTAGGGATGTAGAGGAAAGGATGGCGAAGATGATTCTGGAAAAGAGCAAAAGTAACAGGGTAGTTGTTATGGGAGACTTTAACTTTCCAAATATTGACTGGAAAAGAAGTAGGCTGCAAGGGTTGGGCACACTGGATATGTGGAGCTTGTTCAAGGAACAGCTATTGCATGTTCCTGATAAGTACGTACCAGTCAGGCAGGGAGGAAGGGGTCGAACGAGGGAACCGTGGTTTACCAAAGAAGTGGAATCTCTTGTTAAGAGGAAGAAGGAAGCCTATGTGAAGATGAGGCGTGAAGTTTCAGTTGGGGCGCTTGATAGTTACAAGGAAGCGAGGACTGATCTAAAGAGAGAGCTAAGACGAGCAAGGAGGGGACATGAGAAGTCTTTGGCAGGTAGGATCAAGGAAAACCCAAAAGCTTTCTATAGGTATGTCAGGAATAAAAGAATGACTAGGGTAAGAGTAGGGCCAGTCAAGGACAGTGGTGGGAAGTTGTGTGTGGAGGCTGAGGAGATAAGCGAGATACTAAATGAATACTTTTCATTTAGTCAGTCTCTCCTCTCCCTCCCCCCCCCTCCCCACTCCTTGTTGGTGAACCTGGAGGCAATCAGGGCATCCCATGCACGCTGGCCCTGGCGCACATGTCATGTATCATCCTGTGTTTGCCCTGGCCTCCATGTCCTGTCCATCCTCCCCTTCCCTGCATCCTCCTCGTCGGACGAGACTGGCGTTTCTCTTCCTCCAGCACGTCGCCACTCAGCTGCGTGCTGTTGTGGAGGAAGCAGCAAGCCGTCACAATAGGGGTGACCCTCTCAGTGTCATACTGGAGGGCCCCTCCAGAGTAGTGCAGGCAGCTGAACCGCATCTTCAGGATGCTGAATCACCGTTCAATCACGCAGCTGGTTGCTGCATGGGCATCGTTGTAGCGGGTCTCGCCATCGATCTGTGGCCTCCGAATAGGCGTCATGAGCCACAACCTCAGTGGATAACCCGTCACCCAAGAGCCAAGCTCCCAGCCGGTGGGGGGGCATCGCGAACATGTCAGGAATCACCGAGTGTGCCAGGATGAAGGCACACTGCCCGGGTATCGGACGCAGACATGTATGATGCGCAGTTGATGGTCACATATCAACTGCACGTTCATCAAGTGGAACCTCTTTCAGTTTGTGTAGAGCGGCCCGTCATCAGCAGGTGCTCAGAGCGTCAATCACCCCCTGGATCCGGGGCATCTTGTCGATGGTGTCGAACCCCACTGCCCGGGCATCCTGTGGGCTTGGACTACATTGAAGTGGATGTATTGAGCCGCCTGGGAATCTGTGACAGCATTGATGCCCCTGTGCACCGGGGTCTGTGAGATCATGGACAGGTCCGTACTCAGCGCCTGGAAGGACGCCGCGGCGTAAATGTTCAGGATGACCATCACCTTGACAGCCACCAGTAGCGATGTCCTCCCATATACCCCCGCACTGCAGGTGTACCATAATCTGGCAGATATGTTGCACTCTCTCCCTGCTCAGCCAGTCTTCAACGGCATACCCGATCTAGCAGAATCACGAATGACAGCCGCTGCTGGAACACACAAGGCCTCATGCGGCACCTCTTTGGCACCTCCTCTTCGTCGGCCTGTTGGGCAGCCAGCTCTCCAACCTGGGTAGCTGCTACTGTCCCTCTGTGGCACACTCTGCTGCTGCCTACTCCGCTGCCGCACATACTGCTGCTGCAACTTCCTCCTCCTCATCCTCAGCTGCAACCACTTGTGCAGCTGCAAGGCATCCCCCGGGCTGTGGTAACTAGTAGGAAGGCCACAATTGCTGGTTGAATTCCAATATCCATTGTCTGCGGGAGGTGAAAGACTGGCATTTTATTATAGTGCGTACCCCGGTGTCCAACAAGGTGCAATGGGCTGCATGGTGGGCCCGGTTGGCACTGCGGGCTCTGCGCCCATGTGTTCCCCCCATCCCTGCACCCCTGACCCCGATGGTGGCCAGCACTGTGGGGGCCTCTGGCCCATTGCGCCTGTCCCTGGTGCCAGGGGTACCATCGGTTAGCTCTACCTTTGCCAGTGGTACACTCCATGGTTCCCACTCGACGCCCCCTTAGTGGCTATAGTGGGCTTTGCCTTTGGGTGGGCCACCTAATGCCAGTGGGTGGCGGCTGTGGGGGGCGGGTTTGGCGGAAGGTGGCGTGCGGGGGTGGAGAGATGGGGGAATCCATACATACAAGGGCAGCACGGTAGCATGGTGGTTAGCATAAATGCTTCACAGCTCCAGGGTCCCAGGTTTGATTCCCGGCTGGGTCACTGTCTGTGCGGAGTCTGCACATCCTCCCCGTGTGTGCGTGGGTTTCCTCCGGGTGCTCCGGTTTCCTCCCACAGTCCAAAGATGTGCGGGTTAGGTGAATTGGCCATGCTAAATTGCCCGTAGTGTCCTAAAAAGTAAGGTTGGGGGGGTTGTTGGGTTACGGGTATAGGGTGGATACGTGGGTTTGAGTAGGGTGATCATGGCTCGGCACAACATCGAGGGCCGAAGGGCCTGTTCTGTGCTGTGCTGTTCTATGTTCTATCTGGTGTCACTCTGCAGAACCAGGGGCCAAGGTGGGTGGTCAGTGGTGTGTGCAACCAGATGGCTGCCTTGCAGGCCGTGGCAATAGCGATCTGTGCCTGGACACCGCCCCAGCCCCAGTCCCACCTCAGGGGGGGTGACGGTCACGGCTCTTTGTGTCCTATTTCCTCTCTCTCCCTCATCAGCCATGACACCAGTTTCACAAATTTTGAAAGCACAAGTGAATTGCGCCTTTGGGAACCCAGCCAATCAGAAGTGGAGAATTACGGAGGCCACAGAGAATAACGGGTGGGGCCCATGAATTACATGCAAACGGTGTTTACTCTATGTGCATTCTGGACTGCTTTGACGCCGCTGTCGAGGTGACGAAGAATTACGATTTGGCGGCAAATCGATACCCACCAAGCTTTTGGGATCGGAACCTATCCTGCACCCAATTGCATTTCACGATTTTGGCGTTGCCAACGGAGAATCCCGCCCAAAATATTTATTTAATGGTGAGACGTTGGGAAATGCAGGAGTACAAAGGGACCTGGGTGATCTTGTTCACGAGTCACTAAAATGTAGCATGCAGGTACAGCAAGCAATTAGGAAAGATCAGGGAGAAGAGTGGAGTTCTCTGTCAGCTGGTTTATGACAAAGGGAGAGAGGTGTAGAAACCTATCCTGCCCAACAGTCTCCAGCATCTAGTGATGACCGTGGTTCATAATCAGGCAGGACAACAGGTTTCAAAGAAGGTGGACCCACTGACAGGAAGTTGGTGTTATTGGTCAGGGATGGTTGCCAATATTGCTAATTACTGCCAGAACTGCGAGAGGTACACTTTGGCCAAAGTAGAGAAACGGCTTGGCATGGGTGGTGACACCCGTAACGTCAAATCTGGAGCTGGAGGGCAGATTCAGAAGAGAATTCCCACAGGAGAGCGACATGATATCAAAAGTTGAATGGATGATGTGAAGGCAAGAAGCCTGCTTAACAGTATGGTGGGACCTGAAGCAGTAAGCAGCTGAGTGAAGAGGATTCAGATAATGATGGGCATCCTGGAATATGTATGCCAGGGATTCTGAAGGTGCATTTGGTGTGCAGAGGCTGACTCTAGTGCTGATAGGAGATGGCCTGATTTCTGAATGTGAAGCTGAGGTCAAAACTAGATCATCCATGATCTTATCAAATGGAGGGTCAGGTTCGAGAGGCCAAGTGGCCTACTCCTACTAATTCTTAAGATTGCATCAGAAAGCGAGACCAATGGATCAATAAACTGTGACAGTGTCTGATTAGGTGCATGTAGCAGGCACTGTAGTGGGACAATAACCAAATTCAGACATAATTGAATTTCTCACATGCAAGATTCCAAGATAAGTTTGGATGTCAAAATCTCTGCAAATTGATTTAGTTCTTCTGGAATAGCAGCTGTGATTCTACTTATTTGTTCTCAGGATTGGTGTGATGCCTGCAAAGTTACATTTATTGGCTTTCACCAGTTGCTCTCGAAAGTGGTGGAGATTTCCTTTGAAAATTTTCAGTCCTTGTTCCAGAAGTGCTTTCACAATGGTGTTAAAAGGAAAAAAAACTCCCATTTGAATATTTGGTTGGTTGCCATCTCCTATTTTGATTCAGTTTCAATGACACTGGGTGCGATTGAACTAAATGGGAACAAAGTCCCATAGAGAGCGCATTTAGCTGCGTGTTTCCCGGCATTCACAGCACCAAGAAACACACCATTAAATGGCCCTCGGGTTCAATAGGGGGCCTCAGCAAGTAACAAATGGCCAAGGCCACACATAGCCCCGTTTTCTGCACTGAGAAATTCTGCTTTCCTGGGGGTCCCTGACCGTCTCCCCCATCCTCAACTCACTATGAGGGGTCCACCCGCCCCCCCCCCCCCCCCCCCGGCACCCCTCCCGCACCCCTCCAAAACCCACGCACGGCACACCCAGCCCGATTTCTGCCGTGCAAAAAATGACGGCCAGGCACCTTGACCGTGCCAACCTTGTACTCTGGCAGTGCCCTGCCAGCTGGCAGTTCCACTTAGCACCTTGGCAATGCCAAGGTGGCACCCAGGTGGCACTGCCAGGGTGCTCAGGTGGTACCAATAGTACCAGGGTACCACCCAGCCCAAAGGGCATGCATCTTAAATCTCGCGAGGTGTTGCGGGCTGGGTATATCTGGGAGCGGGTCTCCTGGCTTCTTTAGGCCAAGTTGCACAGAGGCGCACTGCTTTTCGGGTGTAGTGTGGCAACTCAATCATGCCGAATATCTTACGTTTATTTAATTTGAACATGGTTTGCTGTATCAATGCAAACACAAGTGTTGTCAACTTCCCCTGTGTATCTTTTGCATTGATGACAAGGATTTGTTAATAACTCCAGCTTTGTTTTGGTGAAAAAATGACCACATGGACATGGAGGCATGTTATAGAGGACACAGCAAGGCAATTTCACATGATATTGAATAGAAATGCAGTACAGGCATTTATTTCCCCATCTTATGTGGATCATAAAAATGTTGAAATGTCCAATTGCTATACCTAGAGCTAAGTAATCTTCCTCATCTTATAGTTTTGTCATGCTTGCCTTTCCAAAATAGTTTTTTTCAATAAATTAGAATTATTATAGTGCTATGGTGAAGTGTATCATTCTGATGGCAATATATAATTATACTTATTCTTTCTGGCTTGCTTATAAATGATCAAGGGCTGCTGTCATATCTTTCATTTGTTATTGCATCTTTCTCTCCTTTTAACCGCATGTTTGCGCTAAATTCTTCCTGATGTTTGCTAACATGCCACTACTGCTTACTAACCTTTTACATATTTTGCTTTTATTTTGCTGGCAAAGTTGCATTGATGAAAGCTGACTTGCAAGGTAGATAGCTGTGTGTTTGTACAAAACAAGACTGAAATCTATGTCTGTGCAATACATATACAAACAGCACATATCTGCTTTGGAACTCGATTGCATTCATGTCAAAATTTTAGAATCAGATAAATATTTTTTTAAAGTATTGCCTATATGGGACTTTCAGTCTTGACTGTTTCTTTATCAGTTATTTTAGTATGATCAACACATTTGTTTTGCACTCTCCCTTGGATTCTAATTTTCACTCCTAACTGTTTTAGAAACGTGAAGTTATTTTCTTCATTCTGACACCCAACCTAACCATGTTCCTTTCTATGTCCAGTTTTCAATTGACAGAAAGCATGCAAAACTTATTAGTATAAGACTAAAGATGCGCATCGGCCAAAATGCAAGTTTTGTCTGCTCTAACTTAGGGCCAAGCACAACCTGCCAAGAGGATTCTTGTGGAAACCAAGGTGTCTGTCTACAGCAGTGGGATGGCTTCTCCTGTGACTGCAGTATGACTTCCTATACGGGAACCCTGTGTAATGACCGTAAGTACACAAATGGGTGTTTGGAATGTGAGATGCTGTTGTGGTTCCAAAATTATTGCAATACTTTGACAAATGAGAAATTATGATGCAGCCTGAATCTGAAGGTTTTGTGCAATAATCGATAATTTTATGGAGAGGTTGTTTATGAAGTGCAATGCAAAATGGTGAAACTGATATAAGGTACTGCCGATTTAATTGTTTCAGCTGCAATGAGTGGTGCTTGGCAGAAATATTGCTGAATGTAATTGTCCAAAAGCAAAATATGTACGGATGTAGCAGAGTTATGTAAAGGTTCTTAATGGTCACTCTTTGTTTGAGGGTATCTTGCTAATTTGATTTTGCCAAACTATATCTTTTTGTGGCATTTTCAAACAAAATTGGATTAAGTGAAAAGCAGCAGTGGATATAAGTCTAGTTTGTGCAGGTAGATCTTGTGAAGTGCACTGATGTGTCAGATAACGTGCGGTAAGAAATATTTAGCTTGTCAGGGCAATGTTTCATCAATGTTGTTAACTCACCCTTGTCTCAGTTTGCTTTTTCCTTATCCTGATTGCAGCCAATCACCTGACTCTGAAGATGCTGCTCTGTTCCAACACTCAAGGGATGATTCTAACCCTGGCTGCCAGAGACACCAAGCAGACAGGAAGTTAAAATTATCAGTGGGATTTCCCATTCTCCGTGCTCCTCCTACTCCCACTCACCCCAATCCCACAGGTGAAATTTTCACCTGCAGTTTCGGGCTGTGAGACGAACACGAGCTGTAAACCCAGTCCTTCTTTAAATAAGCAGAATTATTCAGGCCGGATGAAATTCCAACAGTGGGCCTGAACTGGAAGTAGTTGCGGCTTTCCTCCACAGGATGAGAATTCAGACCCTGAAATGGGATCCAAATGGGTGAGCCTTACTTTACTTTTTTTCACTTGGTTGGAGGGCCATTGAGAGCAAGATAATGTTCCCCGAGGCACCAGAAAAAAAGTCTCAATTTACTTGAGTGCCAGGGATTATTACTTTGGTCCCCAGCTGCCAGCCTCTATCATTGCTCTCTCACCTCCCAGGCATTGGTTGCTGGTTACAAGTGGAAATAATAGCTGGGGATGGAATTTACTGCCCTCTCCCGAGGCTGTGGAGCATTTAATCGGGTGGGAGGATGCTGGTAGAATTGGCAGTATTGATCGTATAGTCACTGGAGTAGTAACGCAGAGGTCCAGGTTAATTCTTTGGGGACAGAGGTTTCAATCCCACCATGGCACCTGGTGGAACTTATTTGAGAACTGAAAGGTAGTCTCAGTACTGATGACCTTGAAACCATTGTCAATTGCCATAAAAGCCCAGCTGATTCACTAATGGCCTTTGGGGAAGGAAATCTAACTTGCCTAGCCTACATGTGACTCCAGACCCACAGCAATTTGGTTGACTCTTAACTACCTTCTGAAATAGCAAGGCAAACCATTCAGTTCAAGGGAAATCAGAGATGGACAGCAAACGCTGGCCTTGCCAGCTGCCCTCACATCCCATTCAAGAATAAATGAAAGGTGATAACCCTGTTACCTTCCCATCTCTGCCCCCAATTTAAGTCCAGGGTGAAAAGACTCATGAATGTTTCCCACCCCAAAGCCAATTGAGGCCCTTAAGTGGGCATTTAATGTCCACTTAGGGGCGTCATCCTGCTGTAGCTGGTATTCAACCAGAGGCAGACAAGATCTTTGCCATGCAACAAGCCTGAAAATGAAACTGTGTTGAATTTCTTTGCGGTCTCCTGGGAAGATCCTCTGAGTATCTTTGAGTGAGGTGCCTGGCATTCGGATGGCTGAGGCTTGCTGAGAGCCATCCCCGACCCTTTCTTCCAAATCTCCTTGCCATCCTCTCCATACAGTTCCCCATCTTGTAGTCCCCATCCTGCTCTCACGCATCTGTGGCATTGGTCCCTCACTGATCCTGAACTTTTATTGAGTGCACTACCAGAGGCTACCACCTGATGGCACTGGTGAGCAACAAGAAGCTGTCGGCCTCTGGTTAAGTGGCAGCTCCCAGAAGTGGATTACAGTAACCCTCCCACCACAATGTCCTTGACCTCAAGGAAGGTTTGCCACGAGCCACTTAAGTGCCTGTCTGGCAAAACATAAAAATTGCAAGATCAGAAGATGGCTGGCCGAACAGGCGCCGGAACGTGGCGACTAGGGGCTTTTCACAGTAACCTCATTGAAGCCTACTCGTGACAATAAGCGATTTTCATTTCATTTTTCATTTCACAGTGGCTCGCATGGCTGTCTCACAGAGCGAGGGACCCAGGTTTAATTCCGGCCTGGGATAACTGTCTGTATGGAGTTTGTACATTCTCTCCATATCTGTGTGGGTTTCCTCCGATGCTCTGGCTTTCTCCCACAGTCCAAAGATGTGCAGGTTAGGTGGATTGGACATGCTATAAAATTGCGTTTCAGTGCCCAAAGGTGTGCAAATTTGGTGGGGTTACAAGGATAGGGTGGGGCAGTAGGTCAAGGTAAGATGTTCTTTCAGAGGATGGATGCAGACTCAATGAGCTGAAAGGCCTCCTTCTGCACTGCAGGCAATTCTATGGTTCTATGTCAGAAAGTATGCCATTGAAACTACACAGCTTCTCATAGAATCAAAAAATTTACAGTGCAGAATGAGGCCATTCAGCCCATCGAGTCTGCACCGGCCCTTGGAAAGAGCACACAGCACTGCCCTACCCCCGTAACCCCATCTAACCTTTTTTGGACACTAGGGGCAATTTAGCTTTGTCAATCCATCTAACCTGCACATCTGTGGGACGAAACCGGAGGAAACCCACGCAGACAGGGGGAGAACGTGCAGACTTCACACAGACAGTGACCCAAGCCGGGAATCAAACCTGGGACCCTGGAGCTGTGAAGCAACTGTGCTAGCCACTGTACTACCATGCTGCCGTTCTCAAAAGAGCAATACCTTTGTTTCACCGCTCGTGGGAAAATACACCCAATTCTACATACTACAAGAAATACATTGCTACAAAAAATGTAGAGCAAGGTATAAATGATGAGCTTGTGGCCCCTTGTGAGATGCGAATATTTTAATTAATGGTGTAGGTAAATATTGTGGATGGTAATGTTTTTCCCACTACGTTTCTTTGATAAAACTGGGCAAGTAGTAGATGATTTGAAGATTATGAGCTAAACAACCAGAAGAACTTTCTTTTTTTACAGGTTTAATACTTTCGGGAATAAATTACTCCAAATGAAAAGCCTAACCTCGGTAAAGTTACAGATTTACTAAAAGAATGCTCAGCAGACTATGGTGTCATGAATGAAATGGGCCAAGATCCCACAGGATGAAATTTTGATTTAATCTGTGTTATTGAAGAGGCCCAAGCTTAGGCCATGCAGCTCAGAAAACGAGGTTAAAGGTACTTTTGATGAGTCATCCCAAATGGCAATCTTACGATTGCTCACTCATTGGACAGGGTATTTCCCACCCCCCCACTTCGCGGCATGTTTCGCTGTGGCAGAGGCAGTGAACCATTGGACAGTGACGAGATCTTCTGATCCTGCCACTATCAATGAGATTTCCTGTTGATGCACCCCCATGCCTCCGGGAAACTCACGGCGGGGATTCGCCGTCGGTGGAATTGGATGATCCTGCCAGCAAGAACAACAGAAAATAAGTGTTTGTGAAACAAAAACATGAGGTTGGATGTTAATTTATTTTTAAAAAGTGACCCTGATAATGGCATATGTGGGTTTGTTAAACAGGGGCCTAGATTTCCCCGTGTGCTGTGGAGCTTTAACTGCACAGCCTAGCCTTTTCTTTTGGACAGGATTTCCAGCTGGAAGTAAGCCTGGTGATCAGGCTTGGCTTCTAGTCAACTGGGAACCACTCCAGAGAAAGCTGAAGCCACAGTAAGTCCACCAGTTAGGCTTTCATGAGGAGATTGCTTCAAGTAACAAACATGGGATGGGCAGGGGGAAAAACCCTTCTTAATGTTCATTTTGTTAACGATTTTCAAATCTTGTATTATTCCCCTGGTTTTATCCGGCAAATTTAGAGGGTAGAATAATCACCATTGTATTTACCCATTTTGTTTATTAAAATAGTGAGCTTGTGGGTGGAGCGATCCAATCCTGGGGAGGGGTAGATCCTGGGCGAGGGGATTTGTAATAAGTGTCCAGTATTTGCTTTTAAGTCGCATTTGTTGTTGAGATATAGAATTCCTCGAGATTAGATGAATTGTTTAAGCTGAAGAACGACATGATATGTCTAAGTTTCAAAATAAAATTAGCTTGCTTTCCTCCTTGTTCATATATGCATGCATGTTTGTGATGTGTGTAGATAATATATCATGTATTATTCAGTAACAAGGAATGAAAGGCAATTGTGAATAATTTATATGCCATCTGAACATGAGGTAAAGCTGCGTGCCAAAACCAAATCCCAAAGTATAAACGTCATTGCATGCCAACTGTCCCTTTTCTTGTTCCTTCGTGTGTAATCGACTTTGAGAACTCAGTGTTGGCGCTGCGACATTAACAATGACCAGCAGATGGCAATGCACTCATTTCACAAGCATTATAGGAGCTGAAGTTCTGCTTTTCACCCTCAAGTTACACGTTGTCCTCAACATGAAGGCAATTTCTGATGTCATAGAAAATGCTTAACCTTTTACTCCTTGCAATCTAATGCTGCAGTAAGTTCACAGAATAATAGCTTTGAAAATTCTGCTTGACTATTATATTATTTATTTGCTTGTCAAACATGAGTCAGAAATATTCTTTACTGCTGTAACCAGCTTTCACGTAAGTTGGCAAAAGTATGCTGCTCTTCCAAAATGTACATATGTTGGCTTATTTTATAAATACCACTGATTTCCCAGTTTCAGTCCCCATGATCCAACAAGCATCATTTGGATCCCAGGAAAGGAAATAACACCAGGATTCAGCATTGTCACTGCAGAGCTGTCATCATAGGACACAAAAACAACTCCTTCTAATTCTTCCCTTGGCCTCCAATTAGTCTAGCTAAGCCCTTGAATGTACATGTCATGAGCATGCACTCAATACTTTTCGAAATAGGGTATGAAATGAAAATCGCTTATTGTCGCGAGTAGGCTTCAATGAAGTTACTGTGAAAAGCCCCGAGTCGCCACATTCTGGCGCCTGTTCGGGGAGGCTGTTACGGGAATCGAACCGTGCTGCTGGCCTGCTTGGTCTGCTTTAAAAGCCAGCGATTTAGCCTGGTGAGCTAAACCAGCCCCCAACACCAGATTGCCAGAGGCTGGTTTAGCACAGGGCTAAATCGCTGGCTTTGAAAGCAGACCATGGCAGGCCAGCAGCATGATTCAATTCCTGTACCAGCCTCCCCAAAACAGGCCACATTCCGGCACCTGTTCGGGGAGGCTGTTACGGGAATTGAACCGTGCTGCTGGCCTGCCTTGGTCTGCTTTCAAAGCCAGCGATTTAGCCCTGTGCTAAACAGCCTTCACTGGAAAATATTGCACCATCTTATGTTGTAAAGCAAAAAATAAGCTGTCTCAGATGCTCTGTAGATTTGTGAAACAATGCAACGATAACTGTCTCATTTCATTTTGTCTCTTTGCCACTTGTGGTAATATATAACATAAAAAGAACATATGCATGATTACACTACAAATAGTGAAGAGAGATCCTCCCCTCCCTCCAAAACTGCTGCACCGTGAATGGAATCAATGCCTCAACGCACACTGACCGGAATTTTCCTGCCCTTGCGATACATTTTTCCTGCCGGCAGCACACCCCCGCCCGCCGGTTTCCCGGTGGCATTGGTTGGCTACAATGGGAAATCCCATTGACAAATGGGAAGGCAGAATCCCACCGGCAGTGAACGGTATGCTGCCGAAAAACACTCAGCTGGGCAACCAGAGAATCCAGCCCACTATTTACTTACATTGAGTTAACTAGCTTTAACCTTTTATTTTTTTAAATCTGCGATTGATGTTTTATAGTTTGCATTTTTTGTTACAGATTGATGTACAAATATAAAATAGAGGTTAATACCTCTGTTAAAAATAGGGGACAAATAAGTGTAATCTAAAGAAATCAAAAGGCTGTAAACGTATGGGACACAATGCCAGTGCCTAAACTGGAACTGCCCTCACTGTTGCCCTCTGCTGTTGACTTACCAGGCATTTCAGGGGTCAATTGGAGAGAACATCACATGTGAAGTTCTCATATGATGTTTCATATGCACAATGACTGCTGACACAGCTAAAATTTGGAGCCCAAAATGCATGTACAGCTCAGCTGAGTGAAGTGGGTAATGATGTTAAGTGTACTAATGTATGTGAAGTGAACTCCCACCAAATGAATGCTTCAAGGAAGGACACCCATAAGCAGGCTTGTCGGCCTGATCAATATTTCCAGCATTTTTCTTTTGAGAATAAAATCCTGTGTCCATCATGCAGATGTACCTTGCCTTCTGCAGCAAACGTAAAGCTGCTTGAGAAAGCCAAGATTTCCCATTGGGTGAGTTACTGAAATGTTGCAGTTGGAGAGTGGGTAAGTAGTGGGTGCAACGCATTTCATCAATCCAGCAAGCATGCAGGCACCTGAGGAGTTTCCTATCCAAACAATGGACATTGAAGGGAATCTGGGGGAAATGATTCCCAATGCTAAATAAGGTGCAAAATATGGTGCTTTCTAAGCCAAGTTTCTGGGAAAAAAATAGTAAAAACCAAAGGATTATAACTGTCATTTTACCAGGCGCAATGATTAATGTTGAATATGTGAACAAAAGCGAAATACCAGCGGAATGTATTGAATGTATAAACTGTATGATTGCCTAATACGTTTGTTATTTCCATTTAACGTGTACCACCAAATTTTCGATTGTCTCTTCGGTGATGCTATGTTTACAGGACACAGCTGTGGCAAGTCGCATTTGGCATATAATTACCAGAATAAATGGTGATTTACCAGTGAATTCCGTCCTCTAAATTGCACTGATTCATTGTCAGGCAGTGAATGAACTGAACGGTTCATTGTGCGTGTGCATTGGGAATAGTTTCATTTGATTATATCACAGATACATTTATGGTAAGATCTGTCGCTTGTAATGAAGCACAACATTTGTATATAGTTACCTCTAATTCATGCGCATGAAATTTGTTTTTCCATTGAAGTCTGTGGAGATGCCTCAGGACCAACAGCACAAACATAGTATGTTCTCGGATTCTGACATCGAGGCTTTAACTCAATATTAAGCCACTTTGTTGTGTTTGTGTTACCGATGGTCCTAACTATATCTTGCTTTATCTTACTGGAGTCCCTTTCACCTCCACAACTGTTGCTCGAATGCTTCGAAGTTTTACACGATCTTGAGCTGAGCTTCATGTCCCACATCAGGGGCGGGATTCTCCGCCCCGCCCCGCCACTTTTGTGTCCCGACCCATTGGCGGGATTCTCCGTTACGCCGCCGGTCAGTGAGGTTTCCCATTGCGGAGCAGACCCACGTTGCCGGGAAACCCTCGGGCCCCGGCAAAACAGAGAACCCCGCCAGCCCCGATCTAACATTAAAAACTGGTTGCTTCTCAAAGACATTAGAACATAGAACATAGAACATAGAACAGTACAGCACAGAACAGGCCCTTCGGCCCTCGATGTTGTGCCGAACAATGATCAACCTACTTTAAACCCACGTAACCCGTATACCCGTAACCCAACAATCCCCCCATTAACCTTACACTACGGGCAATTTAGCATGGCCAATCCACCTAACCCGCACATCTTTGGACTGTGGGAGGAAACCGGAACTGTCTTTAACTTCTTCCCACAGCTGTTGAATCTCTCAGTCAAACTTTTGTCACACCCAGCCTCACTCCCTGTCGTAATTTTCCCAGCTCGCCTCCTGGTTCCATCCAAGATAAATCATATTTCACCCATAATCATATTTCCAGCATTCCAAGATTTGCATAGTGTTTACGCAGAGGTGATTTAGGAATTTATCTCCAAGAATTATTCCACCCACGCTACATCCCATTCATCCCAAGTTAAAATTGGGTTTGTCGTGTTGGGATGTTCCAAATGTTCAGCAAAGTTTGCCTGACATTGGCCTTCATCTCAATTTGTGAATATGGAGTGTTTAAGTAGGGACAGATCAACCACTGTTTTTAAACTAAAAGGAGCCAGTTTGAGTTTTTGCCTGAACTTGGGTCATAGTGCAAAAATTGTAGCGACAAGTTATAATTCAATTATATTATCGCTCACCTCACTTCTGATTTTCTTCTCTTTTGGGTTTGTGGGCCAAGAATGCAGATGAACTACTTGCTATTAGACCTCTGCTGTAAGTTTTACGCTTAAATGTTTACAGAAGTGTTGATGGCAGCTGTCTCTGATTTACCTTTTGTTTCCTTGAGAAGATGTTTGTCTTCTACTGAATGCTGCAGTGTTGGGGTATTAACTGCAACCATGCTTCATTGCACTATGCAACTGATGCACGATCAATTGCACGAAAGACTCAGATTGGTACAACAGTGGCTTTATTACAGTCAGATGCGTGGCCTCCTACTGCAGCTGGCGAAATGGCTGATCAGAGGAGGACACGCATATTTATATGGCTCCTTGTGGGCGGAGCTAGCCGGCAGGTGCTACCGGCGAACCTGTAGTGCAGGTCCTACCTTACGTCCCCTAATACAGGTGCATACAGTGGTTCACCAAAGCAACTTCATTGCTAGATTGCATTTAAAAGTTCCATCAACTTATGCAAATGCACATGCAAAAATGCACAGATCAAGATTCAGACTGTCCTGAAACAATCAAATAATTGCTGAAGTCAGGTTGAGCATAGCTTGAGCATAGCTTGGCAGAATATGCAGCCTCCTGATCTACTAACAATAAATCAACGGTGTATAGCAATTGATTCGTAAATATCTACGTCTGTTCCTGTACTGCTGTTAATGGAATGATTCTTGAACACATACCTTTAATTTAAAATGTGATTTGGAAAGTAATACACTGCTATGCAGCACAATTACTCAAACAACCCTAAAGTCATCAGTTTGTGATCCAATATTATAGGAATGTTGTTGGTTCGAGGAGCATTCCTATTTCCCCGTTTTTACTGTCTCATCCTTCTGGGTAATTTGGTAAGCTAATTTTGACAATCTTCTGCTGTTGCAAAGTGCCTGGAAGCACTCGGGTGGGGTGGAGGTTCAGTTGGAACAGTGGCTGGGATTCTCCCCTACCAGGCGGGGCGGGGGGGTCCCGGAGTATTGGGGTGGCGTCAACCACTCCGGTGTCAGGCCTCCCCAAAGGTGCGGAATTCTTCGCACCTTTAGAGGCCAAGCCCTCACATTGAGGGGCTAGGCCCGCGCCGGAGTGGTTGGCACTCCGCCGGCCGGCGCGAACGGCCTTTGGCGCCCCACCAGCCGGGCCCGAAAGGCCTTCGCCGGCCAGCGGAAGTCCGCGCATGCGTCGGTGCGTCAACAGCTGCTGACGTCATACCGGCGCATGCGCAGGGGAGGGGGTCTCTTCCGCCCCCACCATGGTGAAGGCCATGGCGAGGCGGAAGAAAAAGAGTGCCCCCATGGCACAGGCCCGCCCGCTGATCGATGGGGCCCGATCGCAGGCCAGGCCACCGTGGGGCCACCCCTCGGGGTCAGATCGCCCCGCGCACCCCCCCCCCCCCCCAGCCACCCCTCCCCCCCCCCCCCCGGACCCCGGAGCCCGCCCACACCGGCAATCCCACCGGCACCAGAGGTGGCTTAAACCACGCCGGTGGGAAAGGCCTTGTCAGTGGCGGGACTTCGGCCCATCGCGGGCCTGGAGAATCGCCACGAGGGCCCGCCGACCGGTACGGCGCAATTTCCACCTCCACCGAATCTCGGGGGGCGGAGAATTCGGGACATGGCGGGGGCGGGATTGACGCCGGCCCCAGGCGATTCCACCCAGTGTTCCTCCTTGCTCCTTGATAGTGACAGGAAGTTGTCTCAGAGGACAACAATGCACCCAGTATACCAATGTGCATACTTGTTTAGACCATAAGACATAGGAGCAAAATTAGGCCACTCGGCCCATCGAGTCTCCTCCGCCATTCAATCATGGCTGATATTTTTCACATCCCCATTCTCCTGCCTTCTCCCCATAACCTCTGATTCGCTTATTAATCAAGAATCTACCTGTCTCTGTCTTAAAGACACTCAGTGATTTGACCTCCACAGCCTTCTGCAGCAAAGAGTTTCACATATTCACCGCCTCTCGTTGAAGAAATTCCTCATCATCTCTGTTTTGAAGGATTGTCCCTTTCATCTGAGATTGTGTCCTCTGGTTCTAGTTTTTCCTCCAAGTTCTCTCCACGTCCACTCTATCCAGGCCTCGCAGTATCCGAAAAGTTTCAATCGGATCCCACCTCATCCTTCCAAACTTCAACGAGTACAGACCCAGAGTCCTCAACCGCTCCTCATGCGACAAGCTCTTCATTTCAGGGATCATTCTTGTGAACCTCCTCTGGACTCTTTCCAAGGCCAGCACATCCTTCCTTAGATATGGGGCCCAAAACTGCTCAGAATATTCCAAATGGGGTCTGACCAGAGCCTTATACAGCCTCAGAAGTACATCCCTGCCCTCTCAACATGAATGCTAACATTGCATTTGCTTTCTCGCTCGAACACTGAGCTGCGATTGCATTGCATTTGCTTTCCTAACTGCCGACTGAACCTGCATGTTAACCTGAAGAGAATCTTGAACAAGTTCTCCCAAGTCCCTTTATGCGTGTGATTTCCTTCAGATTTTTCCATTCAGAAAATAGTCTATGCCTTCATTCCTCCTTCCAAAGTGCACAACCTCACACTTTCCACATTATATTCCATCTGCTACTTCTTTGCCCACTCTCCTAGTCTGTCCAAGTCCTTCTGCAGCCCGTCTGCTTCCTCAATACTACCTGTCCCTCTACAGATCTTTGTTTCATCTGCAAACTTAGCAATAATGCCTTCAGTTCCTTCTTCCAGATCATTCATGTAAATTGTGAAAAGTTGTGGCCCCAGCACCCACCCCTGAGGAACACCACTAGTCACCGGCTGCCATTCTGAAAAAGACCCCTTTCCTCCCACTCTCTGCCTTCTGCCATTCGGCCAATTCTCTATCTTACCCTTAACATCATGGGCTCCTAACGTATTTAACAGGTTCCAAGCTGCACCTTGTCAAAAGCCTTCTGGAAATCAAAATAGATCACGTCCACTGGTTCTCCTTTGTCTAACTGCCTTGTTACCTCCTCAAAGAACTCTAACATTTGTCAGACATGACCTCCTCTAGATGAATCCGTGCTGACTCAGTACTATTTTATCAGGCACTTCCAAGTACTCTGCGATCTCATCTTTAATAATGGACTCTAAAATCTTATCAGTGACTGAAGTCAGACTAACTGGCCTATAATTTCCCATTCTCATTCTGTTTGAGAATGGTTGTCTCAAACAGTGGTGTTACATTAGCTACTTTCCAGTCCTCTGAGATCCTCCCTGCCTCCAGTGTTTAACTGTGTCGAACATCTCAACAACAGACAGTGCAGGGATCCCTCATGGCCATTCACCTTCAAAACAAGTATACTGTTTTGGATGCTGTTGGGGGGGATGACCCACTGGGGGAAGGCCCTAGCGGCCAGGTCTCTGGCACTGAGTCTGGCTCTGTGGCTCAGAAGGGAAGGGTGGAGAATAGAAAAGCAACAGTGATAGGAGACTCAATGGTTAGGAGAAGAGATAGGAGATTCTGTGTTCGCGAGCGAGACTCCTGGAAGGTATGTTGCCTCCCGGGTACCAAGGCCAGGGCTGTCTCAGATCGAGTCTACAGAATTCTTAAGGGGGAGGTGGAGCAACCAGAAGTCATGGTGCACATAGACACCATGATATAGCTAAGAAAAGGGATGAGGATCTAAAAAGTGATTTTAGGGAGTTAGGTTGGAAGCTAAAGAGCAGGACAAGCAGAGTAGTGATCTCAGGATTGCTACTGGTGCCACGTGCAAGAGAGGCAAGGAACAGAGAGCGAGTGCAGCTGAACACGTGGCTAGAGGGCTTGCGCAGGAGGGAAGGCTTCAGATATCTAGATCATCGGGATATCTTTTGAGGAAGGTGGGACCTGTACATGGAGGATGGATTGCACCTAAACTGGCGAGGCACCAATATCCTGGGTGGGAGGTTTGCTGGAGCTCTTCAGGAGTGTTGAAACTAGTTTGGCAAGGGGATGGGAACCAGAGCTATGGACCAGAGGATAGGGTAGCTGTGGAACAGGCAGAAATAATATGCAGCAAGTCTGTGAGGAAGATTATACAGTTGATAGGGCAAAGTTGCATTCAGTGGAATGGGTTAAAGTGTGTCTGCTTCAATGCAAGGAGTGTCAGGAATACGGGAGATGAACTTAGAGCATGGATCAGAACTACGATGGTGTGAGCAATTACAGAGACATGGGTTTCACAGGGGCAGGAATGGTTGTCAGATGTTTCCAGAAGAATAGGGAGGGAAGTAAAAGAGGAGGGGGAGTGGCACTGTATATTAGGGAGTGCACCACAGCTGCAGAAAAGGAGGTAGTTGAGGAGGGTTTGTCTACTGAGTCAGTATGGGTGGAAGTCAGAAACAAGAAAGGAGCTGTCACTCTCTTGGGAGTTTTCGATCGACCCCCCAATAGAGGAACAGATTGGGCGGCAGATCTTGGCAAAGTACAGAAGTAACAGAGTTTTTTTTTTATAAATTTAGATTACCCAATTATTTTTTCCAATTAAGGGGCAATTTAGCGTGGCCAATCCACCTACTCTGCGCATTTTTAGGGTTGTGGGGGCGAAACCCACGCAGACACGGGGAGAATGTGCAAACTCCACACGGACAGTGACCCAGAGCCGGGATTGAACCTGGGACCTCAGCGCCGTGAGGCAGTTGTGCTAACCACTAGGCCACCGTGTTGCCCTAGAAGTAACAGAGTTGTTATCATGGGTGACTTCAACTTCCCTAATATTGACTGGAACCTCCTCAGTGCAAATGCTTTGGATGGAGCAGATTTTGTCAGGTGTGTACAGGAAGGATTCCTAACTCAATATGTAGATATGCCGACTTGGGGGTAGGCCATATTGGACTTGGTGCTCGGCAATGAACCAGGCCAGGTGTCGGATGTCTCGGTGGGAGAGCATTTTGGTGACAGTGACCACAACTCCTTGACCTTTACTACAGTCATGGAGAGGGATAGGAACAGACAGTATGGGAAGGTATTTAATTGGGAGAGGGGAAATTATACTGCTATTAGACAGGAGCTGAGGAGCATAAAGTGGGAACAATTGTTCTTGGGGACAACAGTAATGTGGGGATTGTTTAAGGAGCACTTACTGCGAGTGCTGAATATTTTTGTCCCACTGAGACGAGGAAGGAATGGTAAGGAGAATGAGCCTTGGATGACTAGAGAAGTGGAGCTTCTCGTCAAGAGGAAGAAGGAAGCTTACGTAAGGGTGAGGAAGCAAGGATCTGACTCAGCTCTAGAGGGTTACAAGGTAGCCAGGAAGGTACTCGAAAATGGACTGAGGAGAGCTAGAAGGGGGCATGAAAAAGCCCTGGCAGGAAGGATTAAGGAAAACCCCAAGGCGTTCAACACTTATGTGAGAAATAACAGAATGATCAGAGTGAGAGTAGGGCCGATCAGGGATAGTGGAGGGAACTTGTGCCGAGAGTCTGAGGAGATGGGAGAGGCTCTAAACGAATACTTTGCTTCAGTATTCACGAGAGAGAGGGACCTTGTTGCTCATGAGAACAGTGTGAACCAGATTAATAGACTCAAGCAGGTTGATGTTAAGAAGGAGGATGTGCTGGAAATTCTGAAAAGCATCAGGATAGATATGTCCCCTGGGTCTGACGGGATATACCCAAGGTTACTATGGGAAGCGAGGGAGGAGATTGCTGCGCCGTTGGCGATGATCTTTGCACCACCCTCTCCACAGGAGTAGTCCCGGATGATTGGAGGGAGGCGAATATTGTTCCCTTGTTCAAGAAAGGGAATCGGGAAATCCCTGGGAATTACAGACCCATCAATCTTACGTCTGTGGTGAGCAATATACTGGAAAGGATTCTAAGAGATAGGATTTATGATTATTTAGAAAAACATAATTTGATTAAAGATAGTCAGCATGGCTTTGTGAGGGGCAGGTCATGCCTCACAAGCTTCATTGAATTCTTTGAGGATGTGACGAGACACATTGATGAAGGTCAGGCAGTGGATGTGGTGTATATGGATTTCAGTAAGGCATTTGATAAGGTTCCCCATGGTAGGCTCATTCAGAAAGTAAGGGGGCATGGGATACAGGGAAATTTGGTTGTCTGGATACAGAATTGGCTGGCCAAAAGAAGACAACGAGTGGTAGTGGTAGTGGATGAAAAGTATTCCTCCTGGAGGTCGGTGACCAATGGTGTCCTGCAGGGATCTGTTCTGGGACCTCTGCTCTTTGTGATTTTTATAAATGACTTGGATGAGGAAGTGGAAGGGTGGATTAGTAAGTTTGCCGATGGCATGAAGGTTGGGGGAGTTTTAGATAGTGTTGAGGGATGTTGCGGGTTACAACAGGACATTGACAGGATGCAGAGCTGGGCTGGAAGTGGTAGATGGAGTTCAACCTTGATAAATATGAAGTGATTCATTTTGGAAGGTCGAATTTGAATGCTGAATACAGGGTTAAAGGCAGGATTCTTGGAAGTGTGGAGGAACAGAGGGATATCGGGTTCCATGTATGTAGATCCCTCAAAGTTGCCACCAGGTTGATAGGGTTGTTAAGAAGGCGGATGGTATGTTGGCTTTCATTAACAGGGGATTGAATTTAAGAGCCGCAAGGATTTGCGGCAGCTTTGTAAAACTCGAGTTAGACCACACTTGGAATATTGTGTCCAGTTCTGGTCGCCTCATTATGGGAAGGATGTGGATGCTTTTGACTGGAGGACATGTCTTATCAAGAAAGGTTGAGGGAGCTAGGGCTTTTCTCACTGGAGCGAAGAAGGCAGAGAGGTGACTTGATAGATGTATATAAGGTGATGAGAGGCATAGATGGAGTGGATAGCCAGAGACTTTTCCCCAAGGTGGAAATAGCTGTCATGCAGGGACATGATTGGAGGAAGGTATAGGGGAGATGTCAGAAGTAGGTTCTTTACACAGAGAGTGGTGGATGTGTGGAATGCAGAGCCAGCAGAGGTGGTGGAGTCAGAATCATTAGGGACATTTAAACGACTGTTAGACAGGCACATGGACAGCAGTAAATTGAAGGTTAGGTTGATCTTAGATTAGGATAAATGGTCGGCACAACATTGTGGGCTGAAGGGCCTATACTGTGCTGTACTATTCTATGTGTACTATTCTGTGTACTATTCTATGTTCTATGTTTCAACAAGGACACCTACATCAGGCTACTGTTCATAGATTACAGCTCCGCCTTCAACACCATTATCCCAACAAGACTAATGACCAAACTCTGCAACCTTGGACTTGACCCCTCCCTGTGCAGCTGGATCCTTGACTTCCTCACCAACAGACCTCAATCTGTCATGGCTCCAAAGTGGAGATGGTCGATAGATTTAAGTTCCTGGGGGTCACCATCACCAACAGTCTGTCCTGGTCCACTCATGCTGATGCAACTGTCAAGAAAGCCCAATAATGCCTTTACTTCCTACGGAAGCTAAAGAAATTTGGCATGTCTGCATCGACTCCCACAAATTTCTACAGATGTGCCATAGAGACCATCCTATCTGGCTGCATTACAGTTTGGTATAGCAACTGTTTGGCCCAAGATCGCAAGAAACTACAGTGTGTGGTGAACTCAACCCACGCATCACACAAGCTTGCCATCCTCCCATTGATTCTGTATACACCTCCCGCTGCCTCAGGAAGGCAGACAGCACTGTCAGAGACCCTTCATACCCAGGCTTTTTGGCTCTCTACCAGACACTTCCATCAGGCAGAAGATACAGAAGTCTGAAGACCCGTGCATCCAGACATAGGAACAGTTTCTTCCCCACAGCTGCTAGACTTCTCAATGACTCTCCTTCGGACTGATCTGTTCCCTGTAAGAACACTATTCATGATGCCCTGTGCTGCTCTTGTTTAACCTGTTCCGCACTGTAACCAATCTCTATTTGTTGACGTACCATTTGTCAATGTACTCAGTTGATTATTCTTTTGTCAACTGTGTACATACTGTGTACGTTTCCTTTGCCACAGTACATGTGGCAATAAATATCAATCAATCAATCACATTCCGGTATACTAGCCCATGGAGGTGATCATTTGAGTCATCTGCATTAGAGATCATCTGTGATCTTGCTCTCTGGTAAGGTCGCAAACAGGGCTGCATCTCACTCCTGCTTGCTGATCCACTAAGTTCTAGTTCTGATTCTATACTAGCCTCCAGGTTAGGAGCGGAGCCAATATCTGGTATTTTCGAGTCTTAGAACAAGTGATGTGCGATGCACGGTTGCTCTCTCTGTTCCCCCATGAGCTGATGTGACTGGGCAGTGTTGCTCTTTTTAATAATGATTATCTTTAGAGTCGCCAGGTATCAAAGGCTTTCCTGGATATTGATCAAAGGACCACACAACCAGTTAGTCAGTTCAAGTTCAAAGATGGTTTATTTACACACAAGGGTTACTTTGACATGCAACACAAAACACTACAAGTTAAACTACACCTAGCAACTACCATAACCTATACTTAACTTCAGGGCAACCGGCTCTATGCAGATGGACAAGGCCTTTGTCCTGATCTTGCGTGGCTGGGTGGAAGTCGTTATGCTGCACTTGGGTTGGCATAGGCCAGATCCAAGACAGGCTGGCACAGGCCGGGTCCAAAAGAGACAGATATCATGGCTGCATTGTCTTTTAGCTGGCTTGAGTTTTCCCTGCCCTTTTTGTGGGCAGTTTCTGTGTCACTGTCAATCAATTCCTCAGGCTCCACCCTCTGATTGGTCACATCCAATCAGGGGCTGCCACATCACTTTTGGGGTGGGCATCAGTGGCCAATCCTGTGAGAGCTCCAAGCAAGACCTTGGTGCCGCCAAGTCTGGAAGATGATGCAATGGGCCTGATGGTCCCATTGTTATTTTAATAGCCTTGAATGGCCCATTTGAAGGTGTGAATTCCTGCATACTTCTGAGCTGCTGTTTGCAAAGATACAAGCTGCAGCTTGTCTGTGTCCCATACCTGGCCATAATTCCCATCATTCTTTCCAGGTGGCCATCTCAGATGGCTACAGCAGATGGCAGTTCTTGGGCATCTGAAAGCAGGAACTTAGAAGTGGCAGATTGGTGTCAGGAAAAATGGGTGCGGGGGAGGGGGGGGGGGGTGCGGTGAGGGGGGGAACCAAGTGTTCCATGGTGACACAATCAGCAGCCTGCTTATACAGCAATATCTTCCAGTCCCACCCTCCACCGGATTTACCAGTGACATCAAAGGGGCAGTACCCTCCACAGCAGTGCCAGAAAATCTCGGCCATATTATCAGACCTCAATGGGCGGGTGAGCTGGACATTGAAAGGGGCAGGAACACATTGTCATCATCAATGTTCTCAGTGTTGTTGGATATCATGGGCTACATTGGAGCTGACCCCATGATGTAGTCAATCATCTCCTAGTTAAAGTTCAATCGCTGTCGGGGTCCTTGACCCCACTGGCCTGTTCTGCTCCCTTCCAATTGTGTGCCAACTAGTCCAATAAGTGAACGTGTAGAATGTCAGTGATTGTGTAACACTGTGTTCAAGCAATATCCCTGCATTAGCTGAATAGAGATTGGTGTAAGCAGTGAGAGGTGGTTATGAGGCTGGCAGTGATTTTGGTGTGTTAGGGTGAGGTGGTGTGGCTTGATATAGTTGTCTGTCCTCAGTGTCAGAGAGTGCAGAAGGATAAGTGTTGGGGATGAAATGCAATCAGCAGCATTCAAGGTTGCTGGTGTGGCTTGTAGGACATTTCACGTGAAGAGGAACTCACTGACCTTAATCACCACCTTGAAGTCATTGCTGGTTCTTGGACCCAGTATCCACCTCCACCTCCCTGACCAGCGGTTCCTACTACCTTCTGAGATTGGTCCATGATGGCCTCCTAGCCCTCTTGAAAGCAAGGCATTTCTGTTTCTGACCACCATTACTGTCTGCAGTGCCATATCCTTTCCCCTAGAACCGTCTGTCTACCATTGTCTTCACTTTGCCATCATTAAGATTGCAGCAATATTCTTTAGTGCTGAGACCGTTTAAGTGTGGATAGCCTGCCTTTAAGAAGAGCAGACTGTCTACATCAAGTGGTTTGTTATTAACACTCTTGGTCTCTGAGGACTGCAGAGACAGTCGGTTGTATGGAAGACAGTCCACCTTGGCCCATTCAGTCAGATGCTAAAATAATTCAGGTTGGATGGGTGCATTAAATTTGCATTTTTATCATCTTGGACAGGATTGTACAATCTTTCAACAGTTTGATTATGGGACTCTTAAAATCCAGTGAGTGGCCTGCCTATCGTCTCTCCGCTCGTACCTCACTCGACCACAATTTTACCAAAGGCGCTGGTGGCATAAAATGGCCTATCCACCAGTGGGCCAAAACATGTTCTTGTATAATTAATCCCCAATTAAGTACCTTATCCCACCATTACTGGACCCACACTAAACCCTCAGCCCAGCAGGTTTCCCTGTGTGAGTTGGTGACGGGTGGTGCCTCTTTTATAAGTAAAGTCGCCATAGTCCCAGGTGACCATAGGCTGCTTTCTCCTTTGAGGGGAGAGCTTGCTGGTGGTGATTTAACCACATCTCAAGCAAAGGGTAAGATGGAGAAGGTGAGCTTTCATGAATAACCTCAGCTGGTATAGGAATTGAACTTGCACTGTTTGCCTCACTGCATTACAAACCAGCTGTTCTGCAAACTGAACGAAACAACTTGTCCCTGTCAGTGGGCTCCCCTAATGTGTTGCTAAGTTGCATTATGAAGACTATAGCCCAAACCTTTCTTCAGCTGATGTCTGAAGATGGGTGTTTCTAAGTTCCTACCCCTCTGTATCCTGGGGCTGCTCAATTGCAGTAATTGTCAGTTAAACATATCAACTTCCAATATGAATAGAGACATTGATATTTGGATTACGAGGACTGAGGCATCATCCTGATTCCTCTGATCAAGTTGTATACTGAATTTAATAGTACTCCCTTTTTAATTTAGCACTGTTTGGTTCTCCATCAGTTCACTCCTAATCATCCATTTAATTTTCTGTTTTCAATCCTAAATTGTCACGGTTTCCCTGTTTGAATTTTTAAAAATATAGTTTTCTCAAATTATTCCAGCAATCATTCCACAAATGATCAATTATGGAGAAACAGTCGGACAATCACATAAAAAAATGTACTATAGCTTTGTGAACGAGAACAGTGTTCTGTGATTTCTCCATTCAAATTCTTTATTATTTCATTTTGTGTCCTGATTAAATATCGTTCTATCTTAACATTAATCTTTGTGTTCCTCATATCCTTTTTTTTTACCCCAAACGTATAGTGATATATATTTTGAACTTATTAAAATGTAGAGAGTAAATGACACGAATATTCCCCTCTGTTATATTTTAAAGACATGGATTATTTTTAAGCCTGAATTTTAAGATATCCTGCAATGATTATTAGCAAGGGGCTAGCTGTGCTGTGTATTGACACAGCAGAAGATTAAAGCTATTCGGAAATACAGCTTCCATTTTAGTTTATCCTTTCTTCTGTTTCAACGCTCACCCACCCTCACCGCCTACCAGCTTGATGTGCAGTATTTGCCTTAGATGAAATTTTTAAAATATACATACTTGTTTCCAAGGCCATTAAATCATTTACTTCTGAACCTCTTCATCTGAAATTCCTTTTACAGTTTTTAACAAAGGAGTTAACCCATCTATTTTTGAACAGGCTAATAGCTCGATTAAGTAACATCAAAGCATTTTGATAAAATGTGTTCAGCAATCATTCGCTAATATTCCACAGGATTCTTCAAAGCTCAAGTGTTTTTGTTTGCTCCCAAGTCGTAGATTACCCAGCTGTCTTGCATCATTTCCTGCTTGAGAAAGCAGACAGCCAATTTGTTCCCAGGCGACTGTTGATGGGCACTCTCACCCAGCTGCTAAGAATCATTTGAAAAGTGCCTGGGGTAGCTTGCCTGCCGCTTTACTTTGCCTCCGTTCCTCCCGATGGAGAAAGACCTGGCCCTAGATGAAGTACTATTGTGAGAAGAATTCTGGGCGTGTACACATTCTTTACCACATGTGGATCGGCACCTTAGAGCAAAACCTGCTGTTCTGAAATACAGCTTTCATTTCTTTATCTTTGCTTTTGATTGCAAATGCTTTCTACTTTTTCAATATTCCCCTTGCTACATTCTACTCAGTTCCCAGGGTCAAGTGATTGCCCACTTTTAATCCCAAAGAATCAACCATTGTTTGGGGATTGATTGACAGCAGGTTTTTTGGGGCCCTCCCCATAGATTGCTTGCCAACAATGTGTGTGATAGTTGTGACAGTCTGAGTTACAAAGGAATCATTGACAATCACTTGAATAGAAACAGAAAGGTCAACCAGTGGCTTAGACATCATTGGGGGAATACAATTTATGCAGCGTTGCACCATAACACCATCCAGGCAGCCAATCACTACCTACACAAATATTTGTCATTGTGAGTCCTTGAATCAAATACAGTTCTTTATGTATTGCTGAGTCATAGTTTTTGGAAAAAAAACTTCTGATTTATTTTATGCTCTTGGTTAATACTTGCTGGAGGATAGTTGGCATCAATTAAGAAGAGTCTCCTGAGGAACTTTTAACATATGACAGATTATCAAACAATTATTCCTTTGGCCTGTCACCAGTAAAGGCACATGTTTGACGAATGTTTGAGCAGAGACTAGACAAGACAGGAATGTGGCTCAAGTAGTTGCTGAATTAGTGATAGTGCAACCCTTCCCATGCTATCTTTGGGAACTGAGGATAATATGTCAGTTAACGAGTCAATTTATCACCTGAGTTTCTAGATTGATCTGCTACTCTCAGTTCCTCAGGGCAGGGCAGGTTGGCTGCCTACTGTGAATTAATGCTGTAGAAAATGCAATTTTAATGCAGTCATATTCTATCACATTCTTGACTTGAGGTTTGTTTCTGACTTTGCAAGGTGAGGATCTAAGCCACTTGCCACAGTATCGAGTTGCTCTCCTGTTCTTGCAGCCATGGTGTTAGTTAACTAGTTCAGCTTCGGACAAATGGTGTTACTCAAGTCTGTTAATTACTTACCCATTGATATACTTAAAAGACTCCAAAGCATTTGTTAATACCACTGCACTGAGAACACCAGGGGAAATTTTAACCTTACATGCTTGTCCAAAACAAAGCAAGCATTCATTTAAATAATTCAGGTGACTGGCCTCTCAACATCCCCCACCAATCCCACTGTCTTCAATTTCAGTCTGCTCTCATGAGCAGCTAGCTATCTTAAAGCCTGAAACTGTCTGGGACCTTCTTTTATGTGCAAATCAGGGACCAAATAATGAGCCTCAGCCAGTTTAACTAAGATCTGATGAGTGAAGGCTTTGTGGGGAGAGGCCCAAACATATCATAATTGTACTTTCTTTGCATGGACAGTTGGAACAGGTATGTTTCTGGGTTCTATGAGAAAAGTGTAAACTTCCTCTGTGCTATAGCCCCACCCCACCTCGCATTCTTTCCCAACTTCAAAATCCTCCTGAAACCTCCTTCCCCATGATTATTGCCAGAGACCATTTATTTTAGTTTAGGCTGGTGGCCATCTGATGCTTCCATCCACTGGCCATCTGTTTTTGCTTGGCCACTAACCAATAGTCTGCAGGTGAGTTCAGAATTTAATGCCACTTGAGACTTGTGCTGCTGAGGTCAAGTATTTATGCTCACCCCTGTTTAGTTGATTCTCTTTCACAGTCAAAATCAGGGCTACAAATATCACCCCACATGTAAAGAAATATGTTACAACATCACTCTTGAACTTGCATTTTGCCAGTTATTACCAACATTGCTTGACTCTGGAGTCACGGTTCAACTTGATATGGTTGTTAGGATGAAATGTCTCTATTTTATTTATCTCATATAACCGCTTCTGGTCCCACCTTATTTATCTCCTTTGAAGAATGACGAGGTGTTCCAACCTTCCTCATAATTCCATCCACTGGCATTGGGGATTAATCTTAACAACATTTCTGTACTATGTTCATGGCTTGAACATATAAGACCTTAAAACACAGGAGAAGAATTAGGCCATTTGGCCATTGAGTCTGCTCTGCCATTCAATCATGGCTGATATGTTTCTCATCCCCATTCTCCTGCCTTCTCCTTTCATCCCGTTTGTGTCTCGCTGACTGGAACAGAATGCAGTATTCAAGATGGGATCTGACCTAAGCATCTTCAACATGTTGGTGTAGAATTTATGCTCTACTGACTTGGTGATGCTGCTCAGTATTTTGTTTGCCTTGTTCATTGCTGTTCTGCAATAACTAGGCATCGATACTTGGTATTTTTCACCTCCTTCGCTAGCTAGATTGCACTAGGAGTAACATGGTTGCACAGTGGTTAGCACTGCTGGCTCAGCGCCAGGGACCCAAGTTCAATTCTGGTCTTGGATCACTGTCTGTGTGGAGTTTGTATGTTCTCCCCGTGTCTGCGTTTGTTTCCTCTGGGTGCTTTGGTTTCTTCCCACAGTCCAAAGAAGTGCAGGTTAAGTGGATTGGCCAAGCTAAATTGCCCCTTAGTGTCCAAATATGCACAGGTTAGGTGGGGTTATGGGTTACTGGGATAGGGTGGGCAGTGGGCTTGTGTAAGGTGCCCTATCAAGAGGGTCAGTCAAGACCCGATGGGATGAATGGCCTTCAGCACTGTCGGCATTCTAGTTTATTTTGTATTTCCTCATGTTTTCAAAATGTATACTATCTTGAGCATATGTGTTTTGAATTTTATATGCCATAATTCTCTCTACTTAGAAATACTTTCAAAGTCCTTTTGCAGCTCTTTGACAGTTTCATTTGACTTAACTGCTTTCTTCCCTCCGATTGCATAACTAAACAACTTGCAATGCGCTTCTGAATCCATCAATTTACATAGATCAGAAACTATTGGTGTTCTGATGCCAATCACTGGGGCACTCCATTAATTACATCTCTCAAGCCTGTCATTTTCTTCATTACTCACACTTCTTTTCTTTTCACTAGTTCTCTACCCTTCTCCATAATTTATCAGGATGCTCACTGCCTTAAGCTTGTGAAACAGCCTGTAATGTAGAACTTGATAGAAAGGCTTTTGGGAATTTTTTGGGGGGACAAGAATTTTACTTGGTAAGTCATTTGCTCAAAGATAATCAAAGAAAAATCAGGCCTCATAATAATAATAATAATAATAATCGCTTATTGTCACAAGTAGGCTTCAATGAAGTTACTGTGAAAAGCCCCTAGTCGCCACATTACGGCACCTGTGCGGGGAGGCCGGTATGGGAATTGAACCCGCGCTGCTGGCCTTGTTCTGCATTACAAGCCAGCTGTTTAGCCCACTGTGCTAAATCAGCCCCTGTTGTGCCCTCGCTAAAACCATGTTCCATGTTGTCTACTGCTACAAGGGTTATTTTCATGTAGGTAATTGTAAACGTTCTGAATGATCAATTATCAATGTTTGCCAGTTACGGATGTAAAAGAAATGAGTCTATCTTTCTGGAGATTTGTTTTGTCATCCTTTTTGAAGAAGGTGTCATGTTGGCTTGTTTCAAATCCAGTCAGACCACGCATGTCTATTCATTGCTTGCTTCAGATTGACTGTCAGCATTAAGTAGGCTTTATCTCTGGACTCAGTTAGCATTCTCGGGTGTGCACATCAATCCCTTTAGATGCAAGAACACTTGCAAGGGAAATCAAAATTTGTGGGTGGGATTCTCTGAAAATGGAGCATTGTCCCCACGCCGGCGGGAAAACCGGCGGCAACCACTCCAGCATCAACAGCCGCCGAAAGTGAGGAATTCTCCAATTTCTCGGGGGCTAGGTTGATGCCAGAGTGGTTGGTGCCACTCCAGCCGGCGCCGAAGGGCCGGCGCGAGTTTGCGCATGCGCGGACTGGCCGGCATATTTCCACACATGCACGGCGGTTCCCTTCTCCGCGCCAGCCCCCGGGCAATATGGCGGAGCCCTACAGGGGCCCGGCGCGGAGGAAAGAAGGCCCCCACGGAACCAGCCATTCGCAGATCGGAAGGCCCCAATCGCGGGCCAGGCCACCATGCCCCCCCCCCCCCCCCCCCCCCGCACACCTACTTGCCAGGTCCCGCTGTGTGTGAGGTGAGTAATTCACGCCGGCGGGACTGGCCAAAGTTTTAGGGGCCTAAAGAATCACCGGGGGCTGCTGCCAACGTGGCGGGAATCCCGCCAGCCCCCGAAAAACAGCGTAGGAGAATAGGGCAGGAGGCAGCAAGGTGGGATTTGCAACTCCCCCCCGGGGATTCTCCGACCCACGCAGAGTTGGAGAATCCCAGCCTGTATCTCTGTGAAACTTCCTATGATGATAATCGACATGCTACTGGTGCCATGCCACTGGTGATGTTTCTATTGAGTACTTCCAAGAGGTAGCAATTTAATATGGTAACTACATTCATATTGTCTGTGACATTATACAAATATACAACATGTGAAGAGTTAATGTTATGTTAAGCCGAGCTACTAGAGGGAGCGAAGGGACAGTACTGTAAATAGCACTGGCTCTTAAATTCAGGGGAGGAGATTAGACTGGAGCTCGAATGATAAGATTCATAGTGTATTGCAAAGTTAGTTCAGATATAATAGTTATAATTAGTAGATAGAGATAGTGTTAGTGAGTGTCGTTTTATTCTTACATGTATGCTTGCTGTTCAGAATAAGTGTCGAACTCGAATCTAGTAGTGTTAATTAAATTAGTTTACTTCAAAAGAACTTTGTGTATCTTTGTGATCACTCCGCCTGCCATCCTGGAAACCCCGCACAATGGTCACCACATGGTCTATAGATTTTTGATCACTTTCTTACTCTGTAGTACTGGGAGATATTGTTTTGTGACGTCTGCCTTATACAGCTATTCACTTTCAATTGTTTCCTTGCATCTCTGACCAACATTCATTTGGAAATTCCTGTGAGCTACTGTGGTAAACACCACTGGTAACACACTACGTGTATTACGGTACTGCCATTGTACTACAGTTAACACAGTAAATCCTAGCATGCTGGCTCCTCCCAGCAGGCGCTGTATAAAAGTGTATGCTCTCCTGCGTGGCTTCCATTCTGGTTCCAGCTGCAGGAGGCACAACATCTAGTGCAATAAAGTCTCAATAGTTTCACCATTTTCGTCTCGTGGTCATTGATGGTACATCAGCTACCAAATGGTTTTTGCCCAATTTCCAGAAGAAATTTAATGTAACGCACCTGCGCACAGATCGGGACTGAGTTTTTTGGGGGACGGGGAGGGTACGGGTGCAGCGGATGGAGGAGGGGGGGGGGGGGTGCTGGGTGTGTGATGAAGGACTGTGGATTGTTTGAGTAGCATACTTTGCAGTGGCTGTTTATTTCATCCATGGCATGTGCTGCTTCTGGGTTTCCTGTGAAGACATCACACACCTCTCAATGAAAGGTTCCATATTTAAAGGGACCCAATTGGGATCTGAAGAGCTGTAACTAACATTATTTCTTACTGCAGAAGAGAGCACACAACTCCAGGGAGAGTCAGATAATCAAGAGCGGGCCTGTGTTTATGGCCACATTGACTGCTGTGAGGAACAAACTTTGGAGATTGGCAGGATAACACAGTTCCTGAGACTCGGCATTGCAAAGGTGAAGGGCTCATAAGAACCTGGTGACTACACTTTGACTTGGCACAACACTCTCCTATACCCATGTCATACTAATAATTCATTCATTCAGAGGAATCTAGCATTATGAGGATGCACAACCATATGACTCACAAATAACTCCCATCATTGCAGATATACACACCTTGGTGGGTGCTGCAGGACCTGGTGGAGGGTGCTCTGTCATATTTTTAAATGTAACATGATAGCATTCCTGAATAAAAAAGCTATACTGGGAACATCTGTGCATAACTTTACAAGTCTGCACTGCCAGCAAGGATCCTTGTATGTTAACAATTTAGATGGACACTGTCTATGGTCTTCAGCCTATTCATTTTAATCTTCAGCTCAAAATTACCTCTTTAGTGTTTGTAAAAACAAATGCTGCTTTTACCTTATGATTAAATACCATCTACAGCTACCAAAATGCATTTTGCTGAAAGACAGAAGAAAGCTGAAAGGAATACTTATTGTTCAAAGGCTAACCCATGGTTTTGTCACCTTATTTTGGTAAACGATGCTACTTACATGAAAAAAAATACCCTGATAGCGAGCCATCATTTTGGCTCTCCTTTCTTTCCGGGTTGCTGTGACTAGATTTCATCAAACGTAATGTTCAGCCACATTGGACATTAGGCTCCATTTAATGATAAATCTTCCTGAAATGTTTTGAATATTTATTCATCTGATGCCTGAAAGTTCAATATTTGCTTCGCTGTCTGGATGCACAAAGTCTTGATAACATTTGAAGGTAAAGGTACAGTCAATGTTGGCTTTGTTTAGGACCATTCATTGTCACTTTATGAAACAGATGTTGAGTTGCTTCTTCCAGTATAAATATTAAGCATATTTGCCTCAGGGAAGCTGTTGTCATTTCAATTGCATAGTACATAACCATTTTCTTCTATGGAATTAAAACAATATGATTATTTAATTCTTGAAAAGAAAAAGCCCCCATGCGGGCATCATCAAGTCAGCTTTGACATAATGAAAAAAACAATTGGGAGATTGGTATTTATTAAATTTTCAAACTAACTTGGTTCTGCAGTACAATTTTCATACATGAATTTTCTTCACATGATGGTTTGCAAGAATGTAAATGCTGTGAAAATAATGTTGCATGTGATCTAAGTAAACAAAATAACTCTGTGTCTCTTGATATCATTGATCTTTCACATGAGCAGACTTGTGGAATATAATCTCTATGCTGCCAAAATTGTATCACTGTCTCTCTGCAGTTCATGTTTATATTAGATGGAGCTTTTGGCCACACACAAGTACGTTTAATCTGATTTCACTTCAAACCAGTTTGGCCAAGTTTTCTATTATATTTTGCAGCCACCCCTGTAGCATTGAGCCGACTTTCCCACAGTTAGAGTGATTGCTTTCAATTTAGTTGTGGCAGAAAAGATGGAGATAAAGGAGACGGAAAATTTAATATGAAGAATGTGTGAAGCATAATGTCAGGAACAAGTGTAATATACAAGTGGTATTAAAGATAACTTTGGGGGAAAAATGAACTTGCACTTCATGTAAACATTCTTAACACGGCTAGAATTATAGTTTCAAATTTTTCCCATTTTCTACCCTTTTCCTGTTTTCTACTGACATTGCTGATCCTATCAGGTGTATGATTTCATATTTGTTGACAGCACCTTTTTGTTAACCTCTCCCAAATGCCATTCTTCATGTTTGACCTAAACAATGATCGTCAACAGGCTGTTCAGGCACAAGATGAATCATTTTTTTAAACTTATTAATTCTTTAGCATTTTGACGTAACTGTCAAGGCCTGTATTCGTTGTTCATCCCTACTTTCCATCAAAGTTGGTGAGCTGCCTTTTTGAACTGCAATTGTTTGCATGGAAGTGATTCAGCACCACTGCTGTTGGATAGGCAGTTCAAGGATTATGACACATAATTGATAAAGGAATGACCCTGGCAGAACCCAAACTGAGAGTCAGTGAGCAGGTTATTGCAAAGGAAGTGCAGCTTGATAGCACTGTTGATGATCCGTTTCATCACTTTACTGATGATTGAGAGTAGACTGATCGGTAATTGGTCAGTTTGGATTTTTCCTGCTTTTTTTTTATACAAGGCATACCTGGGAAATTTTCCATACTGTCGGGTAGATGCCAGTTGGAGCTGTACTGGAACAGTTTGGCTAGGGGCACAACAAGTTCTGGAGCAAAAGTCTTCAGTACTAATGCCAGCATATTGCCAGGGCTCAAAGTATTTGCAGTGTCCAGTACACAGAACATACAGTGCATAAAGTGGCCATTCAGCCCATCGAGTCTGCACCGACCCACTTAAGCCCCGTAACCCAATAACCCCTCCTAGCCTTTTTTGGTCACTAAGGGCAATTTATCATGGCCAGTCCACCTAACCTGCACGTCTTTGGACTGTGCGAGGAAACCGGAGCACCCGGAGGAAACCCACGCAGACATGGGGAGAACATGCAGACTCCGCACAGACAGTGACCCGGCGGGGAATCGAACCTGGGACCCTGGCACTGTGAAGCCACAGTGCTATCCACTTGTGCTGACATGCTGCCCTGGTAGTACCTTCTACCATTTTTGGATATCATGTGAGGTGAGTTAAATTGGTTGGAGACGGGCATCTGTCATGCTGGGGACCTCTGGAGACCAAGATAGATCATCCACTCGGCATTTCTTGCTGAACATTATTGTGAATATTTCAGCTTTGTCTTTTACACAGATGTGCTGGGCTCCTCCATCATTGAGGATAGCGATATTTGGAGAGCCTCCTCATCCAGTGAGTTGTTTAATTGTCTACCAACATTCACAACTGAATGTGGCAGGTCTGCATGGCTTAGTTCTGATCCGTTGGTTGTGGGATCACTTAGCTCTGTCCGTCACTTGTTACTTATATTGTTTGGCATACAATGGTGTCCTGTGTTGTAGCTTCACCAGCTTGACACCACATTTTCTGGTGTGCCTGGTACTGCTCCTAGCGTGTCCTCCTGCACTCTTCTTTAAACTAGAGTTGATCCCCTGGCTCGGTGGTAATGGATAATGGTAATGTGGGGAATATGCCAGATCATGAGGTTACAGAATGTGGCTGAGTATAATTCTGCTGCTGATGGATGGCTAGTCTTGAGTTGGTAGATCTGATCTGAACCTAGCCCATTTAGCGCAATGGTAGTGCCGCACAACACGATGGATGAATGTGAAGAAGGGACTGTGCAGTGGTCACTTAAACCAATAGTATCATGGACAGATGTATCTGCAGCAGGCAGACTGGTAAGGCTGAGGTCTAGTAGGACATAACCTAGGCATGATGATTGTAGTGTCTAGGACGTTATCTGTGAGGTATGATTCTGTCAGTATGTCTATGTCAGGCTGTTGCTTGACTTGTCTGTGGACCCCCAGATGTTGGTAAGAAGGACTTTGCAGAGTTGGCAAGGCTGGGTTTGCCTTTGTTGATTCTATTACCCAGGTGATCGGTCCGGTCTATTTCCTTTTTATTGACTTTGTCGCGTTTTGATATAACTGAATGCTTGCTGGGCCATTTCAGGGGGCATTTAAGAGTCAACCACATTGCTGTGGATCTGGAGTCACATGTAGGACTGCAGATTTCTTAAATCCTGAGCCAGCTTGGTTTTTCACAACAATCGATAATGGTTTGATGGTCATCATTAGACCTTTAATTCCAGGTATTTATTGGATTCAATTTCCGCCATCTGCCATGGTAGGTTCAAATCCGGGTCTCAAGAGTATTACCTTGGATCTTTGGATCACCTATCCTGTGACAGTACCACTATGCCACCATGTCCCTTGACCTTCTACTTCAACATCATTTTCCCCAAACTATCCCCATATACATTGATGTCATTGGTATTTAGAAATCTATTGACCTCTGCTTTGAACGACTAAGCCTCTACAGCCTCCTGGGGTGCAAAATACCAAAGGTTCAATGTTCTCTGATTGAAGAAACTCGTCATCTCAGTCTAAAATGATCCCTTTCTTTGAGATACCAGCAAGCATCATCGCGGGTGGGACAGGAAAATTTGAGGAGCCGATGATTTTAACGGCTCTCTAAATTTTCCTGCCCCATGCGCAATGATATCTGCCAGTGTCAGGGCCCTAAAATCCCACCTGTTCCCTGGTTCTAGACTCAACAGCAGGGGAAACATACTTCCTGCATCTACCCTGTCAAGCTCTGTAAGAATTTAGTACACTTTAGTGAAGTTACCTCTCATTCTTCTGAACTCTTGAGAACACAGACCCAGTTTCCTCAATCTCTCCTTATCGGACAAACCCGCCATCCCAAGGATTAGTCTGGTGAACCTTTGTTGCACTCCCTTTATGGCCAGTATGTCACTCCTTGAGTAAGGAGACCAAAACTGTACCCAACACTCCCATGTGTGGTCTCACTACGATTCTTTATGTTGATATAAAGACAGCTTCTGAACTGAAATTTTTAATGTCTGGTGTGTAATTAAGTATTATAGACAAATAACAACCCAGATTCAGTCCTTGGTCTTTGCTATGTTGGACGATCTCACCTGTGTTGGCCCCAGGGGCATTACAATTTGCATCAGTCCACCTAGATTGGGAAGAGGAAATGAAGCATTTTTCTTGATCATTATCCCGTTGATTGGAGTACATCTGCATGAATCTCAGACGAACACAGAATTGACCACTCGACCAATGAGTGTCAGTGCCCATGCTTCCTACCCTATCTCTAATCAACGGCTTCTGAAGAGGGATAACATTAGAGAAGAATAATGTTGATGATGCACTACTCTGACAGGAATTGAATCCTGCACTCCCTCACATTACATGCCTTGCCAGTGACATTTAAACCTGGAATGAAGAAGATGTTCCTTTTCTTTGACTGCAAGACTTGGAGCTCACTTGTTTGAGCAAATTGCACATCCTTTCTTTAACTGAGAGCAGCCAGCACACCTAGAAATAACTATAGCAACAGCAAAGAATACTGTCACATGTAATACGTATCCAACTTGAAGCAAGTTACAGTGGCTAACAAGATCTGTATTAATTCAAAAGTAAATTGTTATGTAACAGATAGAAATATGATAAATGAGCAATGGAGTCAGGTGGAACAGATATTTGGGAGAATAGATTCAACCGAATTTGCACACTATATTACAAACCCCAAACTACTAAAGCAGAGGAGGGAGGGAGGGAGTTGAGTCATCCCATCCCATTGTACATGGTGATTAAAATATGTGTCAATTCATAATAAAACATTGCTTAATACTAACTGAGCTATGTAAAATATGTAAATTAAAATGATCAAATTGCATGAGGCCACACCAGTTGAAAATGAATGACATGACTGAACAAAATTAGACACACTGTCATTTGGCTTTTCAAGTGTTAACCAACACTGTAATTACCTCTCATTTTCACAAGTTCTTAAATAGAATTTATGGATGAATTTCGATCAAGAACACGTTAGTAGCTGCCAATGATTCCTCCCATCGCTCTTGTTCTTTACAGCTAAAAGAATGAAGAAGCACAAGCTACTATCCTTAACCTGATGCTTAAAACAATGAGAATCTGTGTACCTGGTGTATTCATCATAGCTTGAACAATAATGCTGTGTGGCAATAAATGGTGTTAAATTCAGATGCCTTATAAGAAGCTGATTTCTCAACTCATAGGTTAGGATATGAGACTGATTATTAAATAAGGCAGTACTGCAACAAAACCCTATGTTCCCTGAGAATTTCTTTGACATGTTTTTGAGATTTGAGCATCACTGGCAAGGGCAGCATTTGTTACCAATCCTTAATTGCCTTTTAGAAGGTGGTGGTGTGCAGCTTCTTAAACCACTGCAGTCCATCTGCTGTACATACGGTCAGAGTTCTGCTAGAAAAGCTGCTCCAGGACTTTGACCTAGTGACAGTGATAGAATGGTGATATAATTTCAAGTGAAGATGCCTGGCTTGGAGTAGGTGGTGGTGTCCCCATGTGTCTGCTGCCCTTTTCCTACTAGGTGGCATAGATCACTGGTTTGGGAGGTGTTGTCAAAGGTGTCTTGACAAATTGCTGCATTTTGTAGATGGTACAGGCTCTTGCTGTTCACGTGTTCAATGACATCATTGAACATCTGTACATCCTCATAATATATGGATAAATTGCACTTTTAGAAAAGGCTATTTTCTAACGACCTAGTTCATGTTTTACTGACTGTATAATTTCAACAGTGAACCACAAGTGACTAAACTGTGTGAGTGTGTGTTCTTCGCATGATTGCAATGGGCTCTTATTCCCTCAAACTAAATTTACAAATCAAGTTTTGTAACTGGTTTACAAATTCTTCCTGATCTTCGTCCAAATTTTGGAGCTTTGGTTCATGCTTCATAGAAGAGCTTTGCTGCAAGTCTATGCTCCCCTCGGGGACAGGTTGGTAGGTGGAGGGGCATGATAGGTGGGGGGTTAATGCAAGATGGGTACGATGCCAGTGACACCACACCCATAAGTTAACCAGCCACCCTGCCCGGCAGGTAATTTATGTAGGTGGGAGGGACGTTGGATGACTTGCTTGCCTGTGGGCCAATTGAGGCCATGAGTTGACCAAAGGGAGGCGCACACCAGGTTGAAAGGCCACCCAAAAAGAGATATCGGTCTGATGAATGGGATGGGGGGGGGAGGCCAAGCCTCCTGGTCAGGTATCCATTCCTGTGAACTCTCACCTAATGTATTGTTCTGCACCCCCCTCCCACCAACAAGTCACTCCTTGCCAACATTTCCACACACCCCCAGGACCCCCAAACTCCCCTCACCAGTTTGACCTGGTGAGATCCCGGATTCATCTCACAGTCTGGGCCCCATTGCTGAACACCTTCTTTGGCCACTGCGGTGGCCCCAGTAGTGGCCATCGCTTCTGGAGACTGTCAGGTCAAGAGTTTTTTTTTTTACATAGAATGTACAGTGCAGAAGGAGGCCATTCGGCCCATCGAGTCTGCACCGGCTCCCGGAAAGAGCACCCTACCCAAGATTAACACCTCCACCCTATCCCCATAACCCAGCAACCCCACCCAAAACTAAGGGAAATTTTGGACACTAAGGGGAATTTATCATGGCCAATCCACCTAACCCGCACATCTTTGGACTGTGGAAGGAAACCGGAGCATACGGAGGAAACCCACGCACACACGGGGAGGATGTGCAGACTCCGCACAGACAGTGACCCAAGCCGGGAATCGAACCTGGGACCCTGGAGCTGTGAAGCGATTGTGCTAACCGCAATGCTACTGTGCTGCCCTTTGTTCTGCTGGCCATTTGATTCACCAGCGGTTCTCTTAGCTGGGGCTTCCTCTTGGAATGGGAAGGTAGGCCTGCCTCAAGTCAATTAAAGACCCAGCAGTAAGTAAATGTCTGTGGGACAAGCCTGCCAAGTTGTTTCTTTTTTGGACATATGCTGTATTTTTTTTCTTTTGATCAGTTTTTATATCTTTGTGGTTCATTATCTCAGCAAGTGTATTATAGCCTATGTTTTCAGAGTACATTGCTAGTTAGCTATCTTTTCATAATTATCTTTCATCTTGTTTCAGTCTCGCTCCCTCCCTCTCTTGATTCAATTCCAGTTGAAATCTTTAGTTTCCCTTTTCATAGAAGTCTACATGAACTCTTTGCACTGGACAAGTTGACTATGACCATGACTGTAAAAGCTTTTGACAGCTTATTTCTACAGTTTTGGCAGATAGTATACTTACTGACCATTGATTCCAGATCATTAGGCAAATTACTAGTGCTTCTTTACATTAACTATTTGTGTGTGTTCAGTATGGAGTTCTGCCAGAATCCTGGGCTGAATTCTCCGCAGCCCCGCGCCAAAATTGCATTTGTGCGGGGACGCAGAACCAATTCCCGACCGAATCGGGCCAGGCACCGCTCCGGCGATTCTCCAGGCCCCGAATTCTCCAGGCCCGCAATTAACGTCGCACAGCTGGGGGGCTATTGACAGTGGCCCACCCAGTGATGCTCCGCTCCCGACCAACTTGAGTTCCCGACGGCGTGGAACTAATGTGGTATGGCTGGTCGGGACACTCGCGAGGCAGCTGCGGACTCAGTCCGCGGCCGCCCTGGTGGGGGCGGTGGGGATCGTGCATTTGGGGGGGGGACCTCTGGGTGGCTGGGGCAGCGATCGGGCAGGGGACCGATCCGGGGGGGGTTACTAGATTGTTCGTGATGGTCCGCGGTCCAAGTCCACAATGGCGATCGGCACGGTCAATGGAGGCTGCCGGCATGTGCATGTGCGGACTCGGAACTGATGTGCGGGGCCTGTATCTGCGCCAAAGCTGCGTGAAGCTCCCCGGGTCCCTGCGAACCCCCAGAAGGTAAGTGAATCGCCTTTCATTTTTTGCAGGAAATTGGGGTTTTTACGCCGGCGTGGGGACATAGCCCCATTTTGGGAGAATCCAGCCCCCTATCTTTCAATGAACTAAGTACCACCTCACTGCGACCAGACTTGAAGCAACTCTCTCCACTCAACAACTCATTACAACGATTGTGGAATGGTTTTGGTTCCCTGTCCGTACACTGGTCACACTCTGTTCAACTATTCAATGTATGTACATAGACTCTTCAACACTTAGGGCGGAATTCTCTGCCGGCTCCAAAAACCGTGGAGGCCGTTGTGAACTCGGCCGAGGTTCACGCCGGCCTCGGGGCCCACTCCCCGCACCTGATTCATCCCCCGGGGGGCTAGGAGCGGCAACCCGTCGTTCCCGGCCGCGACCTCGGCTGCCGAAAATGACGCCCGAACGGCGCTTCGCGGATGACACCAGCGCGCAGATGACGCGAACCCGCGCATGCATGGTGCCGTCTTTCTCCACTGCCGCCCGGCAAGACGTGGCGGCTTGATCTTGCCGGTTGGCGGAGGGGAAAGAGTGCGTCCGTTTTGGACGCAGGCCCGACGATCGGTGGGCATCAATCGCGGGCCTGTCCCCTCCTGAGCACAGTCGCGGTGCTCCCGTCCCAATCGGGCCCCTGGATGCCCCAAACGGGCAGCGACCAGGTGTGGTTGCTGCCGTGGTGAAACGGACGTGAAGGGCTGGCCGCTCGGCCCATCGGGTTTGGAGAATCGCCGTTCGCCGTGAAAAACAGTGAGCGGCGATTTTTCCGAGGGGGGGGGGAGAATTGCGGGGGCGCCAGGGCGTAAAAAATGTCAGGAGGCCTCCCACGATTCTCCCACGCTGCGTGGGGAGCGGAGAATTCCGCCCTTAGTTTTTTTGAGTTCCAGTACTGGTCTCCATAAATGGGGATCTGACGGAAAGGCGCTCATGGGGGTCTCCCAGGGGACCGGAGGCCACACGAGCATGCAATTTAGACAGGGTGGTAACCTGGCACTGCTGGTGCTATCTGGGCACCATGACAGTGCCACCTGGGTGCCAGCCTGGCACTGCCAGCTGACGGGGCACTGCCAAGTTGCACTACTAAAGTGCCATGCTGCCACTTTTTACACAGGTGCAATCAGGCCAGGGGTTCCCTATGCAGGTGTTGGGGGGTACAGGTGGGGCCGGACATTTTCCCACAGTGTGTTGGGGCTTGGGGTGGGGGATCGGGGATGCTTCGGGGGCGTCGGAGATCAGGACGCTATTTTAAAATGGTGTCCCGATCTCTTGCTGCACTGAAGAGTTCTGGCGAACAAGCTCCTCAGCATACAAAACTGGCTGTGCTGTCTCTGCTGCGCATTCCCTTTTGAGGCCCTTTATCAAATGCCTTGTGTTTCTCGGTGCTATGAGCGCCGGGAAACACATGGCTGAACACACTCGCTATGGGACTTTGTTTCCGACTTTGTTATTTTGCACCCCTCATGTGACAAATACAGCAATGCATCAGTGATAGCATTCTCTTTTGAATTACAATATTACATCTATAGTTGTATTTATTTCATCTTGAGTTTGAGATCTGGATGCGGTTTCATTAGGATTTACCTGTTACCCTAAAAATGCTACCATTGACTGTTATTCACATAAACCATTCCTGTTTATACACAGATCTGTATCGAGTACAGTTCTGTATATGAAGTTGTACTTCTGCTTCCCACAAGATCTCAGTTTCGTAGTCATGTGGCATGGCATCATAGTTACATCATGTTAATTGTTTACTCTACATCTCACTCCAAGTCTACATCCCAACTATGTACGTCCTGCTCCATCTCCCTCCAAAGTCTCAGACTTCACAGGGTTATTCTCTGTGGTGCCTTGACCAATCATAGAATCATAGAATTTACAGTGCACTCCCACCGGCAGCTGGATTCTCCATCCCGGCAGCCAGCCAATGGGGTTTTCCATTGTGGGAACTCCCATGCCATCAGGAAATCCACAGGCGCGCAGTAGTTAGCACTGTAGCCTCACGGCGTTGAGGTCCCAGGTTCGATCGCGGCTCTGGGTCACTGTCAATGTGGAGTTCGCACATTCTCCCCGTATTTGCGGGGATTTCGCCCCCACAGTCCAAAGATGTGCAGGGTAGGTGAATTGGCCAAGCTAAATTGCCCCTTAATTGGAAAAAATTAATTGGGTACTCTAAATTTAAAAAAAAAAGGAAATCCACGGGCGTGTGTGTGCTGCTGGCGAAACGGAAGATCTCGCTGGTGGAGAATCCAGCCCAATATCTTTATTCATTTTGATCATTTCCTTGATTGTTCTGCTTTCAGCTGAGGGTATCTAAGTGAAGAAGTCACATGCATGAAACCATATTCCTGTGCAAAGTTATAGAACAGCTTATGAGCAAACTCTGGTCCATTGTCTGGCATCGCAATGTCCGGGATGCCATTTATCAGGAAGATTCTTCTTAATGCTATGAAGATTGCCTCTGCCATGGTGCTATGCCATCCACTCACTTCAACGTCGAGAGTAGTACTCCATGATAATGATGAAACCTTGCCTTTAAACTCAATAGATCCATTCCCAGGTGCTCCATGACCTTGAAACAAAGGTGGGGGTTGCTGGAGGTTCACTTTGCTGTTGGCTATTCATGGTAAATTTAAGGCAAGTGATTAAATCTTAAATGATGTGACCACCAAGATGCTTGGCCACTTGACTGGCTCTTGCTCAGTATTTTGAAATTCTCAAGAGACCTTGATGGATTTTCTGGAGAATGGCAAGATCAAGTGTTATCAGGGATGACTTGTCTATCATTGAAAACTAAGAAATCATTGATGAATGTGACTTGTTTTCTCTGTTCAAAGTATTGAGTTATTAGGAATGTACTCTGGCCATCTATTCTGGCAGTACACTTTTATTTGAATGCATTTGCTATCTTGTTGTTGTGTTTGCTTAATCTCTTGCAACCTCTTTTCATGGCTGATAAGTGTTTAGTAATGAGAAAAGTTTCTGCTTTCACTTCCTCAACAAAATTTAGATTTTCTAGTTTAACTCAGTCCACTGGTATTCTTGACAATGCACCTACTATCATCCAGTATTTCTCTTAAATGTGCTTCGTAACTGAATCATATCTCGTGAGTCTCCATCTAAACGGTTCAATTTTAAGTGGCATTTTTGCAATTTGCTTTCAGTTAAGGAGAGTAACCAAATGTGGTCAGTTTTAATTGTAAACCTTAATCCCATGACATACTCAAGAGAACCCGCTGCTGGCCCGTGTGGCTGCTAATGCTTCTTTCTCAATGGTTGTGCAGCTTTTTCTGTGTCCTATTTTGTGGGTATCTTGGTTCCCGCAAACTCTACATACACATCTTGAGAGGTCATTAATGAACACTGCTCATCATCCAGCACCTGGTTGACTGTGACTGCCTGACTGAGACACTGCTTTGAATAGGTTTGCTCAAGCACTGGTGTCAGTTTTCCCACCTGCCATTTTTGGGGTCTGCAGAGTCTTCATGATGTTATAGAAATCCAGGTCCACATTCATGTGTTTAATGCCCTCTTTGTGCACTTTGCATGCCCATAGAACAACTTTCTTTTCTAAATATTGAGTTCAGCAAGTTCAGACCATAACCTGAGCTTCTTTCTTTACTTTTGCGCAGCAATTGCTCATCATTCAGCCATTCACACATCCTCCAGATACATCTGTTGTTTCTTTACTTCTCCCATTACCATTCTTTTGGTGTTCACCAACTATTGTGCCATTTAATGTCTTCTGCTTTCCACACTACCTCAGACCTTCCCTTTTTGCATTTTTATTCAACACTCTTCCCCTTTCACTTGCTCGTTCTAGTGAAAATCCTCAACCAGAAAAGTTAATTTTTTATCCCTGCCTAATCTGCAGAGCATTTCCAGCAGTTTTTGCTTTTATGTTAGCACTTTTGATTGTTCGATATATATGTGCTGCCTTAATGATTCGCATGGGATAGAGAAAAGTGTACTTGAGAATATCTGAAACAGATATCGCTATATAAGTTCATCAGTATCGTGGGGAAATTGCTTCTGAGGAGTCGGAAAATAGATTTTTTCCCAATTATATTGCTCCTAGATCAACTGCATGCTGCTGCAATATACGGGAGTTCTAATAGGCAGGAAGCTGGTTTGTATCTTTTTTAAAAGAAGAAGGCTCCAGAGAGGTTCCAGGGCTGGATTCTTTGCACCTCCATGCCGGAATCACGGCCACGCCGGGGTGGAGAATCCACTTCCCCGCACGGAATCGGGAACGATTCCCTGATTCTGTGAGCCCTGAAAAACGGCGTAAACGGAGACTACGCTGCGCTGCCTCGCACCTACCTGGGCCATTGCTGGAGGCCAGTTCCGCCATTCTCCGCCCTCTACTGGCCGAAGTCCTGACGGCATGGAAACTAGCATGGTGGCTGCGGATTATATTCTCCCCATATTTGTGTGGATTTCGCCCCCACAGTCCAAAGATGTGCAGGGTAGGTGAATTGGCCAAGCTAAATTGCCCCTTAATTGTAAAAAATTAATTGGGTACTCTAAATTAAAAAAAAAAGGAAATCCACGGGCGTGTGTGTGCTGCTGGCGAAAGGGAAGATCTCGTTGGTGGAGAATCCAGCCCAATATCTTTGTTCATTTTGATAATTTCCTTGATTGTTCTCCTTTCAGCTGAGGGTATCTAAGCAAACTAGTCACATGCATGAAACCATATTCCTGTGCAAAGTTATAGAACAGCTTATGAGCAAACCCTGGTCCATTGTCCGGCATCGCAATGTCGGAGGGCAGGGAGAGCCTTATATGGGGTCGGGCAATTTTCAGGCGGGCAGTCATGGTCAGATGTGCGGCAGATCAGGGGGGGGTCTATTTTTAGGACCAGCTCCGTGGTCTGAGTCCGCCATGGAGTACAGTCTCCGACCAGAAGTACGGGGGCCCGTATCTGCAGCAAAAGCTGCTAGATTTATGCTGGGTCTATGCTAGTCCCCTGCAGGGCTGGGAATATGTGGCCCTTTCACGCCAGTTTCTCTGGCATCAAATTCCACAGTTTTGACACCGGCCTGGGGACATAGTCCCAAAAACAGAGAATCCAGCCCCTTTTTTCTTTTTTTCTTCCTGGGAACATTAATAGTATCTTCAATGAGGCTTTTTTTGTCAACATTTGATGTTTGTAGTGGGGCGTCCTCAGATTTTATACTAAGACACTCATTAGAAATCATCCTGTCCAAATCCACTCAGTGCCGATGCCACAAGCTTTACCACTGCCTGCAAAGATCCCTGTGATCCAACGTACGTGTTACTTCCGATCCTGATCAAAGCAGCGATGGGTCAGCACAGACATCCAGAGAGAAGACCGTCGAAGGGAGGAGATGCTCTCTTCATAAGATTAGCTGCTGTATTCAAATAATTTTCTCAATCTTTAATTGGGTGAGTGCGTGTGCGCCTCTGTTGGTGGGTAAGTGAGGGAGTGGGTGGGTGAGTGAGTGATTGGGTAGGGGGGGGGGTGTTAATAAGCGGTTAGGTGAGGGTTAGTGGTGGGAGTGAGAGTTGCGGCGGATTGTGCAGGCAGGGCGAGTCAGGTGGTGGGGGGCAGTTGGGTCATGTCATGGGGTAGTTGAGTGCAAGGTAGTTGTATCAGGAGGGAATAGTGGCTGGCTGTTGTGCTCAGTTCAGTTACACTGGCTAATCATAGAGTTAGACCTGTTATTAACTAGTGTAACATTTCCAGGGTAAGTATGCAGTTAAAGTCCCACATACCTGGCCCAAGTCTCTGACACTAAGCTCAGTGTTGGAGACTTTCATGCAGGGTCAAGGTAGTGAGTTCAGCACAGTGGAAATAAGCCCATCAGAAGTTTAAACTTCCCAGGCAACTTCAGCGCATGTGTGTACATTGGGAAAGTGCCTTGGTGAGTTGCTGCAGTGCATTTTGTAGATGGTGCACACTGCTGCCACTTTGTGTCTGTAGTGGAGGGAGTGAATGTTGAGGAAATGGATGAGGTGCTAATCAAATGGGCTGGTTTGTCCTGGATGATGTCGAGCTCCTTGAGTTTTGCTGGGGCTGCACTCATCCAGGCAAGTGGACAGTATTCCATCACATTCCTGACTTGGGCTTTGTTGAGGGTGGACAGATTTTAGGGAGTCAGGCAGTGAATAACTGCAGAATTTCCAACCTCTGACTTGCTCTTTCAGACATATTGGGCGAGGTCTTCTGGCTCGCGATGCCGGCCAGATCATCTGGCCCCTCCGACAGCACATCACCACTGTAGGTTTCCCGGCGCTGTGAGATGCAATTAATGGGAAATCCCAGTGTTAGGAGCATGACCAGAACATCCCACCACCGGCCAACTGTAAGCTGCCTCCCACCGCCAAGAAACATACCATGGGGAGGCTATAAAATCCCACCCAGTGTTCATGTGCCTGGTCCAGTTCAGTTTCTAGTCAATGGTAACCCACAGGGTGTTGATACTGGGGGATTCAGTCGTGTTTATGGATGATCAAGTTCACAATCTACGTCATGTGTGAGATGTGTTACATGCAGCAGGGACAGTGGCTATTGTCAGTCACATGAAACTGACTAGTTTTGATTTTAAAAAATATTTTAAAGGGGAATCAGTCATTGGAGATAAAGCCACTATTAGCCAATGAGCCATATATTGACATATTAGCCGTAAGATCAGTATATTGTTCACCTGGCTGGTCACTACATCACCCTACCTGTGGAAATTTGGGTTTAACATGGTCAATCACTTGGTCTTCTCCATACCTATGGGATCTTCAAGACTTGGAAGTGACTGATGGCATGTCTCTCTGCAGGCAGAGACCACCTCTGTGAATCGGATAGGGTCCTACACTATCACCATTCAGCTTGTTCCTGGCGAATACCGAAAAATCATACATGATTCCCTGGCAGGCCAATGTTTTTATTTTATTCTGAAGCACTGAACAACATATTTATTATTTTCAGTCATCGAGCAAATGAGAGGTTACTTCCAAACTGAATAATAATACACTGTCATCATTGTTTATAGGCATTCTATATCATTCAAGACAAGTGCAATAAAGCTCACACCTCCACTAGAACCATCATTGATAAGCATGCTAAAGCTGTCTCGCCAAACTGAGGACATTCTGTCTTTGCAACTTGTCAAATTTTGCAGATTTGTTGTTCTGTGTTATTCAATTTGGCAATTGATGGAGTTGGGACCTGGACAAAGAACAGCAAGTGTCTTTCGAAGAAAAATGGGGGAGAGTAACTGAGGAGGCAAAAGAGAATGATTAGACCAGGCCAGCTTGCCTGCCTTGAGCTGATCGTGATATTTAGCAGACATTATTTAATAAACCACACTCACAAAAGAATATATGACCAACGTTTTCCTCCACTGCATGGATTCTTGTTTCTCCCCAGTAATAAAGATATAGGAAAGCACTTAAGTCATTGTAGTAATCCACGGGAGGCAGGAGTTCCGTCACCACACCAATATTTATTTACAATAACGATATTACAGGAGCAGCTACAAACAGTGCTGCTAGCAGTCCAGTCAACTTAAGACTGCTCACAAAGCCTACACAGGTGATTATATGGGCCCCCTCAATGAGCTATCATTGAGGGAGCTCATACTCCAATTGGCCAACCAATAAAGCCAATTGGAGTTCATTACACAGGTGAAAGTGACTCTGAGCACGCAATGCTACCTTCCCAATTCTTTATTCTTCCACATCCACCTGTGTCCCACAATTTAGTGGTTGCTCTCATGGTGCTTCTTGCTTCTCCCAGGGGTGTGTACACATCTAAATAACGTGGAGCTTCTTAGTGTTATCCCTGTGGCAGGAACCAGTGAGCTGGCTGTTGCTGTGAGCGACTGAAAGGCTTTGGAGAGCATGGCGACTCTTTTTTTTTTAAATTTAGATTATCCAATTATTTTTTCCAATTAAGGGGGCAATTTAGTGTGGCCAATCCACGTACTCTGCACATTTTTGGATTGTGGGGGCGAAATCCACGCAGACACGGGGAGAATGTGCAAACTCCACACGGACAGTGACCCAGAGCCGGGATCGAACCTGGGACCTCAGAGCCATGAGGCAGCTGTGCTAACTACTAGGCCACCGTGCTGCCCAATGGCGACCCTTAAACTCATTCCGTTGTCGTTCCCAGATATTTTCACTTGCGTTCGCTGCTCATCTGCTTGTGCAAGACATGCTCAGGCCCCCCAACTGGGAAGTGCACTGTCTTTGTTAGTTTTCTATTCCATAAATGAACCAAACCAAACCTCTACGCCACCCTTATTGATCTTTTTTCCCAGTTGAAAGGAGAAATCTGTGCTGAGCTTCAATGCAGTTCAGTTAATACCAGGAGCAAAGTGGAGTGAGGTCTTTAACATACTTCCCTAAATTTCATTCAGTTGAATCCATGTGTTTCAAATTGAGTGCCACTTACTTCTTGAAACTGAAAGCTATGATCAATGTATTAATTGGGATTTGAAAATTGCAAGTCGGCTCAGGAAGGGCTGCATGTGGAATTTTGAAAATCAAATTCCTGGAGGGGATCACTGGGAAGGAAAGAGAGAGAGGGAAATAGGATAACCCTCTTGCCTCCAATTCATTTGCCAATTAAGCTCCTTGAAGAGCTTATTAACACCGAAGAAGGCAAGAATGCAATTTTCTAAGCTGGAATCACCAAACCTGAACAGTCTGGTGCATAGACGTGAGATTCAAAGTAGGTCAAAATTAAACTTTTTTTTTAAATGTCAAAAAATTTTGGAAGCTGGGAGAACCTTGTGCTAGATTATGTGCTTCAACTTGATCAGTGTAGTGCTCAGTGAGGCTGTTGGTTTTCTGATGTGCTACCTCCTCTATTCTGCAAGCAGCAGGATGCTTCATCGTGGTTGCCTTTGCTGTTTGTACTCTTGCTTGTGGTGACATTCAGCACTGATATGTAGGCACCGAGCTTGCAGTCAGCCCATTTAGGACATTTACATGTCAAGAAGGCATCGCGCACGCAGAGCAGTTGTGGTGAGGGGCTGGCACCCAAAACATAGTCGGGTATCAAACTTCAGTACCCAATTTAAAAATTCACGTTTGAATGAACGATAATAAAATATATAGAGCTGGATTCTCCATTGTTGGGATTCTCCGTTACATCGGCAGCACACCCACGCCGGGGGATTTCCCGACAGCGCGTGACTGCCCGCAATAGGAATCCGCATTGGCTGGCTGGCGGGAAAGAGAATCCCACTGCCTGCGGTGGCGGGCCGCACCAGAACATTGGTGTCACGGGATGGAGAATTCCACCCATAGCTTTAACATTAAGTTACATGGAAATAAAACAGAGATATTCCTTAACACAGTCGGAGTAGGCCAGCCATACAAATACATTTTGCCCACTATGTAAGAATAAATTACATCAGTCTTAAATTGATGAAAAAAGCTGACAAATATTAACTGAAAAGATCTGATTAATGTACACTACAGTTTAATCTAATTGTCAGGAGTTATTGGGATCTCAAAAACATAGGATAACAAAATTATAGGGACGATTCTCTGAGCCCCGCGCCGGGCCGAAGATTCGCCGCAACCGTGCCACGACACCGATGCGCGATTCTCCGGGGTGCGGAGAATCGGCGCCATTTGCGCCGGCAAGTTTGGCGCGGTGCCGGCCGCGGGCTACTGGAATTGGCAGGACCGCCGATTCTCCAGCCCGAATGGGCTGAATGGCCACGCCGATATGACAGAGCCCCACCGGCGCCGCTCACCCCTGGTCGCTAGCAGCGGGAACTCTGCAGGAACGGTCGGGGGGGCGGCCTGTTGGGGGGGGGGAGGGGTGCTCCTTCACCGGGCGGGCCTCTGATGGGATCTGGCCAGCGATCGGGGCCCACCAATCGGCAGGCCAGCCTCTTTATCCCCCCCCCTCCCCCCGTGGACTACTTTCTGGCACGCCGGCCCCTGAAAACCTATGCTTTGTTAAGTCGGGGCCGCACGCTAAAGAAGTCAGACCCCCACGCATGCCCAGGTTGGCGTGGCACACATTTGGCACCACGAAAGAAGGCTGGAGCGGCGTGAACCGCTCCAGTGGAATGCAGGCACCCTGTGGGGGCCAGGATCGGTCATACCAGGGCCCGGTTCGTGCCGTCGCGAAATGCGACGACGTTCATGACAACGCAAACACTTGGGCTCCATATCGGACAATTGCCCCCATAGTATCTTACAGAGAACACTTTATTCAAGTTGCATGCAAGTACCCTGTGTTCTAAGCATGCTGTCAGCCACTGATGTTTTAATGTAAATTGTTGTCATATTTCTCACCATCTGAGCTGTTTTTTATTGGACTTCGTTGTGACCATCAAAATATTCTTCATTATGGAAATGCAAGATTCCTAATTCAGCCCATTACAGTGCTCACATTAATTGACAGAATTGCCACTGTTTTTAATTGAATGCATTCAGTTGACAAAATGGTGCGAAATATGGTTTCCTGCCATAAAAGCTGGTTAGTTTATTCATAATTGCATTTTGTAGACATTATGATGAATTGTTCCTCTTATCTCTGATTTTACAGTAGTCAAGCCTGAAATGAGAGCCAAAGTTACTGCCAAGTGTCCCAAATTGTGATTTTGTTCACAGGCCGGATTGTGAAAAAATTGACATTTAAAGTTCAAAGATTTTTAAAGTAAAATGTATGCACACAAGTTGTTTTTTTAAATAGAGAGATGAAAAGTCATTCAGATTCTAATGAGTAGACATTGAACTTGATTCCCCGCAGAGCAAAAACAATAAGAAATCTGTTAGCTAATCTCACTAATCAATAAAGCCTCAGGCGGAATCTTACCATAATTCTACAAAGTGTCAGGCTTTGTCAGAATCCTGGTGTGTAGTTCCCCAGCTCCACAGCTGAGTTTTTAGTGCAGGTTTTGAGCCACTCTGAAAAACTGAAGAGTTGTTTACGTCATCACTGTGGCAGGCTGGGGTTTGAGAGCTGTTAAGGACAGCTCCAAAGAGATCGGGGTGCCCCCAATCGGAACAGGAATAAAATCCCTCAGCCAACACCCCCACCCCCCTACCCCCATCCCATGGACACAGGGACCCCATCCCTAAGCATTGTGGGGTCCCTCCACCACAACCCCTGCATCACCGTCGGCACAGCACTGTCGCCGGCCCACGACCAAGCGTAGGGGTTCTCACCTCATCCACCACGATCAGCATCAAAGCTCTCACTACCACCCCATCACCACCATCAGCATAGGGGCTCTCACCAGCGCACCCAACCCCCACCACCAATAGCACCGGGTTTCTCAACGCTCACCCTATGCATGAGCATCTTGACGCTTCACCCCCCCACCACACACACACACACCACCCCCCTTCCCCACCACCGTCCAAACAGAACATGAACCCTGACGGGGCGTTCCAGAGAGTCCTCCCTGGCACTGTCCCCAGCATAGTTTGGCACTGCTGGGTTGGCACTAACCCCAGGCAGAGATTGAGCCTGCCTACTGGCACTTCCTGGTCATGTCCTTCTCCCTCTGGCGGCTTTGCATCCCTCGGAGGAATTCCCTCGACTGATTCTCCTTTTTCAGAACCTATTATAACCTATTATGTGACATGACATCACATTGGCGTCGTATGAATGCCACCTTTTCCGATTCTTGCAGGAGTTTCCCCCTGCTCGCCATTCTCACTGATGACTAACGTGAGCTGAAAATCATCCCCCTCAAATTTATTGTGTGGAGTCTGTGATTCCAGATGCTTGGTTGTCCAGCACAGCTGGATGTGAAAATAACAAGATAAAATAGGGGAAGAAGCACATACTTGCAATTGAGGGCAGTCTCAGAAGATTCGGGCGCAGGTTGGTAGCTTGATATTTTATTTAATTCAAACTTAACTGGCCCACTGATGTGGAAGAGCATACTGTGTATATTATTTTCAGTCAATTTGAATTACATGAGTCCAGATTTAAATGTTGCCTTCATTTTCACTTGCTGTCTTACAAATAAAATTATTTAATGTATAATGTTGTGCTAGTATCACAAAACAGTCTGTCTACTTGAAAGATTGGAAAATTGAATGAAAGGAACATGCCCTGATTTAACAGATTATACTCGAGTCACCCACTCACAATCTCAGTGGGTTCAGTTGGAGGGCACCTCATCACAATGGGGCAGAAATAACCTCAGACACATCTCCAGTGCTTCCTGGCCCTGGGCTTGGGGAGGAAAGGCGATTATTTTGGTCGCCTTTCCCAATCCTGACCATCATCCCTTCAGGTCCTTTAATAAGAGGCCTATGCATTAAAATATTGTCAGAAGAATCCTCTTCCCCCAGCTGTCCAGGCCAGTTTCCCAGGTTATGCTGCACTGGCGGGGGGGAGGGGGATCTATTTTCCCCCTTGTGGAGACTAGTGCACCACACCTGACTCAGTGACTGATCAATGTTCTCTCTAAGCTGTGTGCACGTGGATCTGCGTTGCAATCTTAAAAGGACCATGCAGTGCAACCAGCAAGCGGCACACAGCACACAACAAGCAGGCGATAAAATAGAATTTAGGGGGAATATTGACAACAATATACCGAATACTGACTGAACCTGAAGAGTAGCATCTCCCAGAATAAAGAATCCATGCATTTTGCCAATTTTTGCCCTGTATAGAGCACATAAATGTTCCAATCTGCACACACAGTAAAGTCGAGAAATGGGGCTACATTTTCCCAATCTCAAAGGGCAGGCAGAAATTGAAACATGTGCCCCCATTCTTACTGCTAACTATTTTAATTAGCATGGGAAAGGGGGCAGGTGCAAGCCCACAAATAGCACTCACGCCCTGCCTGGCTCCATTGAGGGAGATGGGCATTTTGAATCACCCACTATTTTCATGGAGTCGGGTTGGGTTCTGAAGGAAAAGTCATTTACGATGGTTCATAGGTTTCATGAACCATGCAGAAACCCTCATATCGAGTTGGGAATCTCTTCAAAAGGTGTTGAAAAATTAACATGCCATTATGGATTACTTATGATTATTAAATATATTTTTGATTTGGACTTGGTTCTTAAAATTCAAGTGGCTATTAAATCGACCAGCTTTGCAAAAGTGGAAATTTGCTCAATGCATTAGAGTACAGTATCCAATGGATTACGTGCTCTTCGGCATTGAATAGTATTGATATTCAGACTTGACTGTGGAAGTTGCCCCCTATGATTTAATATTTTAATTGAAATGCAGCTTAAATTCATGTTAATGGACATAAAAATCATAGGTTGGTGTGATCATATGTGAAAAAAGGCCATTACTTTATATAATTGATGAGGGAAAGAGAAATAAACGTTTTGAAAGAAACAAGTAAATTCTCAGGTGTGCTGAGAATGTGCCATGACACATGTACATGCATCAATTGATCTTGGAGAAAATTGTCACTCTTTTGCTTGTCTTTATGTTGTTTTTTTCCTTTTAGTCCCACCACCTCTGTGTCTGTCTCTTTTGTCATTCTTCAGTTTTTCATTCTCTTTTACTATTTTTGGGAGGTACTGAAACAAATGGCATTTTGTGATGGGAAACAAAACCACCAGAAGCTTTTAATGAGTTCCCCAATGATGCAAATAACATTGTCCACTCCCTCGCCCGCCCTTGGATCTTTGGGACCCACCATTACTAACAGGGTTTTCCATTGAATGTATCTCTCACCACTGGGAAACCCACAGTAAGGGTGCGCCATCGGTGGGACTGGAAGATCCTTGCTTGTGTGAATGGCCGGAAAGTTCCAGCCAACCTAGAATTACGTCCTTAGACATGTTTCTCCACTCGAGCCTTGTTCCAGCTTTTCTGTTTTCTCTCTTTTAAAATTCAAATTAAATAAATAAAAATAAATTAGAATAAGGAATGAATAAATAAATAACCTGACGGTTTATCTCATGATAATTATTTCTCTTAATCCCTTCTCCTCTCTTAATCCTCTTTCAATTGCTCAACACACTCTTTCTCAACTTCCCCTTTCCCCCGCCAACTCCTGTCTCCCATTAGTTTCTCATACTTTTTATACTGTCCCCATAAAACTCAAATATTTTGTTTGTTTTCAGATTCACCTTAAAATCTAATTCAAATGAGGGAATGGGCAACATATCTGCTTTTCTCTTTATTTATATATTTCACTCTCTCTCTCTGTACATCTGTTAGAATTTTGTTTCAAAGATGTAAAAAAATTAGCAACAGCATTGGCCTTTTCTAAATTGTTCGCCAAACTCGTGGTCTGCTTTAAAATTCAACTGCTATTTTTCTTTCAAAGTTAATATTTTACATGAAGATTCACATTATTTAAAATGTACGGTTGAGTACCACATTAGACATTTACTGGGGGTTGAATCTTCAAAGGGAACTTCAGCTATATGTTTTCATGGTCATTTACAATAGTAGTAGTCAATCTGAAAATAGTTCCTAATATTTCAAAAAGCTACTTTCTTTACTAATAATAAGAATCTCATTTGATTTGAATCCTACAGCACTGGGATTGGCATACATACGAATATACATATGAATTAGGAGCAGGAGTAGGCCACTTGGCACCTGCTCGGCCATCCAACAGGATCATGGCTGATCTGATTGTAACTTCAACCCCACATTTCTGCCTATCCCCAATAACCGATCACCCCCTTGTTAATTAAAAATCTATCTAGCTCTGCTTTAAATATTCAAAGACTCTACTTCCATTGCCTTTTGAGGGAGAGTTCCAACCACTCATGACCTTCTCAGAGAAAAAAATTCTCATTGTTATTTAATATAATCTGTCTTAAATTATTTACAAAGATTATGCAAACTTTTACAATTATGTTGTTTAATTGTTCCTTCTGCATTTTAGGCCTGATTTGTAAGCATTGAAAGATATTACATATCAGATCAAAAATCAGCGTATAATGTTATAATGAATCAAAGGTATGCCAAAATGAACACGCACAACAAAATCTCAAATACAATAATGCATTCTCATTCCCGAATGACTAGGCAAGACAATAGAAAAAATCTGTATAAATATTTGTCTCATTCTCATGATGCATATCTTAAGTTTTATGGAGCTGTCATGTATTTAAATTGTAAAATTATTGAGTGCATAATTAAGGCCAACACAGCAACCTGTTATATAATCAGTTGATTTGTGATTGTTATCTGTTTTAACCCAACTGTGTGAACAGTTTTTCTGTTTGCACCTTGAAGCAAAATGATTGATTTCCGTGGAGCCAGGATAATTAAAGGAATCTTTAATTAAGTAATTCTGGATAAGAAGTTAGGCAACATAAGATTGAGTTTTCTTGGAATTGACAAAAAAGGCAATTAAAGCTGGCTTTGCACTTCAGGGGAGCTCCCAGCAATAAAAGCCTTCTATCCCTTTGTTTTTATTTAAAATTTCCAGCTTTTTTTGTGAAAATTACCTTATTATCAATTTAGTAAGAAGTCTTACAACACCAGGTTAAAGTCCAACAGGTTTGTTTCAAACACGAGCTTTCGGAGCGCAGCTCCTTCCTCAGGTGGCTTCTCAGCAGTGCTCCAAAAGCTCGTGTTTGAAACAATCCTGTTGGACTTTAACCTGGTGTTGTAAGACTTCTCACTGTGCTCACCCCAGTCCAACGCCGGCATCTCCACATCATATTAACAATTTAACATGGTTCTTATAAATCCAAATGCATTGACATCACAATCTGAAGTTTCTATTGCATCTGTTTTAACAGGGAGAGGGAGTCACATTTTCAACTAGTCGGGTTCGAAAAAAATGATTTGAGAGATTTTCATGACAATTTGTTAAAATGCTATAATTATGCAGAAAGTGGAAGAGTAGAGATTGTAGTGGAAAATCGGATTTGAGAAATATTAAATATGGTAGCAACTGTCTGCAGCAGTACAAGCAGATCTCTAATCCAAAATAATTAAAATAAAGCTCTTGGAGTTGCTTTGCATTTTATATGATGGCAGATCGCATTAAAAAAAGAATGATTTGCATTTATATAATGTTATGATCTTGGTAGAGATTATTAACATTGAAATCAGAAATTTGAACTCCCAGTTATTAACTGAAAGAATTACCCCACAATATTTCACGTTTTAAACAAGACCATTTACTATACAAGCGTTAAACGATGTGAGTACTTTTAACTTAACACTACAGGCTGAATAATATACTCCATAAACAGGAGCTTTCCCCACTTGTGCTAATGTATCAGGCATGGTGACATTAGGTTGAGTTCCCAACGTTATTATGCCAGTTCCTAATAATATGGCAGTGTTAAAAATCAACAGCCCACCCATATTCAAATTTGAGGCGCGGCGGAATTCTCCGCTCCTGCGCGGCATCAGGAAGGCCGTCGTGAACTCGGCCGAGTTTCACGACGGCCTCGGAGGCCGCTCCTCGCATCCTATTCACACCCCCCTCCCCCTAGGGGGCTAGGAGCGGCGCTCCATAAATCTCGGCGCCTAAGTGACGTCAGCCACGCATGCGCAGGTTGGCCGGCTCCAACCCGCGCATGCGAGGCTGACGTCACGACGGCTGCCAGCTCCAACTCGCGCATGCGCGGTTGTCGTCTTCCCCTCTGCTGCCCCGCAAGATGTGGCGGCTTGATCTTGCGGGGCGGCGGAGGGGAAAGAGTGCGTCTCTTGGAGACGCCGGCCCGACGGTCGGTGGGCACCGATCGCGGGCCAGTCCCCTTCCGAGCACGGCCGTGGTGCTCACTCCCCTCTCCGCCCCCCACAAGCCACAAACAAAGATTTGGCGCCATGTTCACGATGGCAGCGACCAGATGTGGTTGCCGCTGTTGTGAACCGGTCGGGAACTTCAGGCCGCTCGGCCCACCCGGGCCGGAGAATCGCGGGTCGCCGTGAAAACCGGCGAGCGGTGATTCATCCGATCGGGGGGTGGGAGAATTGCGGGCGGTGCCGGGGCAGCGTGTCGTGAGTCGCCCGGCCCTCCCGTGTGACTCACTTTATGTGACTCACTTTATGGCAATTGTTTTTTTGCCGTGTTTATGAGTGCTTAGGCATAGTCACACCCAGCCCACCCCCTCTCACTTGCAGTTGCACCAGAGAGATGCTGCTGATCTTACCTTGGATGACTTCTGTGGCTGGTCTCTGTGTGACTGTGACCTTGAGCAGTTGACACATTAGAAGACTCCTACTGAGAGGCAGAAGGCTCATCCAACACCACAACGAGGACTGTGCCAATGGCAGATGGATGGAGGAGATGCTGCCCTCATCAGAGATGCCCTGGAAATGGCATTCAGATGGCAGATGATCCTCTTGCTGCTCAGCAGAAATCTTCCAATGTGGAGAGCCACTCAAAACCAGATCCACCAAAACCAGAGGGCACCCACCAAAGTCTTCCTGTCACCCTGCCTCTGGCCACTTGACCTCAGAGCCTTAGTGATGATGTGGAGGGTCAAGTGCATATCAGTGGTTACATCGACAATACACTTGGTTAGCCCCTCCGGGACAGTCGCCAATCTGAGTCTGTCCATTGAGGAAGCTTGGTGGTCCAAGGAGTAGATGATTGCCGTGCAGGTGGCCTGGATGGACACTCCACACTCCGGGCCAGAGCGCAGAGCCCTTCTGGTATACTGGCCAAATCTACATGGATCTCATACTGCACAGCCAGCATCTGCCTCCTTGCAGATGACTCCTGAAGCTCGTCATCCCCCAACCCCGAACCAGTCTCTGAATCACCCCGGACACTCCTCGGACTTCCCGAGACTGGCTCCACTGCACTCATCAGTTTTATGTGCATCTGCGAAATGCCCTCCTCAGATTGTTCCCCTATTCTGAAGCACAAATCCTTGCAAAGGGCCAGTATCTTCTCTGGTGCAGGAGACAGAGAGAGGGTGTGATGCTGCATCCTCTGGGGGTTGTACCTCTTTCTCAGATATGGTGGCCCAGCACCCAAAGACACATATGAGGGGTTAGTGGGCATCATGGACTTTTCCAAATCTACACTTTAATTTTAGCAACATTAGCCATGTCCAACATGCACAATGAGACTATGTAGACACAATACATACTTCCATGTTTGAGTTTCACTGCATCATGCCAAACCTTCATCCAGCTCCCACTTGCTTTTTCCCTTTTCCTCTCGGTTTCTGCTTTTTGCCACCTCACCAGACTTATGCTCTCCTCCAGTCTCACCTCTATCAAAGGACCAGGATGACTCGGATTTAAAGAGTGTCAAAAACCCCTCTTCAAATGTTTGGCACAGCCATGCCAGCCCAGCCTCCCACTTGGGTATTGTGGATATGCTTTTCCTGAGAAACTGTATACCATTGCAATCACTAGCACTGTCAACTTATTTGATGGCATGCTACTGATACATTGTGAGCAGAATGTTTGACAGCCACAATGCTGTGCACACTCCTCATGTATGCAGGCTGCCAACTCCCCACCCTCCAAAAGGAGAGGACCCCTGAGTCTGAAGGCCACCCACATCAAGGAGCAAGACCCACCCCCTGCATTTGAGCCTATTATTCAGGACTATATTTTGTAAATGTTTATTCTTGAAGCCTCAAAGTTTTGACAGGACACTGACAATTCTTATTTTATTTCCAACCAAGAGTTCCCCTATATATTTTACCAGATCTTGAGCATTCTTTCACTTCTCCTGAGACAAACCCAAGGTGTGCTACAGCTCTTAGTGATTCACTTTTATTTTCCTCAGTATCCCTCCTATTTTCTTAATTAAAAATTTATTGTGGTACATCCACGAGCTTCCAGCTAAGTTTCCCTTCAACCCTGCTTCAGCCCCTTATGATTGTGCAGCCCTTAGCTCAAGCACGGGTCTCTCTGCACTCTTGCTTCGTGACCCAATATCAGAACAAACAATCTTGATTTCTGAATGCTTTATGATGCTGGTTCCAGCTGCTTTCAAGCGCCAACTGTTGGCATATTTTCCAAGTTCCAGCTCCAGATATAAACTGCCAATTATAAATCACCGAGATAAAAACCCAAAAAGCAAAAATATGTTTGCAAAATGTGTCCACTCTACACCTGTTTTCTGTATATTTTATATTTATGATTTATGTCACACAAACATACAAGGAGCAGGTGCAGGTCTGAAGCCACTCAAACTTGGTCTGCCATTTAATAGGATTGTGGCTGATCTGATAGTAACATCAAATCTGCATCCCACCTACCCCAAATATCCATTCATTCCTTTGCTTCCAAAGAATCTATCCACTTCTGCTAAAAAATATTCAAGGACTCTGCTTCCACCGACTTTTCAGAAAGAGAGTGCCACTGAGAGAAAACAATTCATCTCATCTCCGTTTGAGCTAACAATTATTTTTAAAAAGTGACCTCTAGTTCTAGATTCTCCTACAAGAGGAAACATTTTCTGCACGTCCTCTTTGCCACGATCTTACATATTTCAATCAAGGTGCCCCTTACTCTTCTAAACTCCAACGGAAGAAAGCCGAGCTTGTCTAAACTTTCCGCATAAGACAGCCCACCCTTTCCAAGTATTTTTTGCTAAACACATTATTTGAAATTAAAACTTTTTACATAACAGACATCAACGAATTCAAGTTCAACTTTGTCTGTTTTCTGTAACTACAGAAATAGGGCGCGATTCTCCGCTCCCCACACCGGGTGGGAGAATCGCGTGAGGGCCCCCCGACAAATTTCACGCCCCCCTGGCGCCCCCCGCGATTCACTCCCCCCCCCCCCCCCCCCGCTCGGGACAATCACCGCTCGCCGTTTTTCATGGCGACCGGCGATTCTCCGACCCAGATGGGTCGAGCGGCCTGTCGTTCGCGGCCGTTTCACGACGGCGGCAAACATACCTGGTCGCTGCCGTCGTGAAACGGGAGTGAGAAGCCCGTTTGGGGCTTGTAGCTGGCCTAGCAAGGAAAGAGCACCACGACTGTGCTCGGGAGGGGACAGGCCCGCGATCGGTGCCACCAATCGTCGGGCCGGCGTCCAAATCGGACGCAAGATTTCCCCTCCGCCGCCCTGCAAGATCAAGCCGCCACGTCTTGCAGGGCGGCTGAGGGGAAAGACGGCCACTGTGCATGCGCGGGTTTGTGCCGTCAGCGTCATGATGTCAGCCGCGCATGCGCGGGTTGGAGCCGGCCAACCTGCACATGCGCGGCTGACGTCATTATGCGCACCAGCCTCGTCATTCTTGGCATGAGTTACGGAGCGCCGCTCCTAGCCCCGCCGGGAGGGGAGAATAGGGGGCGAGGAGCGGCCGAGTTCACGACGGCCCTCCCGATTTTTCCTGGGAGCGGAGATCTCTGCCCATAGTGTTTGAGATACCAAGGTCTCTTAGGTCTGTGACTAGATTTAAGGATATAAGATTGTGCTAAAATACGGCTAAGCATATCATGTATTTTGCTGCTTGAACCTGCAAGATACTCAACCTCAAAGTCATACTGGTGAATACGAACTGACTGCCTGCAGATACTCAGAGGTCAATGTCCTGATCCTGAGATAGCTAAAATGTTGCCAGCACTTAGTGTTCAGTGCAGTGAGTTTAACTTTTTATCACAGCGATTCATGTGTCAAAGTTCCCATGTATCGATGCAGGATAGTATTTCTTTTGCTCTCCAGTATAGTTTTTGTGTTCTGTTTCTGACAACAGGGGCATGACGCATTTTCAATTGATCGTTCACTCCCTTCAATATACTGTGACGATACAGCTCCAATTTCAGTTCCCGATGCCTCACTGCAACATACATTTCCAAATTTGAGCTGAAATGCATGAGGAATGGCGGAGATGATAGCTTCGCCTTTAATGTTTCAAATGGTGTTTGCTCTGTAATTGTGCATCTTTGCGCAGTATCTTCCATGTGTGCTTTGCAATCTCTGCATAATTAAGAACAAATTTGTGAGAGAGGTTGATGGTGCTGATTGTTACAACACCCTGGTGAGTGCACGGTCAGTTTCAGTCCCATTCATCCATGAGTCACAACACAAGCGAATTAACCAATAATATTTGTTAAAATAATCACAATAATAATCTTTATTGTCATAAGTAGGCTTACATTAATACTGCAATGAAGTTAGTGTGAAAAGCCCCTAGTCGCCACATTCCGGGCAGTCTGTTCAGGGACACGGAGGGAGAATACAGAATGTCTAAATTACCGAACAGTACGCCTTTCGGGACTCGTGGGAGGAAACCTGAGCACCCAGAGGAAATCCACGCAGACACGGGGAGAACATGCAGACTCCACACAGACAATGATCCAAGCCGGGTGCTGTGAAACAACAGTGCTACCTACTGTGCTACTGTGCCACCCAAACCCAAAGTCTTTGGTCCTTGGCTGCCCATTAAGTCCTCAGGTTTGTAAGTTTGAACACGATTGCTTTTTATATATAGCAAGAACTATCATGGAATATGCAGTAAATACAATTAGATAACAAGCTAATACCTATGAACAACTTGAACTGCCCCACCCTCTACCGCACACAGAAGACAGACAAGCATAAAGGGGGGGGAGGATGAAAAATAATAAGGATGAAGGTCAAACGATACGAGTCTTTGCTTCAAATAGTGGTTATTTAGCACACTTGCTGACTAAAGCCTCTAGTTTACAGTTGGAAATGGTCTTGTTTGCAGATTCATTCCTTCAGGGTCCCCACAGGTTTAAAAATTCAGTACTCACCGGCAGCAGGCTTTTCTCATCAAACTGGGTTTTCAGTTCAAGGTTAGCATTCAGTCTTAAACCTTTCTTGAGAGACACTTTATTCAACATTACACTTTGCTTCCAGTTCATGGTTTGATTTCAGGCTTCTGCAGTCTTAAGAGAACGACACCGAGACTTGCTGGTGGGAGAGTCAGCCCTCACAGTAGGCCTTCCAGGAGAGAGTTTAGTTGGATCTTTTAGGAGAGACTTAGTTAGATCCCTCCATCAGGTTGCCAGAATCAAAACTAAAACCAAACAGGAACCCTTGTGACTCTGAAAATATTCTAGTGGGATCAGATCCAATCACCACCTGTTACCAGACAGAGCACGGCCTTTTGGGCCAATTCATTGGCCACCAGCCAAATCAATAAATAGTGTAGACACCCCAAAGTGCTTTCGGCAACAATCACTCATTAGGGATTGGGTAAACATGTTGTGAGATCACGTATTAAGATGAGGTATATGAGATCTATTATACAGAGGTGTAAAGTTTGAAGACATCACAGCTGTGTCTGTGCGCGTTCTGCTCAAAGCAAAAGTGAAACTAAGACTGAATTATATGACACACATCTCTTTTAGTGATGTCATGCTGATATGCCTTCGACATATTACTTCATCCCGCTTTTTTTTTAAAGCGATTCCATCCCTTCCAATGAAGTCTAACTATTTACAATATTTGCTCAATTCTTTGCCATTATATCATTATATCATAGAATTATCATAGAGTATCATAGAATCCCTACAGTATCACATAAAGCACATCAAAAACACTATTGTATGTGAAGCAATTGGGAATGACATATTTTGCAATGAATACAGTAGTCAGTAATGATGATGAGGTCAATGCTGTGGATACGAAAGAGGTCGGATGAAATTTTGAGTCAATGATGGGGCGGAACCTCATGTGGAATCAAAGGTCCCTTGTGCTGACTTGGCAGATGCTCTTGACAGACTTTGTCTTGACGACTAGTTCAATATCATTGTTTAGACCCAGCTTATAGGTTGCCCCTCTTGCAAGTCGTCTCATCTGAGCGATGCCCATGTATGCATGAAGCAGTTGTTGAAGAAAATCACGTTGCAATGATCCCAGCATGATGACTTTGCTGCCTTTAAAAATGACCCCCTGGGAAATGCCTCACTAAAATGAAACCAAGTCTGAATCACATGACACACTACCGCTCTAGTGATGTCAAGTTGATATCTCTTAAAGGCATATTACAATACTTTACAACCAATCAAGTACTTTTCAAGTGTAGTCACTATCTAGGAAACGTAACAGCCAATTTGTACACAGCAAGCTCCCAACGGCTGTGAAATAATATTCAGATGATCTGTTTTTGTGATGTTGGAAGAGGGCTGAATATTGACCAGTGACCCCCCCCCCTCCCCCCTCCCCCCTCCCCCCCCATTATTCTTCATAATAGTGTCAGATGATTCTTATGTCCACCTGAATGGGCAAATCAGACTTGAGCATAACATCTAATTCGAAAAGTGCAGTAATTCCTCAGGACTACACTGATGTGTCAGTCTTGATCCCAGTGCTCAAGCTCTGCAGAGCAACCTTAGGATAAAATACATATTAAACAATCACTTTTTGCCATCCTCAGCTTTTTTATGAATGGATTATCAGGATAGGTTGTTGGTGGTGACCCTGGAAGTGTGGGGGTTGACACCACCTGGGGAAGAATTGGTGCATGGCATGAGTTAATCTGAAGAAAAGAAGGGGAACTGGGGTCAGTTGGGGCAAAACAGCACTGCAGCAGAGTCAGTGGGAAAACAAGTCAGGGAGCAGTGTTAATTGAACAAAGAAATACAGATAGACCGTTCTCAGCATTTTCTTTTAACTAGCTTTGTGGATTAATATGGTTGTCATAATAAGAAGAAGGGTCAGAGCCCAGATGTTTTTTAGGGTAGAGCGTGGTGTGGAATTGTGCACAGCAAAGACAAAAGCAGACAAAGCAGGGTGTTTGGAAGCGGGGAAGGCTCCATTCCATTCAATTTTTTTTCCCCGGTGTTTCTGGGGTTCCTCCACAAGCCTAACAGTGGGTCAACTGGGGAACCAGAACAGAAAGTAATCTCTTAAATATTTACAAAAGCAGTTTCAATTATAAATGTTGACATTAAAGCTGAAATCAAAAATTGTGTCAAAGGAATTGAGATTTGTCGATAGGAAGTGCATGCTGTAAGCAAGAATTTTAATAATGTATATATACCACAAATAATTCTCTGTTTTCATCTTCATTAGGTTCGGAGTTGAACAATCATATTTCATGTTGCCAAATTTAAGGTCAGACAGTATAAATCAAAAACTATTGGGGAAAGGGAAAATAGTTTATTTTTAAATTATTATTATTTTTGGGCGGCAGCTTTGAGATCAATTTGGGGGGAGAAAAGGATCAAGAGCAGTATGATGTCAGTAATGATGCAGAGATGTACACAAAATATCAGCTAGGTTTCTAGATCCTGTCATCTTGACTGTTCACCCACAGATCACAACTATACTGTCAAAACACAAAATATAGGTTGAAGCATAACACTAAGGTCTTTGAAAAGTTTATCCAGACACAGTTAATAATAAAAAAGAATGGCTTCTGGGCCAAACAGGGACCGAGTCAGTGACTGCTAAGTTTTCTTATCAGCTTTTTCACTGTGGTTTCAAAGGTCAGTGCACGCGGCTTTCTGCCGGAATTGATGACAGCCAGACAAAGTGATTATTTTCGCAACCAACTTGATGAATGTTATTAGGTTGGTCTTCTTCCTCTCTGACAGTTCACTTGAGGTCCAAATCACTATTGCACCACCATTTGAGTCAACCTTTTGTGTTTTCATTGATGAATAAAATATACATTAAACATCCAGGGCTAAATATTGGCTCATGCTGGAATTTGGGAATGGGAGTCGTCATTTGCAACCTGCCACAAACGTTCCATTTGGAGGTAGGTAGACACAACTAAATGTGGAGCTCCCATTTCATTACCATGATTGTAGCATAAGGTCCACCCTCTTCTACACTGCTGGAAGCTCCTTTGCACTGTTAGTTGCCTCTATGCTCAGAAGGGGCCCAATAACACATCGTGCAGCTAGCCTGCTCTTCTGAAAGTGAGTCTGACCCTCCTAAAGGGTAACTGCACTGAGTAATATTGCTTCAATTTATAGTGTGAGGGCCTAAGACTGCACCTTGTGTCTGTTTTAATAAAATATATAGAGATGTATTCATTGCTGTCTCTAAAAAAATAAAATGGGACAAAGGCCTAAACTGGCAGAATCTATGGGCGCGATTCTCCCAAAACGGGAGAAATCGTAAAGCTGGCGTCAAACCCGGGCGGGTTTGACGCCAGCGCGCCCCTTCCCGACCGGGAACCGATTCTGGTCCCCGGTCGGGGCTAGCAGCCCGATGCCGTAGGCTCCGGCATGACGGGCTTAACGAATATCGTTAACCCCGCTTGTCGGAGTTAGCGCCGGCTGACGCGTCATACGACGTCAGCCGCGCATGCGCGGATTGGAAGACTCCAACCCGCGCATGCGCGGATGACGTCATCGCGTATTTGCGCGAAGCCCGCGCATGCGCGGGCCGGGTTGCCCCTCAGCCGCCCCGCGAATGGATACTGCGGGGCGGTGGAAGGAGAAAGAGTGCGCGGGCATCGGGCCCGCTGCCCGCGATCGGTGCCCACCGATCACGGGCCCATGGCACCCTTGGCACGGCCGTGGTACTGCCATGCCAATCGGTGCCATGGTTATGAAAAGCGAGTTTGTGACGCCGTTTTTACGAACGGCCAGACCAGGTGTGTTTGCCGTTCGTAAAAACGGCGTAAAGGGCTGGGACTTCGGCCCATCGAACAACTGTGAATCGCTGCCGGCCGTAAAAAAACAGCGGCAGCGATTCGGGTCGGGAGTTGGGCGGGGGGTGGGGGAGAATAGCGGGAGGGCGGGAAAAATGTCGGGAAGGCCCTCCCGCTATTCTCCGAACTGTCGTGGGGGTCGGAGAATTTCGCCCTATGTCTTTCTATGACCCTGAACAAAAGAAGTTACCTGGAAGTATTATAGAAACTCGCACCTCGTTATCCCTGACAAGTGGCTATCCCTGACAGGGTTGCACAGACCTAATTCAAAAGTAGCTATTCAAAGGCTATCTGTTAAGGCCTAGGGCCCTCCAACCTACATTTCAATTCTTAATGATTGAGACATTTAACAACCTTGGGACATGGATGAGAGATACATGTTATTTGACAAATGCAGTGTGGAGAGGTGGGAGTCATGTGACATGGACCTCTAGCTTGTGGAACCAGTGATATTTACTGGTATTTGCTCAATCTGCCTTTTGTAACAGCTGGCAGCAGCCTTACAGGCAAGGAGCTCTGGCCCAAGTTGAACACCTGGCACCAGCTACAATGGTTCTGTTGGAAGCTCCATATCAGCGCCTATAAGACTGATACATCTTTGCATGTCTAACTCACCATGTGAAATCAATACCGCTAGGAAAGTGAATTATACAGCTTTGGTTTTCAACCCACTGACCTCTGTGAAGAAATACCTCATTGGACTTTGATTATGAACTTTGGAATCCATGTGAAACAATATTTACTTCCTCTGTGGTGTCTGAACCATAATTCTTTCTTTATCTATTCCTCTTTAAATGTTGCAACCCCTCTCCCAGAGTTTGAGTGTGCGCAAATAAACTAACCCTATGAATTCATCTGATCTCAAGTTTGCTGTGGGGTTATTAAACTGAGAAGTAAAGGGAGTAGCAGATCCCAAACACTTTTCTGTTTAAAGATAGGTGGAGAGAAGAGAAATTCATTCTTTTTAAATTAACACCCCTCTAGTCCATTGCAATGGGAAAATATATCTGAAAGGAACCAGGGAATCTTAAAGGAATTGGAAGTGCTGGTCAGGGAGATTGCTATTTCAACCTGAAGTCATGGCTGCAGTGATGCAAATCTAAAAGCCTCACCCAATCGGTAAAGGTCAATGAATGCATCTTCACATGGCCTCTCCTATCCATCACACCACCAAACTCACATGGTACTCAATGCACCATACCCACATCACTCTCTAAAACTCAACTCATGTCTGACATCCAGATACTCCACGTCACCTTCACAGAGCTATGAAACATGTGAGCCTTATTCTCATCTCTTCCCACTTTTGCATACCTCCGGCTATTCAGCAATGCAAGCATATCACCCAGTCACAGTGCAGCACAATCACTGACATTCTGCTCTCTCTGTCTCTCTTATGGGACTCAAGTGGCACACAATGGAAGGGGACAGAGAACAACCTGTGGGGGAAAAGGATGCCTGCATCTTCTGAGCTCTATGGAGGAAATTGTTCTAAATGGGGACAGTCTTGGTGTCACTGAGCATTTTGCAGATGATGGTATACTTCTACCTTACACCCATACTGAAATTTAAGATCATCATCATCCTGAGATCTAGCATGATCAACAAGCTACAGCTAGTGTACCCATGGACTTCTTGCCTCCCAACCCATCCCACATGTCTCGCACCATCCTACCTCTTCTAATTTTATGTTTTCAACCACCCAAGAACTGCTGCCTTTCCAGCCACAGCAGTCCTGCACAAAAGGAGGGAGCAACAACACACAGTAATGAAGATGCCCTGTCACTTGATCTAACAGTCTCAGCCACCTACTGAGATAGTGGCACTGCACCTATCTTGGAGGCTTCTGTAGAGCTGAGTTCAGCACCTGATGAATCATTGAACGCAAATGATTTTCAGCCACTCCAGATGGTTTGTTTGCCAGTTTGTAGGCGGGGTCACAGACCAGTTCTGCTCAGTGAGCAAAGATAAGGGGCAGGATTCTCTGTCAGCCGGATCCTCCGCTTTGCTAGCAGCACACTCACGCCAGCGGATTTCCCAACCTTGTGGAGGTGGTCACAATGGGAAACCCCATTGGCCTGCTGCTGGCATGGAGGATCCCGCCCAAAGACTCCAATGGGCATCATATAAGAGAGTGCTAATGCCATGCACACTGAGATGCTGGGTGAATTGGTTGGCTTACCAAACATTTTCCTGAGATTGTCAAGGAGGAGTTCAATTGCAGCTGGCCAGCAGACATCACGCAAAACATAGCCTCTCTAAAACCTCAACTCCATCTCCCTGTCATGATGTAAACCCAGACATGTGGCCACTCCTGCCTCCATGTTTATAGAGAAATACAGCACAGAACAGGCCCTTCGGCCCACGATGTTGCGCCGAACTTTTGTCCTAGGTTAATCATAGAATTTTGGACAATTTTTCATGGCCAATCCACCCAACCTGCACATCTTTGGACTGTGGGAGGAAACCGGAGTACCCGGAGGAAACCCACGCAGTCACGGGAGGATGTGCAGACTCCACACAGACAGTGACCCAAGTCGAAATCGAACTTGGGACCCTGGAGCTGTGAAGCAATTGTGCTATCCACAATGCTACCGTGCTGCCCTTAAGAAGTTAACCTACACTCCATTATTCTACCCTAATCCAAGTACCTATCCAATAGCCGCTTGAAGGTCCCTAACTTTTCCGACTCAACTACTACCACAGGCAGTGCATTCCATGCCCCCACTACTCTCTGGGTAAAGAACCTACCTCTGACATCCCCTCTATATCTTCCACCATTTATCTTAAATTTATGTCCCCTTGTAATGGTGTGTTCCACCCGGGGAAAAAGTCTCTGACTGTCTACTCTATCTATTCCCCTGATCATCTTATAAACCTCTATCAAGTCGCCCCTCATCCTTCTCCGTTCTAATGAGAAAAGGCCTAGCACCCTCAACCTTTCCTCGTATGACCTACTCTCCATTCCAGGCAACATCCTGGTAAATCTCCTTTGCACCTTTTCCAAAGATTCCACATCCTTCCTAAAATGAAGTGACCAGAACTGCACACAGTACTCCAAATGTGGCCTGACCAAGGTTTTGTACAGCTGCATCATCACCTCACGGCTCTTGTTGTAATCTTTGTGTGGACAGGTCATCTGATCCCCTGCCAAGTCCAGATTCACCAGGACACTTCCAAAATATTCCAGGATACCTCAGGAACTTCGTTAATGCCAAATTTCTTCATAATTATCTTACCAGGAAGATGGATCTCTGACTCTTTAAGTACCTGGTCCATCCTGCAGCTCATATTTGTCGACTGGTGAGTGGATTTGTTGCCTGAACCCGCAAGGTTCGGATGACATATTCTGGTTCGAATGAGGTATTCTGGTGTCATATCAGCCAATGGAATTGTGTGACATCAGGATGAAAGTCCTGCTCAAGAGTAATTGCCGCAAACCACTGGTGGCACAGTGCACCTGAGCAAAATTACAATAATGTTACAGAGATGAAATTTGTACCCTCATTCTATATTTTAAAGATGCCCTCTTTTCATTCTGTTCATGGTATCTAGTTTGTTCTTTTATAATGGCTTAGTTTTAAGTGGCTGCTGTACATTAATATAACCTTTCACAGCACAAATTTGCAGATACATTATTTGGCTGATGTGCTGCCAATGTTGCGTTTTAGTGATCATATTTGGTGTGTTACAAAGTCTGATTCCTGTATATGTTGTGATGGGTTTAAGCTATTTAACGATTCTGTGCACTTAAAAGCCGCTGCAAAGTAAAAAGTTGCTGAATTTCATCATGCATTTGTCTCAATTCATCATGGGTGCCGAGTGTGTTCCATTCATTATTCTGACCATAACAATTCTTTACAGATAAATGACTAGTTTCTATGATTTTACAGAGGGAAATGTTCCACTATTTGTGAAATTGAGCCTCCTTTAAACATGCAGAGAGCAGCATGGAGAGATGCCAGAAAGATAATCAGCAATAGATTTGTTACCAAATGTCACCCTGTCCCAAGCTCCACTCATTGACATATCTACCAACTACAAACTATCTATTGCTCTTCTGTACTAAGTCTACTCACCCATCACCTCGGTCCCTGATACATTCACTAATACCTCCTCCTCTGGTCGATTTGATCTCAAAATATTTTCCCTTTTTCAGACATCCCTTTGAGGCCTTGCTTTGTTCGTCTGAAATCTCTGCAGCCCCTTTTCCAAGATCTCTCACTCTGCTCTTTTGACTCCAATTTGTTATGTCCACCTCTCTCCTGATTCCCCCTGTTGACAGTAGAGATTTCAACCATCATTGCCGAACACATGAGGAAATGTTTGTAAGGGGATTTAAAAAGGATCTCTTCATGCCCCCCATGACAAGGTGTGACCCACCACCTACATTCATGACTCCTCATGACCAAGCTGTGGTGCTTCCATACCCATTGGTTCTACATCGTGCAGAGTGGGTCAATGAATCCTATATGTATAAAACAAATGCTTTAAAAAAAACACAATCATCCATTCACTACTTTCCACGATTTAAAAATAAATCCTTTCACTACAACCCAGAAAGGCCATCTAGGCAATCATCCAGAACCTTGAAAGTATCAATAACAGAAACTGCAAGCTCTTGAAACCTCTTAACCTTTTGCAAATAAACATTGTGCAATTGCAGAAAACTGTCAGTCAAGCAACATTTTCTGTAGGAACTAGGAGTTTCAGCTGTGTAATGATTTCTGACTCTCAGCCAAGAATACATAATGAGGCTTGGTTGGGTGCCCAGAAATCCATTAGCCTGTTGAAACACCTGGGCCCCAAGGGAAACATTGCTTGATTGACAGCTCTGGCTCTTTGATCTCTGCTGTCAATCACACAATGTTTATTTAGGTGAAGAGTTTTCAAGTGTTTGTAGTTTCTGTGATTGATACTTCAAAGTGTCTGGATGATTGACACTTTTGGACTGTAATAAAAAGGAATTATTTTTAACAAAGTTGAATGTTAGCAATGAACGATGTTTTACAGCCTTTGTCTTACACCAAATTTTCACGATCGGGTTCATTGATTGAAACTGTTTATAGTAGTAGGTCAATGGGAATGGAATTGCCATAGTTTGGCATGGGGGCATGAGAGGCCATGAGGGGATGGGGTGGAGGACCATAGCTTAGCACAGGAGGCATGAGAAGCAAGCGGGGGTGGGGGACCTAACCTTCCAGAGGGCACATGAGAGGCCATGGGGGTGGCTGGCGGGCATAACCTGCTAGAAGAGGCATGAGGGGATGGAGTGGAGGACCATAGCTTGGCATAGGAGGCATGAGAGGTCATGGGAGTGAGTGGGGTGCATAGCCTGGCATTGAGAGATATGAGGTAGCATAGACGGGTCATGGCAAATATGTTGGTGGGGTGAGGGATGAGAGCTGAAGGGCTTTCTATTTTTATTTAAAATGGGATGAAATCCCGCTGCACCAAGGCTACCGTTCAAACAGCCCACTTCAGCACCTAGAAGCCCCCATGTCTGCATTGTCAAAGTTTACATCTTATGTTAACACCATCTCTAACCATCCGCATCTCATCCCTTTGGGAAGTCACACTATATGAAACGCACAATACACATGCCATTTTCTCTTCATACTAAAAGAATGAATAAATTATTAGGTACAGCTGAAGTTCCCATTGTCCCAGATGTCCATAGGCTGCTTTCCCCTTTGAGGGGGAGAGCTGACTAGTGGTGATTTAACTTGAGGATCATCACACCTCAGGCGAGGGGCAAGGTTGAGAATGTGGGCCCTCATGATATATATAATGTGCAATATAAAAGCTGCCTCCCATTTTATGTCAAGGGCTCTGAATTTCACCCTGGCCACATTGCTACAAACAGAGCTTGTCTCTCCTGAGAATGCTACCATCAAACTTCTTTATATTATCCTCTTTTGCTGGTTCTAACATTGGAAACTATTGGTTAGGCCAGAATCAGAGCCACACATCAAGCAGGGACCAATGGACTGCCACCAAATTGTTGCCTAATGCTGCCTTTCCACAACACCAGTTTCTAAAAAGTTTGAGTTCAACTTATCGTTTGGAAGCTGTATTTTTTCTTTTCAAAGGATAAATTAAACTAATCCTAGTCAATCGCCTGTTCACAAGAAGATACATATTCATAAGTTGTAAATATTACACATACAATGAAAACGATTACTTGTTAAAATTGAAAGCATACCTACAGTACAAAGATTATAGCTCAATGGGGTGGTTTGGGCATCAGCCACATCCCGTGAATAAATAAAAAATGCGATGTCCCATGTCTCCCGAAGATTCGAGATAACAGAAGAAGTGGGCAAAGATTTCACATGAACAAAAATATGAATTGTGGTGATATGCATCACTGTAGATACACAAGGGGTTAATGTAAATACACATAGAGTAGCTAGACATTAGAGGGAGCACCAGAGACATGACACACAGACATTCAACCAATAGGTCAGTAAGATAGGACACGACCAATGGGCATTCACGATACACACAGAGGTGACACTACCACAGGGGGACATTACACCAACCCATATATAAAGGACACAGCACACATGAGAAACTCAGTGAGTACAGACACAGGGTTGATTCAACATCACACCCACCACCTGGATTGTAGCAGACTGGTTCATCAGTCTGAGTAGCTATAGCAGGATTAACAGTAGTGGCGAATCCGAGTAGGAAAATTGTAAATAGTTTAATAAACGTGTTGAAGTTATCTCCACGTCTGAACCTTCCTTTGCCGAGTGACAATCAAGGAAGCAGTTTATGCTACGCCAAGAGCATACCAAGACATGTATAGTGTGATATTGCAAGAGGACTGGGGACTCCAGAGCTTGGTAAAGTGAATTCTGATCATTTAGCTGCAATCTGCACTAATCGTAAATGGAAAAATTCAAATGGAACAGAATTAATTGCTCTGATGGTTATTTGAAGAAAATATATCATCCTTTTGGTCTGAATTGGCTCACCCTGAAAAACAACAGATTGACATAAAGCTGGTGTATTTGCAGCTTGCTGCTCATTTTCTATCATTTCCTGTCAAAAACAAAAGCTCCATGCACGCCCCTTACAGTGAAAAGGCTCCATCTGGGTAATCTTGGAGAGTAAACTCCGAGGAAATATATTTCAATATAATCCTGTCCTAATCCAATTTAAGTCTTTCGGAGCCTGTAGGTATCAATAGGATTTGACTTTTATACATTGATAATGGAAATGATTTGATTGCCAAATCGAAATAGAATTGCTCTTCACTACGAGGTCATAAAGTTGACTTTGAGAGTACCACCATTTTGTTTGTCATAAGTTGTGAGGAAGATCTTTTGTTGGCTCAACTATTGAGTGGACGGTTACACCTTGGAGAAGATTCGGAGGTGGAAATCTGGAGGTGGGACGAGTCCCGCTGCTGAAATCTCAGTATGTCGCCAGGCTGAGGGAAAGTGATTTACCTGATGGTAGGCCCCACTCTGTGCCAGAGATGGAGCTGCCATCTCAGTTGGCAGATCAGAGACAGGAACTGAGGTGGGATGACCCCAGAATGGGTTAACTGAAGGGCCTGCCTCAGCCATAATGAAAATTGGGCATGAGGGAAAGGAGGCATTCCACTTTTTGCTGGCAGTAGGAGGCAAGAAGAACAAAATTAACATCGGAAGGATTTCAAGAAAAAATTTACTATTTCCTCACTTCTTGTGAAGCCCGAAAGAATGCTTGATTTACTTTGTAATCATAACAAGCCTATCTAATAGTAACATTTGTACGACACAATTGCCAGGCAATAACCATCTCCAACAAGAGAGAATGAGAAAGATTCTGTCATGAAATTGAATGGCATTACCATTGCTGAATCTCTCACTATCAACATCCTGGGGCTTACCATTGACCAGAAACTGAAAAAGACGAGCCATATAATTATTGTGGCTAAAAAAACTGATTAGAGGGTGGGAATTCTGTGGTGAGTATCTCCACCTTCTGACTCTCCCCAAAGTCTGTCCAGCTATCTACAAGGAAAAAGTCAGGAGTGTGTTTGAATACTTTCCATTTGCCTAGATGAATGCAGTTCCAACAGCATTTGAGAACCTTGACACCATCAAGGTCAAAACATCCTGCTCGATTGACACTCCATCCACCATCTTCAACATTCACTTTCTCCATCACTGATGCTCAGTGGGAGCTGTGTGTGCCATCTACAAGATGAATTGCAACAATGCACATTCCTCAACAGCACCTTCCAAATCATAACCTGTGCCACTTAGAAGGATAGGGCAGGAGATTCATGGGAACACCACCACCCAGCCACACACCAACCAGACGTGGAATTATATTGCCTTCCTTCACCGTTGCTGGGTCAAAATCCTAGAACTTTACTAACAGCACTGTGGATGTACCCACCCCAAATGGACTGCAGTGGTTCAAGAAGGCAGCTCACCACCACCTTCCCAAGGGCAATTAGGGATGCGCAATAAATGATGACCAAGCCAGTGACACCCATGAAAAAAATACATTTAAAAAAGAATTCAAAGTCAAACAGTCCTGAATTTTGTTAATAGCTATTAATTATTTTAATTAAAAGAAGAATTTAATCCTGCTCCCTTTTTCTGCTTTTCAATGAAAGTGCATGTACATATTCTCCTGGTTAAATTGATTTCTTTGCAAAGAGATTTTAGACTCTTTGATATACCTCACAAGAACCTGTGAATATCTGGGACCATTTTGTGGTATACTGCTGAAGGAGGTGGATTAAACCAAATCTTATAGTTCAAATCGTGTGGATTTACATGTCTAAGAGTTTTTCAAGAGTCAGGACAGTGAAAGAAATCTCACTTGGAATTGATTAAAGTATAGAATTTATTGGTGATTTGAAAACTGTATAGTTGGAAACTGAAAAATTAAGAATTCTATCAAGCAAAAAATGCTACCATAACTTAAACATAATACACTCCTCTATTCTTTATTTTCCTCCTTAATTCTGTTTAGGTGTAAAGTTGTACAAATTCCCATTGGTCCTTGTGAGCCGTGTACTACCAAGGGTTTTGTGATAATTTTATCCATTGCTGGAAAATATTGGGATTGAGTTAATTTTAATTGTTGTATTTTAAAATGGAATGAATGTGCACTGTTTAAGGAAGCCAGAGGCTTCATGCAATGAATATGTGTACTGAAGTCTCAACCAGTGTGTGAAGTGTCAATGATTACAGTCTATTTCAAACAAACACTATGAGAACCAACGTTTTCCCATCCCAGGTCCAATATCCAAATGGCATGCAGTTATTTTGTGAGCAGAAGAAAATGTTTTATTTAAAACTGGGTCTCAAATGGGAGAACAGGCAGTTAACTTTACTGAAAGATGTACTATTGAATCACTAACCGAGGGTTGTCAGTCAAAGGATTGCCCCAGTAAACCCCACCCAAGCTTAAAATAAGAGACTGCCAGCTCAAGCATTGAGGACCAAAGCCGGAAGCAAAATTGGAGGAGGTCACTTTTTGAAATTCAAAGTAATGTAGAAAAAAACGTAATGCCAAAATCAATTTAGTCAGCCTAGGAAAGAACTGGTTTATTAAGAGAGAAAATGAAACTGGGTAAAATGTAATTTGCATTGACTGTAATTCTGTATGTTCACATCTCTGTAACATGTTGATCAACAATTCACATCTGTATTTGCCTCAGTGAGCATATATAGGTCTGTCTTTGGAATGATTAGAGGCATATTTTTGAAGGCACATGCAAAATTCACAATGGGGATGATTTTTGATTTCATTCTTTGATTAACAGATCACATCAGCTGCACCTGGTTTTGAACCAGTTTGATGTATTAATTACTTTGAAAACAATGGAAATGAAAATTGGCTGATTCTATACTGGGTGCTTAGTATGCCCTGTCAATTTACAAAGCATGTGATGGAAGTAAAAGATACTCCAGATTTTAAGTTCAGATAATTTCTAACTCTGTGTCCTGGACTAAAGTAGTTTACAATTAAATACAGGGCAGAATCATTGAATTGCTACAGTGCAGAAGGGGGCTATCGAGTCTGCACCGACCCTCCGAAAGAGCACTCTACCTTGGCCAACTCTCCTGCTCAATCGCCGTAAACCTATGCAGTGATCATAGTCAACCCACCTAACCTGCACAAACTGTGGGAGGAAACTGGAACACCAGGGGGAAATCAATGCAGACGGGGGGGAGAACGCGCAAACTCCACACAGACAGCGACCCAAGGGCAGAATTGAATCCAAGTCCCTGGCGCTGTGAGGCAACAGTGCTAACCACCGTGCACATAAGTACACTAGTAAAAATAAGATAATCAGAGCACTCAAATGTGTGACCAGCTTTGATTTACCTCAGTAGGTCTCTAAAGCAGATGCAAAGTTATCAGTATCTTTACTCTATTTAAGTTTCAGTGGGATGGTCAAGACTGAAAGCTTATCGTGGAATAAGAACTCCTTTGGTAAATACTTCCAGAGAATGAGGCCTCACTTGTAACTGCCAGTGGTAAACAGCATCGATACGTTACTTGCCCACCCACAGCAGAATGACACGCAGTCAATTTTAGAACCAAGGTCTTATTTAACGCTTGCCATTCTAGGCAACATTGACAGTTAGAATAGCCCTGAGGCCACTTGTGAATTGCAGTAAGTAGTGGGATCATAGTATGCAAAGGAATTAGTCAAGTCTGGGGCAAGGAAGGCCTAAACCTCTTGGGAGGACTGGCGGACAAACTCTGTGCCTCCTGAACTCAGGAGGAATATGAGAAAATAACTGCAAAATTACTTTCTCCCTGTTCCTGATCCTTTTCACTGCTGGGTTGATCTGGTGTGAAACTCTTTCCAACTTTCCATTCATCAAATCATCGAATCATACAGTGGAACAGAGGCATCAAGCCTGCATTGACAATAAAACTAATCTACACTAATCCCACTTCCCAGCACTTGGCCCATAGCCTTGAATGTTATGACATTTCAAGTGCTCATCCAAGAGCACTTTTTAAAGATTGTAAGGTTTCTTGCCTCAGCTACCCTCCCAGACGATGCATTCCAGATTCCCACCACTATCTGGGTGAAGAGTATTTTTCTCAAATCCCCTCTAAACCTCCTACCTTTTACCTTAAAATTAAAGTTATTGAACCTTCAACTAAGGGGAACAGCTGTTTTATATGTCCATGCTGCTCATAATCTTAGACACCTCAATCAGCTCCCCTCTCAACCTTCTTTGCGCCAAACAAAACAACCTGAGATTATCCAGCCTCTCTTCATAGCTAATATGCTCCATCCCAAACAATATCCTGGTGAATCTCCTCTGCACCATCTCGAGTGCAATCACATCCTTCCTCTGGTATAGCAACCAAAACTGAACCCAGTATTCCGGCTATGGCTTCACTAAAGTCCTGTACATCTCCAACAAAACCTCCCTGTTCTTATAATCTATGCAATAACTGATAAAGGTAAGGGTTCCATATGCTTTCTTAACTATCCTATTACCCTGTCTGCCACCTTCAGAGATCTGTGGACAAGCAACCCAAGATCTCTCTGTTTGTTTGAGCTTCCAAGTGTCTGGCCAATCCTGTGCACTTCCTTGTCATGCTATTTCTTCCAAAGTGCATCACCTCACACTTTTCAGGATTAAACTTGATCAGCCACTGATCTGCCCTTCTCACCAATCCATCTATATCCTATTGTCACCTAAGACAGCCTTCTTCAATATCAAACACCCGGCCAATCTTTGTGCTATCTGCAAACTGACTTATCCCCCCAACACTTTTTTCTTTATCGTTTATAAAGAGATCACAAAAAATAGGGGCCCCCTCAGCACATGGGCAGCACAGTAGCACAGTGGTTAGCACAGTTGCTTCACAGCTCCAGGGTCCTAAGTTCGATTCCCGGTTTGGGTCACTGTCTGTCCGGAGTCTGAACATTCTCCCCATGTCTGCGTGGGTTTTCTCCGGGTGCTCCGGTTTCCTCCCACAGTCCAAAGATGTACATGTTAGGTGGATTAGCGATGGTAAATTGCCCTTTGTGTCCAAAAGAAATGGTTAGGTGGGGTTACGGGGATAGCTGCGGGTATCGGGTGGTTAGGTATGGGTATCGGCTGGAGGTATGGGCTTCGGTAGGGTGCTGTTTCCCAGGGCCGGTGCAGACACAATGCGCCGAATGGCCTCCTTCTGCACTGTAAATTCTATGATTTATTGATCCCTGTGGAATATCACTGGACAATGTATTCCAGTCACATGAACAGTCTGCCAGTACCAGCCTCTGTTTGCTATCACTAAGCCAATTTTGGATCCAATTTGCCATGTTACCATGGATCCCATGTGCTTTTACCTTTTTATCAGTCTCCCATGTGGGACCTTGTCAAAGGCTTTGCTGAAATCCATATCAGCTACGCCAACTGCATTGCCTTCATCTACATACCTTGTCACCACCTCAAAAATTCAATCAAATTTGTGAGGCATTGCATCCATCTGACAAAGCCATGCTGGCTGTACCTCATCAAACCTTATATCTCCTAGTGGAAATTGATTCTGTCATTCAGATTTTTATCCAATAGTTTCCCTACCACCGGTGTGAGAGTCACTGATCTGAAATTCCCTGTCTTCTTTCTACCAGCCTTCTTAAAAAGGGGAACCATGTTATCCATCCTCCAGTCCTCTGGTACCTCCCCTGTGACCAGAGAGAAATTAAAGATTCGAGTCAAAGCCCCTGTAATTTCCTTCCTTGCCTCCCACAGCAACTTCGGATACAACGCATGCGGACCTGGGGATTTGTCCATTTTTAAGCCGTGCAAACCTCCAGTACCTCCTCACTCCCTATGTCAAACTACTCAAGGACCTCACAGTCCCTCTGTCTGAAATCTGCACCCACATCCTCCTTCTCCAATGTCAAGACAGATGTGAAGTACTTGTTTAACACCCTACCATGCATAGATTACCGCATTGGTCCCTATTGCGTCCTACTCTTTCCTTCCCGGCTTAGTCTCTTCCCCTTGATATACTTACAGAATATCTTGAGATTTTCCCTAATCTTACCCACCAGTGCTTCTTCATGCCCCCTCTTAGCTCTCATAACTGCTTTTTTGAGTTTCTCGTGTACATCCTATACTCCATAAGGGCCTCTGTAGATTTGCTCCCTTTGTACTTTGTGCTATTAAAAGCTTCTGTTCTCCTCCCTATCTTGTCCTGGATATTCGTAGACATCCAAAGTGCTCTGGGCTGGTTGCTTCTACTGGTTTAGCTGGTTTAGCTCACTCGGCTAAATCGCTGGATTTTAAAGCAGGCCAGCAGCACGGTTCGATTCCCGTACCAGCCTCCCCGGACAGGCACCGGAATATGGCGACTAGGGGCTTTTCACAGTAACTTCGTTGAAGTCTACTCGTGACAATAAGCGATTTTCATTTTCATTTTTTTCATTTCATTTCAGCCGAAGGGAAACATGTCAGACGTGTACTCTTGCCAATTCCATTTTGAATGCCCCCCACTGTTCTGCTGTAGACATACCCAGAAGTAACTGTTCCCAGTCTACTTTAGTCAGATCCTGCCTTATTTTAATAAAATCAGCCTTTCCCCATCCAAGACTCCTTTTTGCCAGCCTTTTTTTCCTTTTCCATGACAGCAGCACGGTAGCATTGTGGATAGCACAATCGCTTCACAGCTCCAGGGTCCCAGGTTCAATTCTGGCTTGGGTCACTGTCTGTGCGGAGTTTGCACATCCTCCCCGTGTGCGTGGGTTTCCTCCGGGTGCTCCGGTTTCCTCCCACAGTCCAAAGATGTACAGGTTAGGTGGATTGGCCATGATAAATTGCCCTTAGTGTCCAAAATTGCCCTTAGTGTTGGGTGGGGTTACTGGGTTATGGGGATAGGGTGGAGGTGTTGACCTTGGGTAGGGTGCTCTTTCCACTAGCCGGTGCAGACTCGATGGGCCGAATGGCCCCCTTCTGCACTGTAAATTCTATGATATATCTATGAAATTTAAAATGTCCAGTGTTGTGGGCGCTATCACTAAAATGCTCCCCTCTGCAACTCGAAAACCTGTCTGTCTGGCTTTGTTCCCCAGAACTAGGTCCAGCACTGCACTGCCCATTGTTGGACCTTTGACATGTTGATACAAAAAGCTCTCTTGAATACATTTCAAGAAGTCTGCTCCCTCTAATCTCTTTACAATGCGACTATCCTAAATAATCCTGGGAAAGTTGAAAACCCCTAATATAATTACTCTATTATTGTTTTTACATACCTCAGTGAATTGTCTACACATCTGCCCTTCTATTGCCCACTGACTATTTGGAGGTCTGTAATACATTCTCAGCAGTGTGACTGCCTTCTTTTATTCCTATCCAGGTCAAGGAGTAAAAATTGCAGATAGGTCTATAATGTCATTGGGATCAGCCATGTTTCTGCATGTCTTATCTTCTGTGCAAGTGAAAATTGGAAGCTCTAACGATCCGACAACCTGAAGCCAGGCTTCGATATATAGAAAGCTTGAAGTACAAAATATGCAATTAGAGTTAATTAAATGATATAAATTAAAAAGGATAATCTATTATGTTCAAGAAAGCTTTTATGATAATATAGACACATTAAAGTTTTCATTTAGTTGTTATATGATTCTACTTTATCTGCATTTATGAACATTAAAGAAAATCCCTGTTGATCCATGGGAGCATGATTGAAGAGATTAACACATCTCACAGTAACTTCGACCAATGAACGTCCCAGAGTATGTGGTGTCAGAAATATCATCAGTAGATGCCTACAACACCAGGTTATATTTCTATGTGTCTGCCTCCCTTGGTGTGTCACAGAATGCAACCTTGTTGCTTTGGCCAAGTCGCTGTCAGGAACCTCCTACCTCAGCAATATTCTAATTAATGTACCAGCAGCCCCTGTTCTAAGGGAAGCACAAGCTCACAATATTTTTGTAATTTTCTTTGATCCATGCCAATATCCTGGTATGTCCTCCCACATTATCCTCCCATACTGTCCTCCCACACTCACCTCCCACACTGCTCTCCACACTCGCTGAGGGAAGGGGCTGATATTAGCCTTCAAAGATGTCCTGATCATCTGTGAGGTCAAGGGGATTCCCATCAGGGGTCTCTCTCTTCAGCCACACCACATCCATTTTACATATCTTATAAAGGGTGGTTTGAACAAACTCAAGTGGAAACAAGATGCTTGACCTGTCTGAATTATGAATTTTCTGAATCAATGGCAGAACTATAGCCAGACGGTCAGATGGGTTTCCGACCCAAATGGCTTTTCTGTAATTGTTCAAGACATGTCAGCACCACTGATAAGACCAACATTTATTGTCCATCCCTTACATCCCTTGAGAAGGTGGCTGTACATGTAATGAAGGCACCTTCACAGTGCTGTTGGCTACGGAGTTCCAGAACCTCCCTCAGCTACAATGAAGGAATGGTGATGCATTTCCAAAACAGGACAGTGTGTAACTTGGAGAATTTGCATTTGGTGGTGTTCCCACTATCCTGCTTCCTTTGTTCTTCTCTGTGGTCGAAATTGTGAGCTTAGAAGGTACTGTTGCAGTCTCCGTGATGAATTAATGCAGTGCATCTTGCAGGTATACACATTTCCATCACTGCTTAACAGTGGTGGAGGGATGCTAATCAAGTGGGCTGATTTGTTCTGGATGGTGCCAAACTTCTTAAGTGTTGCTGGAACTGCACTCATCTAGGTAAGTGGGAGGATATTTCATCACACTTCAGACTTGTGCCTCAAAGATGGCTTTGGGTGACAGGAGATGCGTTACTTACCTCAAGCATTTGACCTGATTTTACATCCACAGTACTTATATGGTTATCTTGTTAAACCTATGGTCAATGGCGACACTCCAGTTTTGCTGGTGAGTGATCCAGTGATTGTTAAGAGATAGCGATTATAATTTATTTTGTGGGGGCAACATGGTGGCTCAGTGGGTTTGCTCTGCAGCCTCAGGGCGCCGAGGTCCCAGCTTCGATCCGGGCTCTGGGTCACTGTCTGTGTGGAGTTTGCACATTCTCCCCGTGTTTGCGTGGGTTTCACCCCCACAACCCAAAGATGTGCAGGTTAGGTGGATTGTCCACGCTAAATTGCCCCTTAATTGGAAAAAATGAATTTGGTAGTAAATCTTTTTTTTAAATTTAAAATTAAAAACATTATTTATTTTGTTGAAGATGGTTATTACTTGGCATTTGTAAAATCCTTCTTATCTGCCTAAACGTAAAGGTTTTCCAGGTCTTTCTGCATGTGGGCTTTATTATCTGAGGAGTTGCAAATGGAGCTGAACTTTGCAATCATCAACAAACATCCTCAATTCTGACCTTATGATGGAGGGAAAATAATTGGTAAAATATCTAAAGGTGATTAGCTTTAGGATAGTGCCTTGAGGAACTCCTGTTGCATTGGTGATCAGTCCTGATCATAATGAATGGTGGAGCAGGCTTGAATGGACCTCCTCCCATTCCTATTTTCTATGCCCCGGGGTTGAGATGATTGGCCAAAAAAACCACAACCATTTAATCTTCTTCATAATTTTTTATAGGGCTCCCATTCACTACACTCTGTCAAATGCTGCCTTGATATCAAGGACAGTCAATCTCATGTCACCGCTGGAAGTCAGCACTTTGTCCACGTTTAGACAAAGTCTGCTCCACAGATGTGGAGAAGAATGTTCCGGATAGAACCCAATTGAGCATCAATGAGCATCTTATTGGTGAGTAGGTGCCATTTTACAGCGCTGTCAATCATGTTGAGATGAGACAGATGGGGCAATAATTGGGTGGATTGGATCTGTCCAGCTTTTTGTGGAGAGGACATGTTTGAGAAATTGTCCACTTTGTCAGGTAGGTGTCAGTGTTGTAGCTAATCTGGAACAGCTATGCTAGAGGTGCGACTAGTTCTGGAACACAGGTCTTCAGTACCACTCTGGGACATTGGAGGGGCCCATCGTCTTTGCTGCGTCTGGTCCGCTCAGCTCTTCCTTGATATCACATGGAGTGAATCTAATTAATGACCTTGAGATTTAACTGCCTAGGGTTCAGCTTTCACCATAACTACAACAATTTTCTTCAAATATCATGCAATAAATAACCAGCTATATATTATTTATAATTTACACAAATTTTAAAATTGCTGTAAAATTTCACAATTAAAACTTGCAATCGGTTATTATTATAAAATCTAGTACAATTTACATAACAATGTTTACAATTTGGCACCAGATCAGTTCCAGTAATTTATTTTTATGGTCATGTTGCAGATGTTGGAGTTTTGCCAGTCACAATAGGCAGACTTCAGGGGTGAGATATATAGGTCAGTATATCAGTGCACAAACTGTGCAGTTTAGTACATAAGGTCCAATCTGCAAACTCCAAGTTACGAAGCAAGATTGGTTTTTAAAAGTTTGTCTTCATTTTTAAAGTATTGCAGTTCGCTTGCTCTTTAGAGTGAGAAACCGACCTTTCAAAAGATTGATAGCACTCCTTAGATCTTGGGAAAAGAAAGTGTAAACTGCAGTAAATTTGATTCACTGAGTATATGCAATCAAATGAAATTAAAGTACAAAGTTTTTTCCCCAATATGCATACACAAGGTAAAAAGACAGTGAATTAGACATTTGAATGCACTGTATCCATGACAGAAGTGCCTCCCCCCCCCCCCCCCCCCCCCAAATTGGATTAAGCTGCTCCAAAGCATTCGGGGCAAATGTCAATTAAAAAGCTTATTGTGATAAAATGAAAGTCCAATGCTTGTCCTAAGACCCTTTTGGAAAATTGGTTTGGCCTAGCACCTGACTTGTCATCTAAGAAACTTGCTCAGCGAATCATACCACGAACAGTTGGCAAGGAACTTGCTGGAATACAATTGAAGGGCTTATCCAATTTATACTGTTACAACACCATGGGTGAGTGCACAATCAATTACAGCCCCACTCATCCCAAGTGAATTAATCAATAATTGTTATAAAAATTCTCCATCAGCCCAAATCGGAATTGCGAAATTCGATTGGGCGGATAATCTTTTTTGACGCCGAAATCGTGACCAGCGCCGCGTTCATGCCAAATTGCAATTTTCCAGTGCCTCGATAATGCTGTCAATGTGTTCCACCCTGCATATACAGTAAATGCCATTGGCATATCATTAGCGGGCCTGACCCAGCAGTTTTCTTGGGAATCCATGATCCTCCGCCTCCACCGAGGGGAATTCCTGACGGTGAGGTTCAGTTATACTTTCAAAAATCGTGTAATAGGGACATGGCTGATGAGGGGGAGAGAGGGGGTACGGAAAGTGTCCGACATCGCCATAGTGTGCTGATAATTGTGTCGCTGGTCGGGGGCGTCTGTCAGTGCCAGGGGGAATAGCAGGGCATGGCCAGGAGGTGAGCTGTGGGATCAGGGTGGATGGGCATGGACACCGTTTCCATAGCCTGCTAGGCAGCCATGCATTTGCGCATGCCACTAACCGCCCACTGTGAACCTAGCGCCACAGGTCGTATGGGTGCTTCCCCAGGCCACCTCTCCGAGGTACCGTCTGGCCCACCAACGGGATGGGTGAACTCCAGCACAACCAGTGCCATGTTGTTGGCTGAGATGAGTGTGTGTGTGTGGGGAGTGTAGCGCTAATATGCAGCTGCAGCTTGTCAGCCTCTCAAGTGTCAACCCTGACCCCGGTGAATCTGACACTGTTTTGAATTGGAATTGATCATGTGCCAGGTGGCGCCAGTGCTGGCCCCTCAATGGTCGCTGAATTGATCAGGAGATGCCGCCAGTTTTGCTGTCGCAGAACTCCACAAATCGTGCATCGACATCAGCACTTAGCCTCAGGAACGGCGAATCCAGCGCCAAAATCTTTGGCCCTTGGATGTTCAATAATTACAGTCACCAGGTTTGTAAGTTGAAACACAATTACTGTTTATTTATAATGGGAACTATAATGAAATATGCAGCAAATACTGTTGGTTAAATATTAATAAGTGCTGAACTCCTACTTTAACTTGCATCTCCACCCTCTACACACAAGACAGACAAATTTGGTGGTGGAAAAGAGGAAAAAACTTAAATGAAAGAGAAAAGAGTCTGTGCTTCAGATGATGGTGCCTTGTGTGCTTTCCTCACAGTAAGCTTCTAAATCACAGTCTTTGTTTTGCAGCCTATTAACACAACTTTCTCAGAAAAGCAGTGTCTGTGTTTCATCATCTTTGCTTTCAGTTTGTGGCCTGTCTTTGGGCCTCTGTCGTTTCATGAATCAAACACTCACAAGCTTATTGGGGAGAGAGTTAGCTGGTTCTTTTTGTAGAGAATTAGAAACAACTTTATGGGGAGAGGTAGAATATTCTGGACTTTGCCTGTGCAGCCTTTAATGGTTCACTTGTAGATAGATTCATCCAGGCTCTCTACCAGTTCAGAAACACAATCTTCTTGGAGAAAAATGGAGGGAAGAGAGAATCATAGAATTTACAGTGCCGAAGGAGGCCATTTGGCTATCAAGTCTGCACTAGCCCTTGGAAAGAGCACCCCACCTCCACACTATCCCCGTAACCCCACCTAACTGTTTTTTTTGGACACTAAGGGCAATTTAACATTGCCAATTCACCTAACCTGCACGTCTTTGGACTGTGGGAGGAAACCGCAGCACCCGGAGGAAACCCACGCAGACATGGGGAGAATGTGCAGACTCCGCACAGGCAGTGACCCAAGCCGGGAATTGAACCTGGGACCCTGGAGCTGTGAAGCAACTGTGCTAACCACTGTGCTACCGTGCTGCCCACAGTGGGTCATTTCTCTCAGCTGGTAGGAGACAAACTGAAAAACCCGTATCTCTGAAAACATACATAGAACATAGAACATTACAGCACAGAACAGGCCCTTCGGCCCTCGATGTTGTGCCGAGCAATGATCACCCTACTCAAACCCACGTATCCACCCTATACCTGTAACCCAACAACCCCCCCCCCCCCCAACCTTACTTTTTAGGACACTACGGGCAATTTAGCATGGCCAATCCACCTAACCCGCACATCTTTGGACTGTGGGAGAAAACCGGAGCACCCGGAGGAAACCCACGCACACACGGGGAGGACGTGCAGACTCCACACAGACAGTGACCCAGCCGCGAATCGAACCTGGGACCCTGGAGCTGTGAAGCATTTATGCTAACCACCATGCTACCGTGCTGCCCTTGTATGTATGGATTCATATGGTACCATACCAGTGGGATCAGATCCAATCATCACCTGTTATCAGGCAGAGCACGGTCTTTTGTGCTGATTGATTGGCCAGCAGCCAAATCAATCAAACCAAGTCCCAGCCAATCTCAGATATTGGTGTTGGTTCTTCTACAACTCCAATATGAACCAGCATTGGCTTTTGCTTGAATTAAAGGCACAGGCCATTGCTTTCATCTACTTGAATTAAAGATACAGGCTGCCTTAAAGACATGTGTCCATACGTCATCCATGGATCAAAAATGTAATGGCAAAAATAAACGACTGTGGAAATAAGGGAATGGACAGAGAATAAACAGGATGATCCCATAAAATACAATTGCTGTTTGTTCTCTTAGGCTAACAATTTAACTTTTGGTCCTTTTTTCGGGTGCACTTGCCATTCCGCAAATAATTATGGCTTCTGCAAATAACTCTGTTTTCCTGCTGGAGTGTTGCTCTCTACTTTGTAAGTAGTTTATTTTAGTCTTGAGCGGTCTGATAAGGAAACAGAAAACCGTGAACATTAGGCGTGTTAGCCTGACATAATTTGTCGAAAAAATGGTAAAATCTATTATCTGGAAATCTTAAGAACGCATTAAAGAAATCACAGTACGATTAGATAAAGTCAACATGGTTATGTGCAAGGAAAATTCTACTTAGAGTTTTTGAGAAGTAACTAATGGGTCAATAAAGGGAGTCATTATATTTGGATTCCCAAAAGGCACTCAATAAGGTGCCACACAAAAGGTTGCTATGCAGGATAAGGGTTATAGAGTTGCAGGTAATATATTAGCATGGGCAGAAAATTGGTTTATGGACAGGTAGCAAAGAATATGGAAAAGTGGGGCATTAACATGTTGGCAGGTTGTGACCAATGGAGTGTCACAAGGATGTGTGCTGGAGCCTCAGCTATTAACAATCTATATTAATTACTTTCATGAAGAGACAGTGGAATAATGTACCTAAGTTTGCTAATGATATAAAGCTGGGAGGAAAGGTCGGTTGTTGGAGGACACAGAGGAAAAAGATGCAAAAGAATTGTGGACAGATCAGGCGAATGGGGAACAAGGTGGCAGTGGGAGTATAATGTGAGGAAGTGTGAGATTGTTCACATTGAGAATTAGAATAAGGAACCATAAAAGCAATAAATGTGTAAATGTTGGTGCTGAAAGGAAAATGTATGTATTTGTGCAAGATACACAGAAAGTTAGCATGCAGGTACAGAAAAAATTAGAAAGGCAAATGGCCGGGTGACCTCCATTGCAAGGGAATTGGAGTATAAGAATTAGGAAGTCTTGTTACAATTTTACAATGTTATGCAGGACTGTGTTTAATTTTCCAGGAGCACTCAGGATTCACGGTGTGTCGATGATGCTGAGGACCCGGGTTCGAATCCCGGCCCTGGGCCACTTGTCCGTGTGGAGTTTGCACATTCTCCCCGTGTCTGCATGGGTTTCACCCCCACAACCCAAAGATGTGCAGGGTAGGTGGATTGGCCACGCTAAATTGCACCTTAATTGGAAAAAAATAATTGGGTACTCCAAATTTAAAAAAGAAATGGATTCACGGTGTGTTGCTTCTATTTCACCCAGACTGCCAGGTCATAGGCTGTTGCTTGGTGACAAGTGGTAACCCCCCCACCCCTGGACGTGACCTATGTTTCCTGTCAGAAACATGATCAAGCTCAGAGTTGACCTTTTTTGAGAGCCTTCCTGCCTTTACAATTATCATTGAGCATTATTTTGGCATGTTTGAACAATACTTCTGTTACCTCTACAATTTGTGAGGTGCTCTACTGTATGGCACTGACCATGGGCTGGATTATTAGGCTCAAATGGGAGCAAGCATGGAGGTGGGCTGTCACACAATTCTGTCAGTAAATAGTGGGTGGCTTTTTAAATTTCTTTAAAGGTCAATTAAGGCAAATCATCAGAGGCCGATGGGAACTTTTCAGTCTCTGGAGCCCGGAGGCATCGGAGAATGGCCCAACCGCCCGGATGTGGCCTCTCGGTGGAAAACTGGAGTGTGGGGTGTTGTAGGTAGCATTCCAGGTAGACTTTGAGGTTTTCTTCATCTGCCTGGCTTCAGTTGCTGCTGCGAGCTGCTCTGCAGAAGAGTTTAAAGCTAAAGGTTACCTCGCGCTCTCTTTTAACTAAAAAGGCTGCCTGCTGCTCCTTCAGTTCTGGAGGGTCTCCCATTTTGTCCTACAGCCTCAAAAGTCGACCAGCAGTCTATAATTGACAGTGAGCCTGCCCTCTGTCCATTAATTAGCCAATTCTGAGAACATCATGGGTCAGGTAGCTGCTCTGCACACAGTATGGGCTTTTCACCCCTATTTTGACATCCCAAAGCGCGAGGGCAAAATCCTGTCACATGTTTCCTGATTTTAGCTGTGAGCTGCATGCTGTATAAATTTACTGTGTGGGTTTTTTTTATCAGAATGCAAATTAATTAGATATTAAAGGGAAATCACATTTGTAAGCTATTTAAGAATTTATTGAAAATCATTTCTGGTTTATTTCTACATTTTGCAATAAAGTATGTATATGTTTGATTTTCCTTTGTTGCAGACATAAATTGGGGAAAAATTGCTTTCTTCATTTATGTGCTTCTGAGAAGCCTTAGGTGATTGAAATAATTGCAAATCATTTCACTCTGTCCTACTCTGTCTTTGGTCTCTAATTGTTTTGTGTTAGTGTCTATGTTAAGGTAGCTAGTAAGTTTCTTCCCATTTTAGCCGATAACACATTGGGATGCCGCTGCGTGGCTAACAACATGGTCCTGTTGGCAGAAGGAGGGGGGGTGGGGTGGGGGTAGTTAAAATCAAACCCCATATTTCTGCAAAGTTCCTAATATTGTTATTTTACTGGAGAGGATAACACATTTATTGGAAATAATAAATTGCAATTATATCATGCTTTAGCATCCCAAGGCCCTTCACTGGAGTGCAATCTGACAAAAATGGCAAAGAGGAGAGATTCGAATCTTAGAATCGGCGACTAAATCATGGTCAAAGAGAGAGATTTTAAGAAGGGTTTTAAAGAAGAGTGATTTTGAGAGGTTTAGAGAGGGAAATTACAGAACATAGAGTGTGGATAACTGAAGGATAACCTTCATTGAATGGGATGGAGTAAGCAGGGGATTCAAAAGAAGTCAGAGTTGTTGCAGGGTTGGAGGGCTGTAGGAGCATCATGACTATGAAGATGTTTGAATATGAGGATTACAGCCTTGCTGATATAGTAGAAAACAAACTTTCAGACAACTGTGTGACAGTCCAACCTTGGTAGGATTTAGCATGATTTTCAGCGCCAGAGGTGGTCCGACAGTGGGATTTGCCAATCCCGCCGTTGTCATAGAATTTACAGTGCAGAAGGAGACCATTCAGCCCATAGAGTCTGCACTGGTCATTGGAAAGGTACCCGACTTAAGCCACGCCTCCACCCTATCCCTGTAATCCAGTAACCCACCTAACCTTTGGATACTAAGGGCAATTTATCATACCCACCTAACCTGCACATTTCTTTTTAATTTTAGAGAACCCAATTAATTGTTTTCAATTAAGGGGCAATTTATCGTGGCCAGTCCACCTACCCTGCACATCTTTGGCTTGTGGGGGCGAAACCCACGCAAACACAGGGAGAATGTGCAAACTCCACACAAACAGTGACCCAGAGCCGGGATCAAACCTGGGACCTCGGCAACCTGCACATCTTTAGACTGTGGGTGGAAACCCACGCAGACACAGGGAAAGTGCAAACTCCACACACAGAGGTTGGAATTGAACCCGGGTCCCTGGAGCTGTGAGACAGAAGTGCTAACCACTGTGCCACCCATATCAATGGGATTTCCCGGTGATTGCAGCCCTCGATGCCGGGAAACCCGTGCACCGGAGTGGAACCAGAATAACCCACCGGCGTGAACAGCCGATAGATAGCACCTGTTTTACTGTGCTGTAATTTTGCGGCCTCTGTTTTTGAACATATTTTTAATATTTTAAAATTCACATGATTTATCTATTTTCAAAGAAAGCGATTGCTTTCATCAAATCCATACATTTTCACAAACTAGTGGAGACTTTGGATTAAAGATGCTTCCATTTAAATGTAAAATGTAATTTCAAAACTGCAATAAACATTCTCAAAAATATCGTAAATTTATTTGACAGATTTGGTAAATCTAGTGAGAGATCCCTCATACTATTTTTCAGTAAGTAAATAAGCTCTTCAGTCTGTGAAACACAACAAGAAACTTTAATAATTAAATTTTCATCTTCACCACCTGGGTGGTAATCTGATTTGATTTTCATTCCCTGGATTTCCAGAAATAAAATGAGGCGGATTCTTAAAAAAATATGCACATGAACGATACTAGCAGTGAAAGGATTTTACCAACTTTTTTTTGGACAATCTTTTTCCTGGGAAATAAATATTAGAATGTGATGGTGATTTATTGATCCAAAAGAGTAGTAATTTTATGAAACTGAATTTTTCTGGTTAATTTACTGCCACTTTTTCCCATTGTTTCCATAATTTCTAACTTAGTCTTCCTTTGTATCTGATGTGAAGCATTGTTTTATGCAAGGGCTGCAGCGTTCAAACAAAATTTATGTGCATTTAATATAACTAGTGATTTTTATTTGAAAAATAAATGGTTCAGTGAATTTTGAAATGTACCATCAAACAACCCACTCAGCAGGGCTGCATGAACAGCCACACCCCAGAAAGTCTCTGAATCGGGAAGTTTCTGATTTTTTTTCAACATCTAGATTACAAGAGCAGCACGGTTGCTCAGTGGATAGCACTGCTGCCTCACGGCGCTGAGGTCCCAGGTTCGATCCCGGCTCTAGGTCACTGCACGTGTGGAGTTTGCACATTCTCCCCGTGTTTGCATGGGTTTCGCCCCCACAACCCAAAGATGTGCAGGGTAGGTGGATTGGCCACACTAAATTGCCCCTTAATTGAAAAAAAATGAATTGGGAATTCTAAATTTATGGAAAAAAAAGAACAAAAAAATCTAGATTACAATTCATCAGCCACAACATATTTTTGGAAAGCAAAGCAAAGTCTTAAGTCCTGACCAAAAGAAAAGCATAGATTTAAAAATCAGATATTTGATGTATAGTGCTGAAAAGAGGTTGGACTCATCCCAAAATTCAACCTCTGCTTGCCACTATAAACTGAGATTTAATTTGGCATTTGTATAAACCAAATTGATTTGTGGGCAAAGCTGCTGCTCATACCAAATTCAGATAGGTCAAGTTGCCTGTATTTATCATCTGATGGGTTTGTGTTCTGAATTTTAGTTGCTATTCTACGTAGATCACTTGACCATGTCTGACTGCATATCTACGTTCAAACATTGGGTAGGGTAAGATGGATCTTCTGAATTTTGTGTTCCGATCTAGAACTTCACCAGATTAAGGATCTGGGCATAAAAATCAATGGTCTCTGCAGGGACATCAATTAGTTGTGTGCTCGGAGCACAAATTCACAACATCTACTCAATGGTGTTGCACACAGTGTGAATGCAAAACTATTTTTTTGTACTGGAATTAGTCATTAGTACAATCAGCCAGCTTTATAAAATTAGAAGTGTGATTTCCAATGTCTTGAAAATTAAGACAATTATGATGTTTTAATTCATCCAAATGCTCATGAAGTTCTTCTGTCCATCAGAGCGGGTTTCCTGATTTTCACAGCCTGGATTTTTGGGGGAATGACGTGGATAGGCAGCATGGAAAATGGGACAAGGATCTGTGATATTGGACCTCGGTCTACCTTTTAAAAAGTCAAACGTTCCATCTCTATCCAACACTAAAACAGCTCCCCCCACCACCCCCGAAAGTGGGTGGCTTATTTTAAAAAGGTGCTAATAACATAAATAATTCATAAACCTAATTTCCTTTCATTATCAATTTCTGAAGCTGAGCATGTAATTTCCATAGAAAATTGCCAATTGTTATTGATAACCAAGTAACAGGTAATTTAAAGTGCTCAGAGAATCCTAAAAAGTATAATACTCTTCTGATTTTCATCTATTGTTTCTTTTTTTGGGCTGCCTTTTGCATTGCAATGTGGAACATCCAAGCTATCATCTCAGTGGCAGGGCTTGACCACCTTTATTGAAAGAATAGCCAACCTCATGGCAAATCAGATGCAGCAGGCCACCAAATGCATGCTGGCCCACACCAATGGCCTGCATGTTCTGGCTAGCAGCATACACAACATCGATCAAAGTCTTGCTTGGTGGCCACACTCACATGCAGCCAATTTCTCTCCTGGTCTTGGTCAGCAAGAGAGTCAGGTGGGTTTGAAAGGGAAGATGATAGAAGGGACAGCAATGCTGCAAACACACTTTTCAGTTGAAGCCTGAATGAGGCCATGATGGTCTTCTTTTGCATGCATGTTTGCACCTAGGGGCACCAATGCTACATCATGATGCATCTCATCTTCCTCTTCCTCCTCCTGTTCCAAGGATGTGGAGTATTTTCCAAGTTCTTGATCAGCACAGGCTTGGAGGGCTGAAGGGCCTGTTCCTGTGCTGTATTTTGTTTGCTCTTTGTTCTTCTTGTGTCAGCTCCAATTTTGCAGTGCCATGTTGTGAAGGGAGGAACAGATCACAGCAATCCTGGAGACCCCTGTTGGAACATATTGAAGGTTGCCTCCAGATATGTCAAGTCATCAGAATCTCAATTTGAGCAAGTCAGCTTCCCTATTGTTACCCTACTGGTGTCATGGTTCCCATTGTCCCTATCCTGCATTCCTGTGATTTGGTTCCTTATTGGAGTCAACAGCCAGGTCTTGAGTGGGGATACCTTGTCCACCAGGATCAACCCACCAAGCTTAACTGGTGAAAGGAGTACCTGCTGTGCATGAGACTGCTGTAGGATGAAGCAGTTATAGTAGCCTCCTGGGTACCTGGTACAGATTTGCATTATGTCCTTGTGGTGGTCACATATCAGCTACACATTAAAGATGTTCAGATTAACTTCAGTGGTTCTAAAACACTTGATGGTAGCTGGAAAATATTGTTAATCGCAAAGAATTTCAGCTAAAGAAACTGCCACTGACAGCAATGGCCTCTCACTGTGGCTCACCACAGGTTTGCTGATTTCAGATTTTGGACTGTTGCTATCAGGTCAATTTCACAGAACAATGAGTTCCCACTGAGCATGTTCCTTCTCCAGCCTGATGAAGAGCAGGCACAGCGTGGAACCTGTATGCTGGGTGGGAAGACATAATCTAGCCTTAAAAATGCTCTTAATCGGCTCCATCATTTCCCCTTCAGATCAAAGGTTCCTTCCTGCAGGCCTTGGAATCTACCCCAGAGAGAGCAAGAGGAAAGCGGGATTACATCAGGAACCCAACCCAACAACAATTTGGGGGATTCAACACCACTTAACTGATAAAACATTCTCCATATAGGAGGAAGAAGAGAAACAGTCACAGGGAGAAATAGTTGGCAAGTTTTGGGTTTGTAGCCATTTTCTGTTCATTTAAAATGATGGACAAAAGAAATTTAGAAGCTCAGAGTGTTCCTGGCCAGCATTCCTTGTTAGGAGCATCTGGGAGAGAACGTGTTTTAATTGCATATTTCACAGAGCTAATTTCTTCCATGTTTCATGTACCTATTCCATCTCTTGGCAGTTGCCTGATTTTTTTTTTCACGTCACAAATTCAGTCATCTTTCAGAGCCCAATTAATCTGGATCCTGTGCAATATGAACTTTTCAAGTTTATTCAGAATGTAACAAATGAATCTTTTTCATTCCATTGTCCTAAGACTTTCTGAAGTATTAATGATATTTTAATTAATTAAAAATTACGAGACAGTAAAAGCTTTGAGCTTGTGAGGAAGACAAACAATTCTGTCCTTTTAATTGTTGATGTGGTTTTCAACTTCTTTATTGAAATCGAAGAAGAAAGAACAGTATAGCACAGGAACAGGCCCGTCGGCCCTTCAAACCTGCACCAATCATGAAGCCCGTCTAAACTAAACCCTTCTGCACTTCCGGGATCCATAACCCTCTATTCCCATCCAATTAATGTAGGCCTCTTAAACGCCGTTATCGTATCTGCTTCCACCACCTTCCCTGGCAACGCGTTCCAGGCACTCACCACACTCTGTAAAAAGCCTTCCTTTGCACATATCTTCTAAACCTCCTCCCCCCCCCCCCCCCCCACCTCGCACCTTAAAGCTATGTTCCCTCTTATTTACTTTTCCACCCTGGGAAAAATGTCTGACTACCCACTATGTTCATGCCATTCATAATTTTGCAAATCTCAATCAAGTCACCTCGCAACCTCCATTGTTCCAGTAAAAATAATCCAAGTTTATCCAACCTCTCCTCATAGCTAATGCATTCCAGATCAGGCAACATCCTGAGAAATCATCAGGACATTGCTATGACACCCTGGTCCTAGAATCACAACATAAGTCTATTAGCCAATAATTCTTATAAAAATACCTGAGCTCTTTGACCCTTGGCTGCCCAATCATTACAGTCATAAAGTTTGTAAGTTGAAACACACTGTTTATTTATTTATAACTGGATAAGAACATGCAAATACCTCCGACCCCCTTTAATTGTCTCACCCTCTACCCACCCACACAAGACAGACACAAAGGTGGGGGGGGGGGGGGCAGGTGTGAAAATAATAAGAATGAAGGTCAAAAGGATTGGATTGGATTAGTTTATTGTCACGTGTACCGAGGTACAGTGAAAAGTATTTTTCTGCGAGCAGCTCAACCGATCATTAAGTACATGGGAAGAAAAGGGAATAAAAGAAAATACATAATAGGGCAACACAAGGTATACAATGTAACTACATAAGCACCGGCATCGGATGAAGCATATTAGGTGTAGTGTTAATGAGGTCAGTCCATAAGAGGGTCATTTAGGAGTTTGGTAACAGCGGGGAAGAAGCTGTTCCTGTGTGTTCTCAGATTTTTGTATCACCTGCCCGATGGAAGAAGTTGGAAGAGTGAGTAAGCCGGGTGGGAGGGGTCTTTGATTGTGCTGCCCGATTTCCCCAGGCAGCGGGAGGTGTAGATGGACTCAGGAGTTACCAAACTCCTAAATGACCGATGCCGGTGCTTATGTAGTTACATTGTATACCTTGTGTTGCCCTATTATGTATTTTCTTTTATTCCCTTTTCTTCCCATGTACTGAATGATCTGTTGAGCTGCTTGCAGAAAAATACTTTTCACTGTACCTCGGTACAAGTGACAATAAACTAATCCAATCCAATCCTTTTGACCTTAATTCTTATTATTTTCACACCTGCACCCCCCCCCCCCCCCCTTTGTGTCTGCCTTGTGTGTGTGGGTAGAGGGTGAGACAATTAAAGGGGGTCGGTTCACATGATGGACTGGGCGGTCTTCATGACTCTCTGAAGTTTCTTGCGGTCCTGGGCCGAGCAGTTGCCATACCAGGCTGTTATGCAGCCAGATAGGATTATTTCTATGGAGCATATGTAAACGTTGGTAAGGGTTAATGTGGACATGCTGAATTTCCTTAGTTATCTAAGGAAGTAGAGGCACTGTTGTGCTTTCTTGGTGATAGCGTCGACTTGGGTGGACCAGGACAGAGTTTTGGTGATGTGCACCCCTAGGAATTTGAAACTGCTAACCATCTCCAACTCGGCCCCGTTGATGCTGACAGGGGTGTATACAGTACTTTGCTTCCTGAAGTCAATGACCAGCTCTTTAGTTTTTCTGGCATTGAGGGAGAGATTGCTGTCGCTGCACCACTCCCCTAGGTTCTCTATCTCCCTCTGTATTCTGGCTCGTCATTATTCGTGATCCGGCCCACTATGGTCGTATCATCAACAAAAGATAAGAGCCTTTTCTTCAGGTGCTGATTCCTTAGCGCACTTTCCTCACCACACACTTACTGATTAAATTCTCTGGGTTACAGCCAGTAATAGACTTCTTTGCAGAGTTATTTTTTCAGGATCTCCACAGTTTAGAAAACGTAGCACTCACAGGCAGCAGGCTTTCTGGGGAGACACTTTATTTCACATCAAACGTTTCTTCCAGCTTGAGGTTCACGTTCAAATCTTTTTCTTTATGCAGGGAGAGTTGGTTGGATTTGCCTTTCAGGAGAGAAAGTTAGCTGGTTCTTTCTGGACTCTGCCTGTACATAGATTCATCCAGGTCCTATGCCAGTTCAGGAACACAGCCTTTCTGGAGAAAAGCAGAGAGAAGAGAGAGTGGGTCTTGTCTCTAAGCTGAAAACCTTTCAGTCAAACTGAAACCAAACTGAGAATCTCGTGATTCTGAAAACATTCCAATGGGATCAGATCCAATCACTACCTGATACCAGGCAGAGCACAGCCTTTTGGGTCTATTCATTGGCCACCAGTCAAATTAATCTCCCATGCTGCTGAAACCCTCTGCTTGAATTAAAGGCATAGGCTACTGTTTTCTTCTGCTTGAACTAAAGATACAGGCTGCCTTAAAGATGCATGTCCATAAATCATCCATGGAGCAAAAATGCAATGGCAAAATAAAAGAAAGGGAAACAAGGGAATAAACAGGATCAAACAGGAAGGACCCCAACAATATCAGTAAGAGCACACTCAAGCCTTATTCCTCAACTTCGTCCATACATATTCACTGCACTCAGCTCAGATAGTGATTTGTTCCATTTTACAAAAGGGATTGATTTTTTTTTCAGTTTTGAGAACTTGAGCATCTGAAAAATTAACCTATACTTGTTTTTACGATTGTAAATTTTTGATGATTTATGTTTCAACGATATTCTCCTGAACTTCTACATGCAGCATTTTCAGTTTTACTTTGAATTCCCAGCATTTTTAGTTTTTATTTTCTTTGATAGTATCTCTTTTGTATTTTCCACATCATTGCCCCTCTAATCTTTCTGGTTATTGCACTATCTGCAGCCAAGAGGGTAAGTATATAAAGCACCCTGGATCCCTCTCAATAATTATTGAAACCAGACAGCAAAATATATTCAAGAATGAAATCAGGATGTAAACAGGTGGAAAGATTAAACCTGCTGTCCACCACTTCACTCTGGCCATATAAGGAGGGGTAAAAATTATTCCCTCCACCTAGACGATCACTTCAATTTTGACCGTGACAGGGTTTTTATTGTGAATTTAGAAGGTTGAAAGAATTTACTCAATGTCTGTGCTTCATGCTGATTGCAAATAAACTAGTCTGGCAGGATTTATTGAGTTTAAAACAAAAAGGGTCTTGTTTTTATTGAGTTAGAAACCAACTTGGGTAAAGATACAAAACTGTTCAAAAAAATCCATGCCCAACCTTTGCAACACATTTACTCACACACAGGCACAAGCATGCAGAATTATAAACTATACAGTAGGAAGTAACTTTTTGGCCAAATTAAAATTCAGTGCTCAAAGTACAATATGGTGAGTTCATTGTTTCACTGGGTCTTTTGCTGTGGTATCTGTGGCTTCGGAAAAAATGTTTCCACAGTGGTCTTGGAATTCCAGGAGCTGAAGTAGTTGATGAAAAACTGCAATTACTGGAGGTCATTTACTTTCATAACGTAATTAACCTTTTCCACAAGTTGATGATTTTTGTACCTGGGATTCCTTTTGAAGGAAATTCTCTGTATCTTCTCAAATCCCCTCTAAATCTGCTGCCCCTTAATTTAAATCTAAGCCACATGGTTATTGCCGCCTCTACTAAGCGGAAAATGTTCTTCCTATCTACCCTATCTATGTCCTTCATAATTTTGTACATCATTACATCATAATCAGGTCCCCCCTCAGCCTTCTGAATCATAGAATCCTTACAGTGGAGAAGGAGGCTATTGAACCCACTTAGCCTCAACCAACTCTCCAAAAGAGCACCCCATCCAGGCCCACTCCCCTGCCCTATCCACATAACCCTACCTAACCTTTGGACAATAAAGAGCAATTTTGCATGGCCAATCCACCTAACCTTCACATTTTTGGACTGTAAGAGGCAACCGGAGCACCCAGAGAAAACCCAAGCAGACGCAGGGAGAATGTACAACTCCACAGAGACATTTGCCAAGGCCAGAACCGAACCCAGGTCCCTGGTGCTGTTAGGCAACGGTGCTAAACACTGTGCCGCCCAAGGAGAACATCCCAACCTAACCAGCCTCTCTTCATAGCTGAAATGCTCCAGTCCAGGTGATGAATTTTCTCTGCACTATTTTGAGTGCAATCACATCCTTTTGATAGTGTGGTGACCAAAACTGCACACTGAACTCTAGCTGCGGCCTAAAAAGCATTTTATGCAGCTCCCTGCTCTTCTATTCTATGCCCCAGCCAATAAAGTCAAATATCCTGTTTGTGTTTTTAACCACCTTATTTACCTCTCCTGCTGCCTTCAGAGGACTATGTGTTATGTTCTCTTCTCCAAGGACAAAATAAAATCAAGTTGTAGCAAATGGGGTTGAATGAATGAACAATGCAGGTTTATTGAATAGCTGTTACCTCGACAAAGACTTGATCCAGACTGAGGAAAAGCCTGCGAAGCAGCCGATGACTCAAATTGAACAAGCAACAACACAACAATTTTTTTTTTTTTTTTAATTTAATGTACCCAATTATTTTTTTCCAATTAAGGGGCAATTTAGTGTGGCCAATCCACCATCCCTGCACGTCTTTAGGTTGTGGGGGCGAAACCCACGCAAACACAGGGAGAACGTGCAAGCTCCACACAGACAGTGACCCAGAGCCGGGATCGAACCTGGGACCTCGGTGCCCCGAGGCAGCTGTGCCAACCACTGCACCACCGTGCTGCCCGCAACAACACAACAATAACCCCAAATATATAACACTATGGATGTGTACCTCAAAGTCCCTCTGGTCCTCTGTACATCCTAGCATCATACCATTCATTGTGTATTCCCTTCCCTTGTTAGTCCTCCCCAAATGCATCACCTCATACGTCCCAGGGGTAGGACGTGGCAAAGAAGATATCGACAAATTTGTCTTGGACATAAAACTAAGGGGAATGTTAAAGGCACCATTAAGGGAAGTAGAGTGCCAAATAGTGAGTGAGCAGAATGTGATAATGGGAGTAACAGAGCTACCAGGGACAGGTGGCCAAGTGGGAGAACGGTGGGGTTATGTTGGTGCAGGCCAATGAGCTGAAAAATAACTGACAACAAAGTACAAAAGGGGGGAGGGTAAGTATGGAGGGGAACATATGCCTTTTTCCTCAGATGAGGATTCCCCCCCCCCACCCCACTGTGTTTGACAGAACACTCAATCATGCCTGACCCATCTCCCGCATTCTGCCCTCATCCTTTCCATTCCATCCATAACAGGGTCCCTCTTTTCCTCACTTTGTACGCTACCAGCCTCCACATTCAAAGGATCATCCTCTGCCATTTCCAACTCCAACATGATACCACCACTTAACACATCTCCCCCTTCCCCCAACCCCCTTGTCAGCATTCCACAGGGATCACTCCCTCCATGACACCCTGGTCCATTTCTACATTTCCCCACCCCCTTCATCCACTTTCCATGGGACCTTCCCATACAAATGCAGAACATTCAAAACCTGCCCCTTATCTCCTCCCTTATGATTGTCCAAGGATCCAAACATTCCTTTAGGTAAAGCAGCATTTCACTTGCAACCCCTTAAATTTGGTCTATAGTATTCAGATCTCTGCAACACTGGGGAGACTAAATTCATGCTGGCCAACCGCATTGCCTAACATCTTCACTCCATTTGCAAGCATGACCCCACCGTTTCTGTTGCTTGCCATTTCATCTCAGCATCATGCTTTCATCTCTGTTCTAGGCCTGCTGCAAATGTTCCAGTGAGCCCCAACACAAACTGGAAGAACAACACCTCATACATAGAAACATGCACTGAAAATAGAAGCAGGAGGAGGCCATGCGGCCCTTCGAGTCTGCTCTGCCATTCATTATGATCATGCTGATCATCAAATTCAACCCTAGGGCAGCACGGTGGCCTAGTGGTTAGCACAACCGCCTCACGGCGCTGAGGTCCCAGGTTCGATCCCGGCTCTGGGTCACTGTCCGTGTGGAGTTTGCACATTCTCCCCGTGTCTTTCGCCCCCACAACCCAAAAATGTGCAGAGTAGGTGGATTGGCCACGTTAAATTGCCCCTTAATTGGAAAAAATAATTGGGTAATCTAAATTTATAAAAAAAAATCAAATTCAACCCTGCCTTCCCCTCATACTTCTTGATCCTTTTAACCCCAAGAGCTATATATAATTCCTTCTTGAAATCATGCAACATTTTGGACTGAACTATTTTATTTGCTAATGAATTTCACAAATTCACCACTCTCTGGGTGAAGAAATTTCTCCTCACCTCAGTCCTAAAAGGTTTACCCCTCCTCAAACTGTGACCCCTAGTTCGTGACTCCCCCACCATCAGGAACATTCTTTCAGAATCTACCCTGTCTAATCCTGCTAGAATGTTCTAAGTTTTTATGAGATCCCCCTCACTTCCAATTTCCAATTAATCTAATACTAACCGACTTAGTCTCTTCTCATATGACAGCCCCACCATCCCAAGAATCAGCCTGGTAAACTATTGCTGCTCTCTCCCATAGCAAGAACATCCTTCATCCAATAAGGACACCAGACACTGCTCCAGCTCTGAAGCTCAGGCTTTCAGGAGTTGCAGTTGGAGACACTTCCTGCACACATACTGGCCCTGGGAACTGGAAGTGTGTTCCTGGTTTCCCACATGGAACAAGAAGACCAGATCACCATTTGGAGCTCTCCAGCTATGTCTTACCCCTTTAAGTTAAATTAGAACATAGAACATACAGTGCAGAAGGAGGCCATTCGGCCCATCGAGTCTGGCACCTACCCACTTAAGCCCTCACTTCCACCCTGTTCCTATAACCTAATAAACCCTCCTAACCTTTTTGGACACTAAGGGCAATTTAGTAATAAGTACCTACCCAACCTACTCACCCAACAGCTGATTTGCTTTGGAGATGTAGACTTGCACTCCGCTCTTTCTTGTAGTCTTTTAACCACCTGGTTCTGCTCTTACCCCACTTCACTTTTTCTTGACTCCTTTATCCTCCCAGCTTTGTACCCTAATCGTTATCTTATTTAGTTATTTGAGTTTCAGCTAATTAAAGATGGTCACGAATATCAGTTACTCACCAACCATTCAGCTTACTGCTTTCCTGTGCTGTCACCTTTGGATATTTCAAACTCAGCTCGCTCTCTGAACAGTGGCTGTCCCTCGCAGGTCTGGTGCTCTCCACTGCCTGATGGTCAGTGAGGACCCCAAATCTCCTGCTCCCTTTATCCTCTGCTCCCAGAAGACTGTCCTCCGCAGGTCCGGTGCTCTCTGCTGCCTGAAGGTGGGTTTTTGCATTCGGCACATTACAGCCTTCCGGACTCAACAATGAGTTTCATAACATTAGACAGTAACTTCCCCTCCACCTTCAAACCCCCTCCACTCTTTATAGGTTGCTGTCCATTGTCTTTCAGCTCCCTGATCTGCCCCAACACAACCCCTCCTACACTCCTACACTTGCCACTCGTCCCTGGCTGTTCTGTTGCTCCCATTATCACATTCTGCTCTCTCACCTCCTGCCACCATTAGCACTCTTCAACCCTAAATGGCACCATTAAAACTCCCCTTTGTCTTATGTCCATGACAAATTTGTTTATATCTCCATTATCCCAGCCTATCCCTGGTCTTCTGTTCTGCTGCACCTACTTCATCCCCTTTCCAATTGTACCATTCTGTACTTTCCTACCTTCAATTCTGCAGAGTGGTCATTTCGATTTGAAATGTTAACTCTGTTTCACTCCACAGATGCTGTCAGACCTGCTGAGTTTATTCAGGGCAGCACGGTGGCCTAGTGGTTAGCACAACCGCCTCAGGGCGCTGAGGTCCCAGGTTCGATCCCGGCTCTGGGTCACTGTCGTGTGGAGTTTGCACATTCTCCCCGTGTCTTCGTGGGTTTCGCCCCCACAACCCAAAAATGTGCAGAGTAGGTGGATTGGCCATGCTAAATTGCCCCTTAATTGGAAAAAATAATTGGGTAATCTAAATTTAAAAACAATAATAAGTTTATTCAGCATTTTCTATTTTATTTCCAATTTCCAGCATCCGCAGTATTTTGCTTTTATTTATTGTAATAGTAAACTTTAGCTGTCATCTGACAGCCATCTTAAATCAATGTATTTGTTTGTTTATTAATTTTTTAAAAAACAGTTCAATATATGGGAGATCAGCCAATTAAGTTACAGATTAATATCACTCGTGTGCAAGTCACATCATCGTGCCACTGTACCCTTATCAACAGGCTAACAGTCCACCTTGAAAAGATAAAAGGCTATGTCAGTATACAAATGCATATCCAATGACTTAGATGTTTTTTCAAAGTGAAGAGTTCATAGCAGAGACATCATAACACCAACTTTAACTGCTTTCTAAATTTTCTTATATTCATTGATAGTCAACTGTACCTCAGCAGCAATCCCTGGGGAATCACAAATCAATCTGAAAGGAATTATGTTGATTCTGACTGCGAAACCAAGAAGAGAACACAATCTACTGGTTTGGGCAAAATATGTACAGATTATTTTCATAAATGTGTTTCCCAGGTACAAACTTTCTTGATCTAACCTCCCACGCTAGAAACCTTCTGAGGGCTGAAAAATCAGCCGAACTTTAGTCATTCTGCTATTTTTTGTTTCTCATCTCTCAATTTCTTGCTGCACAAAAGCAATGAGGGCTGATTCTTCAACTGTGTGCTCCTGGGGAGCACTGGTTTGAAAACCGTAAGCCTTTACTTTTCATCTGCTTTATTTAATGAATAGAAAATTGGGACTAAAATTTCAAATTACTAGAGTAAGCAATTTGGGAATAAGCCCGGTGAAGCCCAACAACTGGGACATTCCATGGTTCTTCTGAATCTTTCTCTCACAGATGTCTTGGTGGAGACAATTTTTAGATAGCCCTATTAATGAGTGAGAATCTTTCCCATCTGAAACAGATGGGTGGCTATTTAAGCATGCAAATTGGGTCATCAGAACCTGATGCAAAATTCAAGTCCAAATGGATCAAGTTTAGACTGCACTAACATGCTTGGCTGCAACCCTAACCCTAACCCTAATTTGGGGGCTACTTAATAAATAGGCGCAACCTTTGTCAAAGTTGTATTTTTGTGGCGTCAACAGGAGTAGGGTGCTCCCCCGAGTTCCACAAAAATACAGCAAGCCAAGGCTCCTCAAGTTTCTCAATTCTCTCTCCCCCACACCCTCCCCACAGCACCCAATGTGGGTGTATCCAGCTGGAATTTGTCAGCTTTAACCGAGTGGGTTGCCAACAGCTGACTAAACAACCTTCAAATGAGACAAAAATGACATGAGGAGGAAATAAATGTTCCATCAACTCGCCACAATTTTGGATACAAGTTGCATTTCACTCCCCATATTTTCCTATGTTAAATGGCATCTGGTACCTAACTGCCCTTCCTGCTAATTATTTGCTTCCTCCTGCAGTTTTTCGTGATATGCCATACTGTCTAGTTTACTGATGAATTCTTAAATACAAGAAGCTTCAACGTGACACCATCCTTTCATTCAACAAAAACATCTATTCATTCCAAGCAACTTACTTTTACTTTTACCCTTTACTTTTTGCTCTCCAATCACCATTCTTAAGTTTTAACTACATGTGTCACTACCTTTGCCATAAGTTTCTCGTGTGGTACAATGACAAATATGTTTTGAAAATCAATATAAATCACTTACCCACTGTTATACAACCCTACTTTTCAAAACCTTTGCTGCATAACAATGACCAAATCCTGTTTCTCCAAGTGCTTCATAATTCCATCCTCAGAATTCCTCATTGGTAGAAGTTCCATTCAGGTTCTCACAACTCGCATAGCATAACCTCTGGAACATCAGTATAAACACCATGCTAATTCAGTAAATCCCTGTTTGTATTATGCCTGTCTCAGGTTACAAGGGAAGATTAGAACAATAACAATAGCTTATATTTATATATAGTGCCTTTAACATAACAAAGCATTTCTAGGAGGTTCATGTGAGCATTACAAATCAAAATGTATGACATTGAGCCGGAAAAGGAGATATTAGATCAGATGACTAAATGATTGGTCAAAGATGTAGGATGGGGTTCTCGCCCCGAGATGCCCGGAGTGCATTCCCCGATGGACAGAGAATCAGGTGTCGGAGGTAAATTGGGCTCGGCACTGGGTGCCAATCCGAATGCGATGCCCCAACCTCTTGCTGACATTGTGAACGAGGCCCATGATGTTCACCGGTGGGGGGGATGGAAATAAATGCAAATGGGTCTGAATTTCTGAATTAACCCATCCAAGGGTTCCCCCCCCCCCCCCCCCCCCCCCGAACTATGCTCTGCCTGCCAATGCCTCACCTACCAGCGGCCCCCACCACATCCCTCTACAGGGAGCCCTGTATTAGGGGGACTCCCCTCAGGGGTACCTGTAATAGAAAGACTCCCCTCCCTCCCCCCCACCCCCCACAGGAACCACTGTAATAGGGAGACTCCCCACAGGGTCCAAATCAAAGAGAAATAAGTTCAGTGAAATCACATGCTTCAATGATTGGAATGCACTTAGTGCTCGGAGGTGGAAATAGATGGTTTAATGATGGCATAAGTATGAGGTTCATTTTATGATCAAATGTGACACCAAAGCAGACTAGCTTAATCTCAGACTGTTGGCAGGAAAAAAACAATAAATAAATAAATAAATAACCTTTATTGTCACAAGTAGGCTGACATTAACATTGCAATGAAGTTACTGTGAAAAGCCCCTAGTCGCCACATTCCGGCACCTGTTCGGGTACACAGAGGATTAAGAGATGGATTCTGCAATTAGGGATAGGAATTTGGAATGGGAACTGAAACAATGGAGTCATTCTTCCCAATATTTAGTTGGAGGAAATTTCTACTCGCCCAATATTGGATGTCGGATAAGCAGTCTGATAATTCAGCAAGTGGAGTAGTTGAGTGAGGTGATGGGCAGGAAGAGCTTGTGTCATCAGTATACATTGGAAATTAATGGATGATATAACCATGGTGCAGCATGTAAATCAGAAATAAAAATCCAAAGATCAGAATTTTACCAACAGTTTAAGTAAAGCAGTTTGCCATTTAATTTGCTAACTTGTCTGCATCTGCTTTAGAATACTTGTTATCTCCCGGTCTTCAGGTACATAGAACATAGAACATAGAACATAGAACAGTACAGCACAGAACAGGCCCTTCGGCCCTCGATGTTGTGCCGAGCAATGATCACCCTACTTAACCCACGTAACCGGTATACCCGTAACCCAAACAACCCCCCCATTAACCTTACACTACGGGCAATTTAGCATGGCCAATCCGCCTAACCCGCACATCTTTGGACTGTGGGAGGAAACCGGAGCACCCGGAGGAAACCCACGCGCACACGGGGAGGACGTGCAGACTCCACACAGACAGTGACCCAGCCGGGAATCGAACCTGGGACCCTGGAGCTGTGAAGCATTGATGCTAACCACCATGCTACCGTGAGGCCCCCCAATTTTCTTTTTCACGGTATTTTGGAAAACTCACCTCCCAGCCTTGACTCTTCTTTAGCTTTGCCCAGTGTCCCAAGCGTAATTCATCAGGTCACAGTGATTTGCCTGACTTTAATTTGAATAATTTCCATTGAATGAATCTCTTTTGCACAATAACCCCTCAGAATCCTTGAATACAAACCATCAGCTCTGGGCGATGTTTTTTCGTCAAATTGGAATGACTTCAGACAATCACTTCCACTAGCTGTTTATACTGATGCTTATTTTACAATTTAATGTCCACAACCTCTGTGAAATCAGACATTTCAGTACATATAAACATTTTTGATATTCCTTCACCTTCTGCAACAAAATTGCCCCATGCATCTTCTGGCAGCCTGTCCAAACCACAACTGCCTCTAAACTATGAATGTACCTTTCAAAGGGCCTTTTAATTAGCAAACGTTCATTGAATTTTAGGGGTCACCAATTTTCCCTACTTTATTATTCAAAATTATGTTGATTTCCTTTTTCAGAGTAATAACGTATGGCTGAGAAATTAGTACCAAGAAAATAACTTCAGTTTCACACCAGAGGCTATTTCCCTATCTCAGCCCATTTTAAATAATTAAAACTTCCTCGGACTATAATACTTCCAATTATGAAATTGCCTGCAAATTTCATTCTTGATTTCCTTTCCACTGTTCAGTAATTGTCATATATTCACAAATATGTGACTCATTGCTTGCTATTCCTCATTTCTTTATCACATCACACATTTTATTTCTTTGTTGCTGCGAAGAGAAAATGTATGGAGGTGCCCACACTCTGGAGTCTTGTCAAACATGATGAGAAGTTTATTAAGGGCGTTGCTCATTACAATCAAGATGGTGATCTGCTCAAAGCCCGCTCAAACACGCTGCTGATATCACTATATATCACGTGATGCAGAACCAGCAAGAATGTATTCCCAGATCCATAACACCCCTCCGTCTATACGTCATTACAGCAACAACAGCAATTAACATTTAGACAACAGATCCCCTGATATGTTATTTTTATACATATACACAATTCAAAAAGACGGCTGTCTATTCCTTTTTGGTAAAATTTGATGTTCTTGAACCCAGCTACTTGTGACCTCAGAAGTGTCCACATTCCATTCTGTAGATGGTACTTCTTGAGTAGTTATTTCAATATCTATGACTCTAGATGTTGAAAAGTCCTCAGAAACAGAATCTGAACTTGTCACCGTCTCTGGGCTCCATTCCAAAGTATACTCTCCAGATCTTCTGTCGGTCGAACCACTTGAGAGGTTTCTGAAAACTCACTTTGTGCAGCAAGTAACTGATCAGCATGTCATCACCAAACTCTTTAATCATCCATCTGTACGGTGTATGATATTGGACCTGTCTTCACTAGGATCATAGCTGGTACCCATTTCCTCTTAGTGGTGTAACTCCTAGCTAACACACTCTCTCCCTGGTTGAATACTTGTTTTTTAGAGATTATTTCCCTCCTAGAAATTTGTATTTGGTGTTGTTGTTTGACAATCTCTGAAGTGTCACGTGGAGTTAACAAATCAAACTGTGTTCGTAGTTTCCTCTCAAACAGCAGCATTGCCAGTGAACTTTGTGTGGTAGCATGTACAGTGTTCCCATAAGATAATAGAAATTTGTTTAACCTTCTTGACAATGTCCCTTGGCCCTTCAACATTTTGATAGAATGCTTTCTACAGGACTGGTTTAGGTCAGTGGGCTACACAACTGGTTTGTGATGCAGAACAAGGCCAGCAGTGCGTGCTCAATCCCTGTACCAGCTGAGAATTCTGAAATCTCCCTCTGTGTACCCGAACAGGTGCCGGAATGTGGCGACTAGGGGCTTTTCACAGTAACTTCAGTGCAGTGTTAATGTAAGCCTACTTGTGACAATAAAGATTTTTTTTAAAAAATGATGATTGCACAAAATGTTTAGCCAATCCATTTGTTGCTGGATGACATGGAGCTGACTTGATATGGTTCATTCTGTTCCCTTTTATTTATTTATTTATTTATAAAAAAAATTAGTGTAATGAATTCATTTTTTCCAATTAAGGGGCAATTTAGAGTGGCCAATTCACCTACCCTGCACATCTTTGGGTTGTGGGGGCGAAACCCACGCAAACACTGGGAGAATGTGCAAACTCCACACGGACAGTGACCCAGAGCCGGGAGAGAACCTGGGACATCAGCGCCGTGAGGCAACAGGGCTAACCCATCTGTTCCCTTTTATGTAGTCCTCAAATTCTTACGAAGTAAATTGCATGTCATTATCACTGACACTCTGCTCTGATGTTCCAAATCTTGTTAGCATTTCATCTAGTTTTTTAATGGTCTTCTCAGTTGTCATTGACTCCATTATCAGGACTTCTGGCTATTCTGAGTGTGTGCAATCGATGTGTGTTCTCTCTCGTGGCTGAGTCAGCCATTCCCATAGATATAATATTTGCAATGGTGAGTGTTCATTAGTCTTGCCCAAGATTGGCATTGCCAAAATTTCTCTTTGATTTGAGCATCTAATTCTGCACACCAAAAATAACTGCACAAAAAAAATTCCTGCATTCTTACACACCCTCATACAATTGGTCAAGGACTCTACTATGCAAGCACAAAGGAATAATGACACAAATTCCCCGTAATAGAACTCCATTCTCTACTGTCAACTCAAGTCTTCATGTGATGTTGGGCTTAAGGCCTGGAGTTTTCTATGACTGTCTGATGATGTTTCTTTTGGTCCAGGTTCATTGCCTTCCCCATCACTAGATTGGTTCTTGTATATCTTTGAACTTGAGATTAAGTCACAGATACAATATCAACAAGTGAGAAATACAAAATATTGACAAAACTTTCTTCTGGGTTATGCTTGACTTCTAACAGCAATCGTGATAAATCATCAGCACCTTCATGCTGATCGAATTTACAATATTGGCTATCTTAAGTGTTTGCTGACAATATCAATGACCATCTTTGCAATCTACTAGCTGCCAAAAAAAGTAAACCTTTCTGCAGCCCAAAGATTGTAGTCTAGGATCGAAGATCTGTCAATAGGATAAAATGATGGCTATAAAGGTAAAGATGGAACCTTCTTACAGCAAAAATTATGCTCAAATCTTACTTTTCTAGCTGAGAATAATTCATTTCTGCGCTAGTAAGAGTGTGCGAGGTGTGAGACATTGCAAGGTAATTGCAATTTAATTTTTAGTTTATAATGAACCAACAGCTCTGACTTCAGTAAAGCTTCTTTCACTTTATTGTATGCATTTTCACTTTCTTCTGACCAGTGCAATGCCTATTTGACACATAGCAAAGTATGTAAAGGCTTCAATTGTATTGCTAAATTCAGCACAAATTTACCAGTATGATTGATCAATCCCAAAAGCAACCTTGATTGTGTCACATTTTGAGGATGTGGTGCTTCTAAGATTGCTGAAATTTTCTCAATTCTTTGTGTGAACCATCTTTGTCAATTCGCAAAGTGTTCTTTTTCACTTGAGCCGGTGATGAGTATGTCATCTAAATACCATTGCACACCATACAATCCACTTACAATTTGATCAATGTATCTTTGAAAAAGAGCAGGCGTTACTGTTATTCCAAATCTTCTGTATTAAAATACACATTTATACATTACGATAGTAATTAGTTGTGATTCAGCATGTGAAAGATTAATTTTATTGAAGTTCCATCCTCCTAAACGTCCAGTAAACAAGTCTTTAATCAAGAGCAGTGAATAATGATCTACGCACAAAACTGGATTAATACTTGTCTCTTCACTGTACGTCCTTAGGATCACATTTGACGGTTTTAAATGCAGGTTCCTCAGCCCTTGATGGGAAATTGTCTCCAGCGTTTGCAATACTGCTGCACTCGTATCCACTTCTATTTTAATTTCATGACCTTCAAGTTTTGGATACGCCCAAAAACCTTGTTGATCACCCTGCATTGACAAGACACCGAGCTTAAGCTCTTGCCACACTTCTTACACGCACTTGATTTATTCCAGCATTGCCTCCAGCATTCACACTGTTAGAACATAGAACAGTACAGCACAGAACAGGCCCTTCGGCCCTCGATGTTGTGCCGAACAATGATCACCCTACTTAAACCCACGTAGCCCGTATACCCATAACCCAACAATCCCCCCATTAACCTTACACTACGGGCAATTTAGCATGGCCAATCCACCTAACCCGCACATCTTTGGACTGTGGGAGGAAACCGGAGCACCCGGAGGAAACCCACGCACACACGGGGAGGACGTGCAGACTCCACACAGACAGTGACCCAGCCGGGAATCGAACCTGGGACCCTGGAGCTGTGAAGCATTGATGCTAACCACCATGCTACCGTGAGGCCCCCTGCTACCGTGAGGCTTGTGTAGAGTTTTCACATTCTCCCCATGTCTGCTGGCTGTTGGGATTTCCTCCCATAGTTCAAAGATGTGGGGCGGAATTCTCCGCTCCCGCGAGAAATCGGGAAGGCCGTCGTGAACTCGGCCGAGTTTCATGGCGACCTCAGAGACCGCTCCTCTCACCTTATTCACCCCCACCCGGGGGGCTATGAGTGGCCCTCCGTAACTCTCGGCCGCCGGGCCTTGGCGCTTGTGTCAAGGCGGCGCGCCGAGAATGACGCGGCCGGCGCGCCTAAGTGACGTCAGCCGCGCATGCACAGGTTGGCCGGCTCCAACCCGCGCATGCGCGGCTGACGTCACGACGGCTGACGGCTCAAACCCGCGAATGCGCGGTTGCCGTCTTCCCCTCCGCTGCCCCACAAGTTGTGGCGGCTTGACCTTGTGGGGCGGCGGAGCGGAAAGAGTGCGTCCCTTTGAGACGCCGGCCCGACGATCGGTGGGCACCGATCACTGGCCAGTCCCCTCCCGAGCACGGCCGTGGTGCTCACTCCCCTCTCCGCCCCCCCACAAGCTTCAAACCAGCTTTTGGCGCCATGTTCACGATGGCAGCGACCAGGTGTGGTTGCCGTCGTCGTGAACCGGTCGCGAACGGCAGGCCACTCGGCCCATCCGGGTCGGAGAATCGCCGGTCGCCGTGAAAAACGGCGAGCACCGATTCTTCCGAGAGGGGGGGTGGGAGAATCACGGGGGGGCACCAGGGGGGCATGTCGTGAGTCGCCCAGCCCTCCCACAATTCTCCCACCCAGCGTGGGGAGCGGAGAATCGCGCCCGTGCAGTTTAAGTGGATTGGCCATAATAAATTGCCCATTGCTGTCCAAATACAGTCACTTAGGTAGGGTTATAGAGTTGCAGGATTAGGGCAGTCGAATGGGTCTAGATAGGATGTTCTTTCAGAGGGTCGGGGCAGACACAATTTGCTGAATGGCCTCCTTCTGCATTGTAGGGATTCTATGGATCTGAGTGCCCAACCTGTGTACAATGGTGACATGGCTGCACCTTTGCAACTCTGTTCCTTGAGATATCCATTTTGTTGATCTTTGCTCCAGCCCCTATCTGCATAGCGCCTCTCGTTGCAAGCTCCATAGATGTGGCAACTTCCGTAACAGCTTTTGGAGTTAAGTCACTTACAATAAGCAGCTTCTTCTGAATTGCTTCACTGCATAAGCCATAAATTAATCTGTCTCAAAGAATATCATGAAGTGTTATTCCAAATTCACAATATCTAGCTAATCTCCCGAAAGACATTATCAACTGTAAAATGGTTTCACCTTCTTCCTGACTATTGCGGTGGAATCGGAAACTTCCTGCAATCAATAACGGTTCAGGAGAGAAATGTCCCTCTAAGATTTTCATTAATTCACTGAAGGACTTGTCTCCTAGTTTTGCTGAGTGAATAAGATTCTCTAGCAGCATTAATGTTTTATGGCTAACTGAGCTGAGAAATGTTACGACCCTTAGGTCCTCCGGCGTATGGTTAGCTCTTAAAAACAATTAGAACCTTTCTTCAAATGATTTCCATGTTTCATAATCCTCTTCAAAGGTATCCCTGTTTTTCCCATCATTTTTGTAACCCTCTTTTAGGGTCTACACTTCTTCGCGAACCACTCTGGCATTGGGCCAACCAAATGTTGCGTCGCACCAACCGGTGCCGAACGGCCGGCGCAAGCTGACGCATGCGCAGAACAGCCGCCGTGGTTCCGCGCATGCGCAGACCGGCCGGGTGTGTTCCTGTGTATGCGCAGGGGGGTTCTTCTCCCCACCGGCCATTGCAGAGACCTACAGAGGCCGGCACGGAAGGAAGGAATGCCCCAACGGTACAGGCCCGCCCGCAGATCGATGGACCTCGATCGCGGGTCAGGCCACCTTGCCCCTCCCCCCCCACCCCCCCCAGGGCCGGATCCGTCCGTGCACCCCCCCCCGAAGACTCTACTAGATGGCCTACTGGCCAGGTCCCACCGTGTGGGACCATGTCCATTTCATGCCGGCGGGACTGACCAGAAACCGACGGCAGCACGGCCCATCGGTGCCTGGAGAATTGGCAGGTGGGCCGCTGCCAATGGCCCCCGACCGGCGTGGCATAAGCCCCACCCTCGCCCGAAAACCAGCACCGGGGAATACGGCAGCCGGCATCGGAGCAGCGGGGCGTGATTCACGCCCCCCCCCCCGGGGATTCTCAGACCCGGCAGGGGGTTGAGACTCCCACCCGAAATGTTTCCCCTATTTGCTTGAGTGTATTGACTTTTTGCCCGTGTAGTGGCCTGTACAGAGTCGGCAGACTTTGAAATCCCCCTTCCTCGCAGCATGTGTGGCTTTATCATGTTGCGGTCCCTGCAACCCAGCCCCCACACACATCAATGCAAGCCAGTCTCCCCGACTGTCGGTCTTCTACCTCATAGTTGCTTTCGAAAATGTTGTTAAACCTTCACAACTGCCGCAGTGCTTCGCCTGATGTCTGTGTGTGTGCGGGTCTGGTCCTGAGAATCTTTTGTTGTTTCTGACGTCATCCCACAATTTGTCGGTGAAAATCTTCTTTCCAGCAAATTTTCTGCCTCAATCCTTGCCTCCAGTTATCTCTCCTGTTATTTTCCTTTGTTGCCGCAAAGTGAAGAGGTATGGAGGTACCCACTGTCTGGATTCTTGGAAAACACGGAGAAGTTTATCAAGGGTGTTGCTCACACAATCAAGATAGTGATCTGCTCAAAGCCCGTGCAAAAACTCTGCTGATGTCACAACACAGCACATGATGCAGATCCAGCAATCATTTATTCCCAGTTACATAACACTGACATTGAATGTACAGCACGTAAACGGGCCATTCCACCCAACTGGTCAAGTTTATGCTTCACACAAGGGACGTGATTCTCCGCTCCCCACGCCGGGTGGGAGAATCGCTGGAGGGCTGGGCGAATCATGACACGCCACCCTGGCACCCCCCCGCGATTCTCCCACCCTCCCCAAAATGGCGTGTCGCGTTTTGCGGACACCCGGATGGGCCGAGCGGCCTGACGAACCCGACCGGTTGACGCCAGTGTCAACCACACCTGGTCGTTGCCAGCGTGAACATCGCGCGACCGGTAAGTGTGAGGTCTGAGGGGGCGGAGGGAGGATCGAGCACCACAGGCGTGCTCATGAGATGTCTGGTCCGCGATCGGTGCCCACCGATCGTCGGGCCGGCGTCTCTAAAGGACGCACTCTTTTCACTCCGCCGCCCCTGCAAGATCAGGCTGCCATGTCTTGCGGGGCAGCGGAGGGGAAGACGGCAACCACGCATACGCGGGTTGGCGCTGGCCAACCTGCGCATGCGCAGCTGACATCACTTAGGCGCCGCCGGCCACATCATTCCCGGCGCGCCGCTTTGACGCAAGCATCAAGGCCAGGCGCTCAGGATTCATGCGCCGCCGCTCCTAGCCCCCGGGGGGGGGGGGGGGGGGGGGGGGGGAGAATAGGGGGCGAGGAGCGGCCTCCGATGCCGGAGTGAAACACTCTGGGTTTCACTTCAGCGTCGGCTGTTTCTCTCCATTTTGGAGAATCGCGCCCAAGGTTTCTTTGTCTCACACCATGATATAACCTTCTATTCTTTTCTTCCTGATGTATGTATTTTGTTTTGCCCTTAAATGCATTTCTGCAACATATCAAAGGGGTTCTATTTGGGTCACTTCGCTTTTTAAATATTTATGCTCAACTGATAAAATGTTGTCTCAAATTGATGCTGTTACACTTCTCCCTTCTGAATATTTATTCCTCGGTATGTTTAATTACCAATCCTTACCAAACTACAATTCATTTCATAGTTGCGAGTAAAAGCATTCATGGTAAGACATTGTAAGATACACGGAGTACCTACCAAACGTACTGTCAGGACTACAGACAACCCACAAAATGCAGTGGGCAGTTTTCAACTTCTGGTATCCCATTTCACACCTGAAGGAACACGTGGTTAGAAATCCCCCTCCACCCCCCCACACCCCCAACCTGATAGAAATTTCAGGAGAGCCTGTGTAAATATGCACAGTACATTTTGCACTAGATGTAAGATATTTATTACAATTTTATGCCCAGTTTTACTGGGCATTGAGTGGCTTAGCCAGCAGTCTATAAAGGTGCCAATGGAGGCACGCTTGTGCAAAGTGGCTCAGGAAGCTTTTAATTTCTATTCTTTGTGAGATAAAAACTCTCTATAAATCATCGTGCCGCTCCCAGCCCATTTGAGGTCCACCATGAAATCATTTCTCCTCCTCACCCCTTTACAATCCCCCTCCCTTCAAGAACCCCCCCCCTCAATGATGGCAAGGTTTCAATATCTTAGATCTTGCGCCCGTACGAAAGGCAACTGAAGCCTGCTTTGGGCACTGCTTTAAAATCTCCTCCAAAGTATCTGAAATTATATTGATACAATTAGAAATTATATTTAGGTGAGATTACATTTAAAAAAGTTTATTTATTTTAGGCCTGTCACAATTAAATATTTATCCTGGGGCTCTGGGACTGGACTCGGGGATACGGTAGCGTTGTGTTATTGTCATTAGACATAATCCAGAGACCCAGGGTGATGCTCTGGGGACATGGGTTAGAAATCTGTCACAAGTGGAATTTGGATTCAATAAAATTCATGGACTCCAGTAAGAGTCTAATGATGGCTTTGAAACCATTGTTGATTGTTGTGGTAACCTGTATCCTTTACAGAAGGAAACATGCTGTTCTTATTTGATCGGGCCGACCTGTGACTCCAGACCCATAGCAATGTGGTTCCCCATGGTAGGCGGTGAGGGAACCAACAAGAGGGGAAAACACACTTGACCTCATCCTCGCCAACTTGCCTGATGCAGATGCATTTGTCATTGACCGCACAATGATTGTGGAGGCCAAGTCCACATATTGACCTCAATCGTGTTGTGTGGCATTACAACCATGCTTAATGGGATAGCAACTCAAGACTGGGAAACCATGAGGCACTGTGGGCCATCAGCAGCAGCAGAATTGTACACAGGCCTGTACCGTTGGGGCATTCCTTCCTTCCGTGCCGGCCTCTGTAGGGCTCTGCTATGGCCGGCGGGGAGAAGAAGCCCCCTGTGCATGTGCGGATCCACGCCGACTGTTCTGTGCATGCGTCAACTCGAGCCGGCCGTTCGGCGCTGATTAGCTTAGTACCTGGGATTATGATGTTATTGCTATTACTGAGACTTGGTTGAGGGAAGGGCATGATTGGCTACTAAGTAGCCCAAGATATCGATGTTTCAGGCGGGATCGAGAGGGAGGTAAAAGGGGTGGAGGAGTTGCATTACTGGTCAGAGAGGATATCACAGCTGTGCTGAAGGAGGGCATTATGGAGGACTCGAGCAATGAAGCTATATGGGCAGAGCTCAGAAATAGGAAGGGTGCGGTAACAATGTTGGGGCTGTACTACAGACGTCCCAACAGCGAGTGTGAGATAGAGGTACAGATATGTAAACAGATTATGGAAAGATGTAGGAGCAACAGGGTGATGATAGTAGATTTTAATTTTCCCAACATTAACTGGGGTACACTTAGTGTCAGAGGTCTAGATGGAACAGAATTTGTAAGGAGCATCCAGGAGAGTTTTCTAGAGCAGGATGTAAATAGTCCAACTCGGGAAGGGGCCATACTGGACCTGGTGTTGGGGAATGAGCCCAGCCAGGTGGTTGAAGTTGCAGTCAGGGATTACTTTGGGAATAGTGATCACAATTCCGTAAGTTTTAGAATACTCATGGACAAAGACGAGAGTGTTCCTAAAGGAAGAGTGCTAAATTGGGGGAAGGCCAACTATACCAAAATTCGTCAGGAGCTGGGGAATGTGGATTGGGAGCAGCTGTTTGAAGGTAAATCTACATTTGATATGTTAGAAGCTTTTAAAGAGAGGTTGGTTAGAGTGCAAGACAGACATGTCCCTGGGAAAATGGGGGATAGAAATGGCAAGATTAGGGAACCATGGATGACAGGTGAAATTGTGAGATTAGCTGAGAGGAAAAAGGAAGCATACATAAGGTCTAGGCGACTGAGGACAGATGAAGCTTTGGAAGAATATCAGGAATGTAGGACCAATCTGAAAGGAGGAATCAAGAGGGCGAACAGGGGTCATGAAATACCTTTAGCAAACAGGGTTAAGGAAAATCCCAAAGACTTTTATTCATATATAAGGAGCAAGAGGGTAACTAGAGAAAGGGTTGGCCCACTCAAGGACAAAGGTTCTGCGTGGATTCAGAGAAAATGGGTGAGATTCTTACCGAGTACTTTGCATCGGTATTCACCAAGGAGAGGGACATGGCTGATGTTGAGATTCAGGATAGATATTTGATTACTCTAGGTCAAGTTGGCATAAGGAGGGAGGATGTGTTGGGTATTCTAAAAGGCATTAAGGTGAACAAGTCCCCAGGTCCGGATGGGACTAACCCAGGTTACTGAGGGATGTGAGAGAGGAAATAGCTGGGGCCTTAACAAATATCTTTGCAGCATCCTTGAACACGGGTGAGGTACTGGAGGACTGGAGAATTGCTAATGTTGTCCCCTTGTTTAAGAAGGGTAGCAGGGATAATCCAGGTAATTATAGACCGGTGAGCCTGACGTCAGTGGTAGGGAAGCTGCTGGAGAAGATACAGAGTGATAGGATCTATTCCCATTTGGAAGAAAATGGGCTTATCAGTGATAGGCAACATGGTTTAGTGCAGGGAAGGTCATGTCTTACAAAGCTAATAGAATTCTTTGAATAGTGACAAAGTTAGTTGATGAGGGAACGGCTGTAGATGTCATATACATGGACTTCAGTAAGGCATTTGATAAGGTTCCCCATGGTAGGCTGATGGAGAAAGTGAAGTCTCATGGGGTTCAGGGTGTACTAGCTAGATGGATAAAGAACTGGCTGGGCAACAGGAGACAGAAAGTAGTAGTGGAAGGGAGTTTCTCAAAATGGAGAACTGTGACCAGTGGTGTTCCACAGGGATCTGTGCTGGGATCACTGTTGTTTGTAATATACATAAATGATCTGGAGGAAGATATAGGTGGTCTGATTAGCAAGTTTTCAGATGACACTAAGATGGGTGGAGTAGCAGATAGTGAAGGGGACTGTCAGAGACTACAGCAGAATATAGATAAATTGGAGAGTTGGGTGGAGAAATGGCAGATGGTGTTCAATCCGGATCAATGCGAGGTGATGCATTTTGGAAGATCCAATTCAAGAGCAAACTATACGGTAAATGAAAAAGCCCTGGGGGAAAATTGATGTACAGAGAGATCTGGGTGTTCAGGTCCATTGTACCCTGAAGGTGGCTGCGCAGGTCTAGAGTGGTCAAGAAGGCATACGGCATGCTTTCCTTCATCGGAAGGTGTTTTGAGTACAAGAGTTGGCAGGTCATGTTACAGTTGTGTAAGATTTTGGTTCAGCCACGTTTGGAATACTGCGCACAGTTCAGGTCACCACATTTCCAAAAGGATGTGGATGCTTTGGAGAAGGTGCAGAGGTGTTTCACCAGGATGTTGCCTGGTATGGAGGGCACGAGCTATGAAGAGAGGCTGAGTAGATTAGGATTATTTTCATTAGAAAGACGGAGGTTGAGGGGGGTCCTCATTGAGGTCTACAAAATCATGGGAGGTGCAGACAGGGTGGATAGCAAGAAGCTTTTTCCCAGAGTGGAGGACTCAATTACTAGGGGTCATGAGTTCAAGGTGAGAGGGGAAAAGTTTAAGGGAGATATGCGTGGAAAGTTCTTTACGCAGAGGGTGGCGGATGCCTAGAACGCATTGCCGGCGGAGGTGGTAGAGGTGGGCACGATAGCATCATTTAAGATGTATCTAAACAGATACATGAATGGGCAGGGAGCAGAGGGATACAGATACTTAGAAAATAGGCGACAGTTTTAGATAGAGGATCTGGATCGGCGCAGGCCGTAATTGCTGTAATTTTTCTTTGTTCTTTGAGGCTCCACAAATATCTCCACCCTCAATGACGGAGGAGCTCATCAGTGTAAAAGATAAGTTGTGACAATCTTCAGCCAGAAGTGCTGAGTGGATGATTCATCTCGGCCTCCTCTGGAACTACCCAGGATTACAGCTGCCAGTCTTCAGCCAATTTGATTCACTCCATATGATATCAAGAAACGGCTGAAGGCACTGGATAATGTAAAGGCTATTGGGCCCTGACAATATTCTTGTATTTAATCTCCAGAACCTGCCATGCCCCAAAATAAACTCTTCTAGTACAGCTACAATATTGGCATCTATCTGGCAATGTACAAATTACCGAGGCATATCCTGTTCACAAAAGTCAGGCTGAATCTAACACAACCTATCAAGTCTATACCCAGTCATCAGTAAAGTGATGGAAGCGGCCATCAGCAATCAAGCAGTACTCCCTTAGCAATAACCTGCTCACTGACCCTCAGTTCGGGTTCCACCAGGGCCACACAGCTCCTCACCTCATTGCAGTCTTGATTCAAAAATGGACAAAAGAGCTGAACCCAAGAGGTAAGGTGAGAGTGACTGCCCTGGATATCAAGGCTGCATTTAATAAAGTGTGGCATCAAGGAGCCCCAGCCGAGTAGGAGTGTTTGAAAATATGGCAAAGCTCGACGCTGGTTGGAGTTATACCAAGCTCAAAGTAAAATGGTTGTGGTTGTTGGAGCTCAGCCATCGCACCTCCAGGACATCACTGCAGGAATTCCTCAGGGCAGTATCCTAGGCCCAACCATCTTCAGCTGCTTTATCAATTCCATCACAAAGTTAGAAGTGGGAATGTTCACTGATAACTGCAGAATGTTCAACATCATTCTTGACTCCTCAAACACTGAAGCAGTCTGTGTCCAAATGCAATAAGACCGGGACAATGTCCAAGCTTGGACTGACAAGTGGCAAGTAACATTTGCACCACACAGGTGCCATGCAATGACCACTTCCAGCAAGAGAATCTAAGCTTAGCCCCATGACATTCAATGACATTACCATAATTGAATCCCCCAAAATCAACATCCTGTGTGCTATCATTGACCAGAAACTCAATTGGACTAGCCATATACATACTGGGGCAGCACGGTAGCACAGTGGTTGGCACAATTGCTTCACAGCTCCAGGTTCCCAGGTTCGATTCCCGGCTTGGGTCACTTTCTTCCCGTGTCTGCGTGGGTTTCCTCCGGGTGCTCCGGTTTCCTCCGACATCCAAAAATGTGCAGGTTAGGTGGATAGGCCATGCTAAAGTGTCCTTCGTGTCCAAAATTGTCTTTAGTGTTGGGTGGGGTTACTGGGTTAGGGGGATAGGGTGGATGTCTGGGCTTGGGTAGGGTGCTCTTTCCAAGAGCCAGTGCAGACCCGATGGGCCGAGTGGCCTCCTTCCGCACTGTAAATTCTATGAATTCTATTCTCTGATACTGTGGCTCCAAGAGCAGGTTGGAGGCTAGGAATCCTGTGGTGAGTAAGAACCCGCCTGATTCTCAAAGCCTGTTCACAATCCACAAGGAGTGTGAAGGAACACTCTCCACTTGCCTGGGAGCGTGCAGCTCCATCAACACTCAAGAAGCTCAATACCATTCAAGACAAAGAAACCAGCTTGATTGCTCCCCCTTCCACATACATTCAATCCCTCCATCACCGACGAACAATGGCAACCATGTGTACCATCTACAGAATCCACTTCACAAACTCACCCAGGCTCCTTAGGCAGCACCTTCCAAACCCAGGACCACTACCAACTAGAAAGACAAGGGTAACAGGTCGATGGGAACACCAGCACCTGGATGTTCCCCTCTAAGCCACTCACCACCCTGACTTGGAAATATATCTCAGTTTCTCCACTGTCATTGAGTCATAATCCTGGAATTCCTTCCCTAACAGCACTGTGGGTGTGCCTACCCCTCAGGGACTGCAGCGGTTCAGGAAGGCAGCGCACTGCCACCTTCTTGAGGGCTGTTGGGGATGGGAATAAATGCTGGCCTGGGCCAGCAAAGACCACGGGCACTATCTAATGGCCTATTGCGCCTGGCGAGGATTCAGGTGGGCTGGTTAAATAGCGGGAGACGCCAGAATCAGGTCCGCTCCAGGCGCGAATCAGTTTGCAATCTAACTGACCTGCTCCCGGTAGGTGTTCCGGACTCTGCCCAGATGTGGCAAGACACCAACTGATACCAATCCCTATGTCATTTGCAAGATGGAAGTCCAATGTAACAGCCTCCTGGGAACTAACCAGCTCCCCAGCTCCTGGGAAGCTGGTGTTATGGCTGCTGAGGGGAGCTGAGTCTCCATTTCCATTATTTTGCAAGCAGCCCAAGGGCATTATTGCTGCTTCCCCAGTGCTCCAGGGGGGTGGCGGAGAATGTGGAACCCCCCACCCCCCCACACCGCCCCATCCCCGGGGGTGGGGTGTGCCTGGTAATGATATTATGGTGTGTTGTAATTCACCGGCTGACCACTAGGAGTCCCATTACTGTACAGGTGAATGCGTGCACCAGGGCATTCACTCCCTGAATGTTCAAATCAGATCATGCACATGTGTGAATGCTGCCCAGAGAGCGTGCATGACAGCTAATTCCTGGAACACCATCGGAGATCCCCGGTGTTTTTGAGGACTACCCCAGGATGATGGGTTGGCTCTTGGGGATAAGGTATACCCACTGATGAAGCCAGTGTGGAGGCCGGAGACCGAGGCGGAGACCCTGTATAACGAGGCCCATGCTGCCACCCATACTGTCATTGAACGGTGCATTGGGCTGCTCAAAATATGCCGCCTGGACCACTCAGGTGGTGCATTGCTGTACACCCCCCAGAGGGTCTCCCACTTTGTGGTGGCCTGCTGTGCCGTCCACAACCAGTCACAACAGCGGTGCGACATACTGGCGGCGTCCAAACAGGACAAGGAGGGGTCGGTTCAGGATGGGCTGGAGGACGAGGACCCACGGGAGCAGCCGAAAGATGGAAGACTGGCGGCGGCGAGGGGCCGGAATGCCCAAAGGGCCAGGGAGATTCTCAATTTTGCTCGCTTCTCAGAGGAAGAGTCCATGTCAGTCAGCTCACTCCCTTCCGCCATCACCCCAAACCCCTTCCAATCTGGGGGTCTCCATGGGACGGAGGTGCAGCTAGAATGTGCTCCAGAGGTCTTTGCGTCACCCAGCTTAGCCGATCCTGGCGCATCCCCATTGTCTGCACCATGCCGTCAGCAATGCTCCTCAGTGACAGGGATATGCTCCACAGAGCCTTGGCAATGTCCATCTGCACCTGGGCCATGCTCTGCAGTGTTTCAGCAATGTCCACCTGCATCTGGGACACATCCCACAGCAACTGGGACATATTGTTGAGGTCCTCAGCCATGGTCATCACTGATTGAGTCATATCTTGGGTACCATCACTCATGATGCTGACCTTGAGCTGCATGCTTTCCACTGCATTTGCCACCCTAGCCGTGTTGGCCTTGGTACCATACATTGCTGACACCATTTCCTGTGCCTGTAGCCTTTGGGATCTTCCAATCAGTTATGCACTCATTGTATGTCACAGCCGTATCCTAGCATCTGCACCAGCTCTGAGATAACCTTGTCCAGAGCCTCAACATCTGACTGGGACTCAGCTGAGTCCTGGGATACAGCAGTTATCTGACTTCTCCCTTGGATGTTCCTGCCTCCGCCTGATGTGCATCAGCATCTGTGTGCTGGTCACCAGATTGTGCTCCAGAAGCCTGTCCACTAATATCACCCACTGAGGTGTGTGTCGCTGCATTGGTGGAGGTGAGAGTGACAGCTGTGACGCCTCGATGGTGGTATTCTCTGAGCTGTCCTCCGAGGTATTCTCTTGAGTGACAGGGGGACGTGCGACCCCAGATGGCCTTCCCCCATCAGATGGAGATCCTGTGGAGAAGGGTCATGTGGTCAGTGGGAGGGAAGTATCATTTTGTCTGGCATGAACAATCCACTTGAGGCAGGTCTGAGTGAAGGGGCAGTGGATCCTCACCTCTGTGGCGCAGGCCAACCTCGCTGTCAGTGACTGCTCTCTCCTCAGCCATCCCCGAATTCTCCAGGGCCCTTCCTTATAGGGGTGAGGACTCTGATGTCCAGAACACTGCCACCTGCTGGGCCTTTGCCCACCTATTATGGGCTAACTTCTCCTGTGGGAACACTGAGAGGGCTTTGTCAACCAAGCACTTGGTGCATCAGTGGGGTTGTCTGTCAGATGGCACCGCAGCTGGACATCGAGGGGTTGTGCTAGTGGACCCCAGGAACGGTTTGGGCACAAACGCGGTGATTGGATGTGGGGATGGGGCAAGGTGCCAGCCGATGTTCTATTGGGGCAGGGCCGAGGTCGGGGGCTGGCAGGCAGAACTGATGCCAGGGGGCTGGTGTTAACTTACGGTCCAGTGGAGGTCATTTGTCTTCTCCGGCATTGTACAGCAATTCTCCTTGTCACGCTGCCCGGACTATCAGCCACTGCCACAGCCTCCCAGGTAGGCATTAGTGGCCTTGCTGCTGGTCCTCCGGCCCCCTTGGGGGAAGAGTGTTCCATCTCACCTCCTGAGCGCCCAGATGTCTGGCCATGTCGACATCCCCAAAGCGGCAGGTCTGAGTGGTACAATGCTTGCGTGCTGAGTGGGAGTTCGTTTAGAGGGAGATTTTGAAAGCAGCTCCCACTCGTTAGCAGGGAGCTGCCGGGTACGAGTCAGGCGAATCAGCTGGCAGGAAAGCCAGTACCAGCGTGAAGTGCATAGCGGATCATTTTTGGCACTCAGTGCTGTTAAATACGAGTCGAGGTCTCGTCGCGTTGGCCGTTGGGAAACACCCAAGAAATCGTGCCTGACATGGCACTTAGAACTTTTTCCATTAAATCGCGCCCCACATCTCTTGAATTAATGAAGGAAAACATTGCTGTTATTTTTTTCTGAGCACAGGCCTTCGTCAGTCAGCCCTCACTTTTGTTTTGAAAAAAGCTATTTTCCTTCATATGTCAAGAAGAATAAATAGCATTAATATTTACAAACCCATGTTTTATGCACATTCCTCTTTCACATTTCTCCATGATCTAACAGAATAAAAATGAAAAACTGCGTCAGACTGTCTCATGGATTTCTGAAATGCAAATTGATGTTTTATAAGTTCCAGATTTGTAATGTCAGATATTGATGTGCATCCACAGTCAGGATAGCTCACCTGTTATTTTGAGGGTAATTATTTTTTAATGGATCCTCTCTACTTCATCCTGTAGGCCTACTGGCCAAGCAATTTCCTCATAAGATGAGAACTGTACAATATGATGATTATGATGCAAATTGTTTTATAGTTTGTTGATGCCGGGTTCTTCAATATCGCAACACAATATAGGTTTTCTGTAAAGAAGGAAATTCTGCTTTTATTCTCTGTATCAACAAGATCTTCTGATGCACCAGATAAATAATCAATATCATATGTAAATTGTGGGGCAATATTAACACAAAAATTCTTTTCATATATTGGATTGTCTAAGAATAGATTGGTGCAGTGTTGGGTTTCAGAATTCTCCACCATCTTTCAATGGAAAGGATTTATTTTGAAGTGTTGCATTTATGTTAAAGTGAAGTCATGAAGATTTAGAATCAACCTTACAGTCATTGGAGTTGCTGGGGACAGATGGGATGTCACGTGTTAGGATATGTTCTGCGCTAATAAGAGCAGCTCGGAGGTGATGAGCAGCCATGGAAATGATTATCCAGATCAATCAGTCATATCAATGGGATGAGAGAATGCGTTACTTCATTTCAGACATGCCCAGGAAACGTTCATGCTTGAGGTTGAAAGGAACTGAAGTTATCCATGCAAAACATAAGATGGTGTGACCAGATCTTGACTGTGGGAAAACAGTAGCCAATTCAGTTAGCTGCTTTGGTAACCAATTGATGCAGAGGAAATGGGTTTCCTCCTTTATCTTTTGTGGGCATGCTTAACAAAAAAAGAAACAGATATTCAATGCTGGACCGAACAAAGACTGCGAAAGGAAGTAGTTTTAAGAAGAAAGTTCCCGAAACTTGGATTGAAGATTGGTGGTATGTTGGCGGCTTCTGAGTCAAGAGTCCGGCAGCTAAATGATTTAAGAGATATGGTTAGATGTCCATTTGTACCTCTTGGTCCAACTGTCGGGAAGAATGCAAAGGACCAACACACTTCAGACACACCCAGCACCCCTCAACTCCAACAACCACCCCCATCCCCATCCCATCCCATCCTACCCAACCCACTTAATTTATACACTTACTTTCTTGCTGGCCCTTTAAACCAACTGCTGTAAAAGTGGAGTCTGTCATTACCCTTAACTCTCCTGCACTCAACAAGGCTATGGGAACACACGGCACTGCACTATTCTCCCCCAGCCTGAGTTGTAAAGTCAGCCAAGAAAGACAGGTTTCAGTGTAAGTAACTAGGTGTTGAATGGAATACCAACTGTGACGGCCACTCCACACAATCTGTAGCCCATTGTTTCTTTTCAAATTGAACCTGCCTGCATCACAGTTTCAGGCCATAACCCTGAGCTGTGTGAAAACATTTTTCTTATATTAATTTTATTACCTTAAATTTGTGCCCTCTGATTCTTGATCCTTCTGTCAAAAGAAAGATTGAGTAGGTTAAGGCTCAGTTTTTTTAAAGAGTTGACGAGGAGAGAGCTGATAGCTGTAATTTAAAATGATGAAGCTGTTCAAAAGAGTGAAAGTAGAGAAATTGTGAGTGAATCCATAATGAAGCGCTATAATCAGATCAAGTAAAGAATTTTTGAGGAACTTAGAATATGGTTTGAACGTGAAAGGGAGCTGGTGAAGCAGGTGAATAGTTGTTTTTAAGAAGAAGCTTGATGCATAAATTGGGGAGAAGGAAAAAAGGGGAAACATACATAAGTATGGGAGGGAAGAAGAATATCGAGCTGGAGCCTATGTGGAGTAGAAATACCAACATGGAGCAACTGGCAAGTTACTGGGCCCTGGATTTCATGTCATTCTGAAATGTCAGAAGAAAAGATTAAGGCAATTTCTTTTATCTCTCTAAAAGGGTTGCTGTGAAATATCTTTATTATTTTCAAAGATGTGACATTGTAATATACTACTCTGCACTTTCACTTCTGACTGTAAATTATCATTCATGTCTGCCCTTTTCTTACTTAACTTGCTGAGTTCACCTTTTGGAAGGTTGGAGTACATGTGCAAGGATTACAATAGCCAGTCCTAGAACAAGGCAGAATTATTATTACACCCTCCTCCCCTGTCCCAGGTTATGCAATTGTATGTCTAGAAATTGAGTAAGAAAATATTTTAACCATTTGCATTTATAGAACACCTTTCAAAATCACCAGATGTCTGAAGGTGCTGTAATGTCAATGGAGTATTTTTGGAGTGTTGACAAAGTTATGTACAAAAAGGGGCAGCCAGTTTTCACGTAACAACCTCCCACAAACAGCAACATGAAAAGGACCAGATCATCTGTTGGCACGATGTTGATTGGGAGGATAAATATTAGCCAGGAGGTCATGAAGAACTCCCCTCCTCTTCTTCAAAATAGTGCCATGGAATCTTTTGCACCCACCTCAGTGGGCCCACAGAGCTTCAGTTTAGCATCTCATGACTAGGTCTTGAACCTGGAACTTTGAGACTCAGTGGCTCAAATGCTACCAACTAAACCATGGCTGACACTACTGAGAAGGCAAACAATTCATGAAAGAAACAGATCCAGTTGCAGGAAGACCATTGATCCTCACCCAGGAGATAAGAAATAATATCAACATGGTGACAATGCTTTTATATATTTTAAAATTTGGAACATAAAACATACAGTGCAGAATGAGGCCATTCAGCCCATCAAGTCTGCACCAACCCATTTAAGCCCCCTTTAAGCCCCCATTAAAACCCCCTTTACCCAATAACCCCATCCAACCTTTTTTGGACACTAAGGGCAATTTAATGTGGCCAATCCATCTAACCTGCACGCCTTTAACTGTGGAAGGAAACCGGAGCACTCGGAAAAAACCCACGCAGACATGGGGAGAACGTGCAGAATATGCACAGACAGTGACCCAGCAGGAAATTGAACCTGGGACCCTGGTGCTGTGAAGCCACAATGCTAACTACTATGCTATCGTGCTGCCCTGTAGTGTGACAGTAAGTCTATGACAAAGTTAAGTGTTATCACACATGTGTGAAACATATTTTATGAATTGAATTGTTATTTGCTAATACGAATGACAGAAAGGTATTTCAGATGCATGGAATGTAAATTTGCAAAGCGTGAATGCATCTTCAGTATACAAGTAGGCTTACTGAAGACAAAAACAAACTCACACAAATATTAGCAGCAAAATAACACCCTGAATCTTTCTATACAAGAAATAGTGAATAATTCCACTTAAGCCACTGATGCACCTTGGGGCTCTGAGGTTGTCTCCATGTATGTATGTTTACACGTGGTACTTCCATGGGAAATTTAAGTTCCTAATTTTTTGGTTTTACCCTGCCTGGATTGCTATGTGATTCCCGACGTTTGTGGGATGAGATAACCAGATCACCACAGATTGGGGCTCTTTGCCCTATACTTTGCCTAGGGTTTTACAGAGATATACTTAGGCAGCACGGTAGCATTGCAGATAGCACAATCGCTTCACAGGTCCACGGTCCCATGTTCGATTCCGGCTTGGGTCACTGTCTGTGCGGAGTCTGTACACCCTCCCCGTGTGTGCGTAGGTTTCCTCCGGGTGCTCCGGTTTCCTCCCACAGTCCAAAGATGTGCAGGTTAGGTGGATTGACCATGATAAATTGCCCTTAGTGTCCAAAATAGCCCTTAGTGTTGGGTGGGGTTACTGGGTTATGGGGATAGGGTGGAGGTGTTGACCTTGGGTAGGGTGCTCATTCCAAGAGCCGGTGCAGACTCGATGGGCTGAATTGCCTCCTTCTGCACTGTCAATTCTATGTTAGCGCTTTTCCTGGCAGGTGTAAAATCTGGTGGAGAGCACAGATCAAAATATATGGGCTGGAGCATCAAAGCGTCCAGCACTGCGGCAACCCCGATAGAGCTCAACTGCCTCCCCCACTCTACCATAGCGATATTCACCCTGATTCCAACAAAGCTGAACACACCACCACACCCTGAACTCACCTTCTGGAATCCATGTCTGGCTATTGTTGGGAAAGTCACCAATGTTTAGGAGTACATCAGGAGAGGAATCTGCATTGTTCAGGGTGAGGGTAGAAGGATGATTAGGGAAGAGGACAAATTGCGAGGGTGAGTATTGTCAGGGGCTGAGGGGAGAAGGTGAGCAATGTTGGGAGGGAGGAGAGGGGATGAACACTTGAAGGAGGGGTGACCATTGTTAAGGAGGTGAGCGTTGAAGGAGGGGTGACCATTGTTGAGGGGGTGAGGGAAGTGTGTGACCATTGGGTGTAGGGGTGGATGAATATTATTGGGGAGTGAAGGGAGAGAGTGAGGAAAGGAGGTGAGTGTTGTTCCGGGCGGAGAGAATGAACATTGTTGTGGATGAGGAGCAGGCTGAAAATTTTTGACAGTGAATGTGTGAGTGAGTATTGAGGGGAATGAGGGTGGGTTGGTGAGCATTGTTGAGACGGAGGCTGTGCCATGTTGACAATGATGGATCCATTTTAAAACTCCAAGTCAATGAACTGAAGACAGACCTTAAGGTGCATGTCTTCAGTTCATGATGAGAAAGAAAACATGGCTTTTCTGGAATTATGCTTGCCACTTGGCTTCAGTGACTACAGTCACTACACCCCTGCGAGAGCCAAGACTGGAACATGCAAAGACTCCAGCATAAAACGGTTAGTGGGCAGTTCAAATCACAGTCAACAGTGGGCGAACCCACTCCACCACGGACCAGAGATTCTGAATTGAGTTAAAGTCAGCAACAACTCCAGCACAATTGCAGTCCAAAATTACTATTTAAATTTGCTCTGATTTTTGTTTTGTTTTATGCCCATGACACATACATTTTTCAGTTGAATACTCATCTATAAAAATTAAGGACACAGTTGAACCATTCTGTGGAAGTCTTGTGACTGTACCTTCAAAACATTATCGGCACAGTGAAGCTAGTTTAAAGAACACTAATTTTGGAATTTAGGACTCTACTTTCTAAGGCAGATTTATGGAACTGAACTTAGAAGATGCAATGGGCTCTCCTTCCATTATTCCCTCAAGAAAAGCATGGCCTGCTTTCCAGCCAGGTGAGGAAGATGCTAAACAGGGTTTTGAGGGAATCTATCTTAAGTTTTACTCTTCCAAGGCAAGAGGGGAGGAACCCAAATGTAGCCATCGATTGCAACTCTCGCTGTCATCAACTAAATAATTGAAGAATAGAAATCAAACTTGGGATCTTCTGGTTTGTATGGTATTACCAACTTACCCAATGGGAGAGTTGATCTATTCAACGATGAAAGGAGGAATAACAAAAAAATATAACCTGAATGCATAACTATGGGGGAAGAACTAATGGACAAATATAAAATTCTCAATTCTCAAGCAAGAGTAATACAAAATAGTGTAGTGGCTGGGAATTTGAAATAAAAACCAACATTATGGAAATACTCACCAGGCCAGTAATCTCTGTGGAGAGAAACCAGAATTAATGTTTCAGGTCAAGATGAGCTGAAACACATTGAAGGATTTATTTCATCAAAAGGAATAAGGATATATAAAACAGAAGTATCTAAAAGTATGTCAATTCACTCTTTGACGGAAGGAGTTGATTGAATATCTGTTTGAGACTAGGGTGAAGTTCAATGTAGATGACTATTCTATGGAACATGATGAAAGTGCAATTCATTTTTGTGCTGGGAATTGTGGGGGTGCAAAACAGATGGTTGGACATTATATGACTGCTTAATTTACCTATCCACTGACTTTCCCTCTGCGCTAGTTGACATTATATACAAGCTATGGCCCAGTGTTTCACAACTACAGAGAGTCTCTCCAGCGTGGCGAAGATCCCGAAATGGATGGAAATTCTGTGTCCCGTCCTGGAACTGGGAATTTCGGCAAAAGTGGAACTGGAGTCGCCGGGCTTGAAGCATAAACGTTTTATGGAGGTAGCTGGCTTGTTAAATTAGCAGCTGCCTTACTCCAGGGGTAAGCCTGGAGACTGAAACCCATTGTGTGCAGATTAGACCAAGTAGGAGGAGGTCTGAACTTGGTGGATTCATCTAGCTGGCCCTGTGTAAATGGTTCCAGAATATTCTTTGGAGAGATAAGGGACATTTGGGGATTGTTAAAAGTAAACATGATTGCCAATTTGGATGCATTGGAATTGTCAAACTGTCAAAGCACTGTCAAACCTATCAAGCTTTGTAAAAGATGTTGAAGAACTGAGAAAGGATACCAGGTGAGTTGGCATGGAGAGGGTAAGGGTTGTGCATTGGGCCATGTGTTTGCATGTGTTGACATTAAGCTGACATAGTGGCTATAACAATTCATGGAGTTGTAGGGGTCATAGATGGTATGAGGGACTGGGGAAGAGGTGGGTGGTGGAGGGGCATGAGTTGGCATAAGGGTGTGAGGGATCATGGGGTGTGGACAGAGGCAATGAGGTGGCATCTGCTGGTATGGATGAGGCATGGAGAATGTACAGTGGGTGAGAGATGAGGGCTGGAGAGACGTTTTTTGTTGTAATCTTTTTGAAATAAATTTGAACAGAGTGCAAGAGCACAGAGGCAGGCCTTCACCCCAGAATGCCACCATATCCGCAAGCCTCTGCACTCATTCTGGGGAAACGTACCTGACATCCAATCATGACAGCCACACACAACCACCACCACCAGCCAAATGAGAAATCACAACTTCAGGTAGCCATTTCTTAAGATCGGGTTCGCCGAGCTAGAAATTCTCCTGTTTTTCACACCTGATCCAGGAAGGAATATCCTGGGTTGGATTCTCCACCGGCACGGCTATTTGTGCAAATGGACTTGCTGGATCACATGGCCTTTTTGACACCTGATTTATATTCACATTATTGGGAACATATCAACTTTTAGCGAAACATGTATTTGAAAATGTTTGTGCTGTGGCTTCAGGAACCATGCGCCGAACACTGACTTGCTAACATAAGCCATATTTTGCCTGGGATATTTCCTGAAATTAATGCATAGGCTGGAAAGAAAAAAGTGCTGTACACTCACCATACCCAGTGTAAAAGATCTCATCAAATGTCTCATCAAGCTGGTCGGAATGTAAATTATTTTCAATAAATTGTTCCTATATTTAAAACAAATAATCCAGTGGAAAGTTCAGAACTAAATGCATACAGACATAATTATTAAGTTAATATATAAGATATTGATCGGTGATTCTGAAGAATACAAAATGAAGCCTCAGCTCAGTGCATTGCAGATTTTCATTTTGGAATTTTCATGAGTGAACAGAGGGAAGTTAGCTCTAATTATGTTCCTGAAATTTCCCTGGAGTCTTGGAGCAACTGCACTCGGTCTTCCTGCCTTCCCCAATTAAACTCTAAGCACTTAAATCTTCATTATTCATTGCTTTTCTTAATCGTAAACTTGCAACTTCTTAAAGATCAATCCAATCAGAAGTTCTTCTATATCACACATTGGGCTGGACTCCCCAATTCAGCGGTTAAGTGCCGATGCCAGCGGAGTATGTGTGGTATTTGACCGATAAATTGCCGCGAACCCCTCACTGATTCCGGCACCGGTACGGGGCTACCACTGGCCTCGACTGAAACACCAACCACCCATGCCGAAAACAGCCCGGGAATGGCCGGAATGGGCCGCGCGTGCGCACGGCTGACGACCTACAGCACTCGCGCCATACAATATGGCACTGGCCGTGTAGGGACACAAACCGCCAACCGTGACCCCACAGCCCAACTCCTAGCCACTCCCTGACCACCGCCCACCAGTCTCCGGAGCCCTCCCACAAGCCCCCCCCCCCCCCGGCCAGCGGAACGGATCCAGGCCAAGTGTGGCAGTGCTGGTCACAGTCCACAGCCGGCACACCGGGTTCACGATTTGTGTGACCACACGTGGTCAACGCTGTTGGGGGTGGAGCATCGCAGGTGGGCCGGCCGATGAGGCGCCAACGGCATTGCGACTGGATGCAGCACGCATCACGTTGACGTCATTTTGGAGGGGGGTTGGAGCATGGCTGACCGGCATCAAGCCAGCGCTGGCCCGATTTCGGCATTGGAGCCCATTCTCTGCTCAATCGCCGAACACGATTTTGGCGTCAGGCTATGGAGAATCTATTCCTTTTGAGCTGAAATGTACAATTGCAGCATGCCCTTAATTCAGTTAAACACAAGGAGCAAAATTCTCCGCCTCACGATGCCACAAATGCTACTCACAATGGGACAGAGAATTCAGGCATCCAGCCAAAGAGGTCTACACCCACCGCCGATTTAGGGGCCATGCCCCCATCCCTCACTCATGGCAATAACACAGGTTGCGCCCTGTGTCAATGGTGGCATGCAAAACAGGCATTTGCATGTATTTAAATGTGATTAGCGGGTTGGACGCATTATACTCCGCCCTTCAGCAATGCTCCGCTTCTCTCAGGCGGGAGTGAATTACGACAAGTTGATTGGGCACCATTGCTGCAGAGGTCAATGGGAGGCTAAATAAAACACTGAAAAGCCATTGAAAACTGTTGGGCTTGCTGGGGGATGGCTGCCCAGGCCAGGAGCAGTAGCGGGTAGTGACTTAGTGCCAAGTCCGTTGACTTTGGGTGTTAGCCTTGGAATCAGGGTGGCCTGGCTTGGACCGCTGTTGCTAGAGTGAGTCTTTTGTGCTACTTACAGGCTCCTGGCTGCTCACACTGCTAAATGCTGTCTGTGTTCTTCAAATCCGCAGAAGGCCTCTGGTCATCTGGGAGCCCATCCTGACCCCTTCCCCCTCTGGCACTCTCATTCCCCAACTGTATCATTAAGGGCCAAGCCCAATTAGGAGCCCAGCAGGCGTTGGAACTCCTCAGAAGCACTGCCCCATTGCAGAAGAAGCAGAGGATCAGCAGAGCTCACCCCAACCAGAGGACACCTGCACTGTAGCCTTTGGAATTCTCCCTAGTTTTCTGTCCCTTTCAGGCAGAGGACTTACCAGTGACTCTTACCCCTCCGGATCACTAGCTGTCTCCTGTTGAGACTGGCAGCTCTGACTGCCCCAGCCACCACCTCCATGGCAGTTTCCAGGAGGGCATAATTCAGTGTGCTGCCCACGTTGGGGAAGAGGGTGTCCCTCTGCTCCTCAGTAGCATAGACATGTGTTTTTTTTAACTGATTTACATGATGTGGGTGTCGCTGGTTAGGCCAGTATTTATTTCCCATCCGTAGTTGCCCTTCAGAAGGTGGTGATAAGTTACCTTTTGAACCTTTGCAGTCCTTAAGGTGCAGGTACACGCACAGTGCTGTGAGGGAGGGAATTCCAGGATTTTGACCCAGTGACAGTGAGAGAATGGCAATATATTTTCAAGTTGGGCTGGTGAGTGGTTTGGAGGGGAACCTGCAGTTAGTGGGTTCCAAGGTCTCTGCAGGTCTTGTCCTTCCAGATGGTAGTGGCCATAGGTTTGGAAGGTGCTGATTAAGGAACCTTGACGAGTTCCTGCAGTGCACCTTCTGGATGGTACACACGGCTGACACTGTTCATCGGTGGTGGAGGGTTTGAATGTTTGTGGAAGGGGAGCAATCAAGCAGACTGCTTTGTCCTGGATAATGTCGAGCTTCTTGAGCGTTGATGGAGCTGCACTCATCCTGGCAACTGGAGAGTATTCCATTACACTCCTGACTTGTGCTGTATAGATGGTGGACAGTTTGGGGGTCAGGGGGTGAGTTACTCGCCATAGGATTCCTTGCCTTTGACCTGCTCTCGTAGCCACAGTATTACTATGGCTAGTTCTGTTCAGATTGTGATCAATGGTAACCCCCCGAGATGTTGATTGTAGGGGATTCAATGATGGTAATGCAATTGAATGTCATGGGGTGATGGTTAGATGCTTTCTTATAGGAGATGGTCATTACCTGACACTTGTGAAGTGTGAATGTAACTTGCCAAAAGTTAGCCCAAGCATGGGTACTTTCCAGGTTTTGCTGCATTTGGACATGGACTTCTTCATTATCTGAGAAGTCACAAATGGTGCTGAACATTGTGCAGTCATCCGCAAACATCCCCACTTCTGACTTTATGATCGAACCATTTATAAAGCAGCTGAAGATGATTGGGCCTTGGATACTAGCCTGAGGAACTCTTGCAGTGATGTCCTGGAGCTGAGATGAATGAACTCCAACCACTGCAACCATCTTCTTTTGTGCCAGGTATGATTATAACCAGGGAGAGTTTTCCCCCTAATTCCCATTCATTCCAGTTTTGCTAGGGCGCCTTGATGCCATACTCGGTCAAATGTTACCTTGATGTCAAAGGCAGTTACTCTCACTTCATCTATGGCATTCAGCTATTTTGTCCATTTTTGAACCAAGGCTGAGGTCAGGAGCTGAGTGACTCTGGTGGAACCCAAACTGAGTGTCCATGAGCAGGTTATTGCTGAGTAAGTTTCGCTTGATAGCGCTGTTGATGACTCCTTCCGTCACTTTGCTGATGATGCGAAAGCTTCAGCCGTGTCTTTTGCGCAGATGTACTGGGCTCTTTCCTCATTGAGGATGGAGATACCTGTGGAGCCTCCTCCTCCAATGAGTTGTTTAATTGTCCACTACAATTCATGGCTGGATGTGGCAGCTCTGCAGAGCTTAGATTTTTAAAAAAATATATAAATTTAGATTACCCAATAAATTTTTCCCAGTTATGGGGCAATTTAGCATGGCCAATTCACCTACCCTGCACATCTTTTTTGGGTTGTGGGGGTGAAACCCACGCAAACACGGGGAGAATGTGCAAACTCCACACGGACAGTGACCCAGAATCGAACCTGGGACCTCGAATGCCGTGAGGCAACAGGTCTAACCCACTGCGCCACCGTGCTGCCCTTGTAGAACTTAGATTTGATGCGTTCATTATGGAATCGCTTAGCTCAGTCTGTTATTTGCTGCTTATGCTGTTTGGCACAGAAGTAGTCCTGTGTTGTAGTTTCACCAGGTTGACACCTCATTTTTAGGTATGCCTGATTTTGCTCCTTACATGCTCTCCTGCACTTCAGTGAACCATGGTTGATCCCCTGCCTTGGTGGTAATGGTAGAGTGGGGGATATGCCGGGCCATGAGGTTGCAGATTGTGCTTGAGTATAATTCTACTGCTACTGATAGCTCATAGCGCTTCGTGGATCCCTCACTACCTGCTGCAGTCCCAGTCCACCAGCTAGGTCCTTTAGGGTCCAGCCAGCTTAGTCTGTGGTGGTACCTCCGTGCCATTCTTGGTGATGGACATTGAAGTCCCCCTTCCAGAGTATATTCTGCACCCTTGCCACCTTCAGTGCATCCTCCAAATGGTGATCAACATGATGAAGGAGCTGCGCTCCGAAAGCTAGTAATTAGAAACAAACCAATTGGACTTTAACCTGGTGTTGTCAGACTTCTTACGGTGTTCAACATGGAGAAGTACTGATTCATCAGCTGATGGTGGACGGTATGTGGTAATCAGGTATTCTTGCCCATGTTTCACCTCCATGGAGTCCAGGGTCAATGTTCAAGATTCCCAGGGCAACTCCTTCCCAACTGTATACCACTGTGCTGCCACTTCTTCTTGGTCTGTCTTGCCGGTGAGACAGGGCATACCCAGGAATGGTGATAGTAGTGTCTGGGACATTGTCTGTTGGACATTATTCCGTGAGTATGACTATGTCAGATTGTTACTTGACTAGCTCTCCCAACTTTGGCACAAGCTCCCAGATGTTAGTAAGGAGGACTTTCCAGTTCGACAAGGCTAGTTTTGCCATTTTTGCTTCAGTGCCTGTGTCAACGCTGGGTGATCTATCCGGGTTCATTCTTTATTCGTGTTTTTGTAGTGGTTGAATGCAACTGAATGGATTACTGGACCATTTCAGAGGACCTTTAAGAGTCAACCACATTGCTGTGGGCCTGGGGTCACATGTAGGCCAAGTAAGGATGGCGGCATGTGGCGCAGTGGTTAGCACTGGGACTGTGGCGCTGAGGACCTGGGTTTGAGTCCCGGCCCTCAGTCAGGAATTATTTGAGACAACTTGGTGGTTGCAGTGAGTGTGTGGTAAGTGGAGCACTTGAAAAAAGCTCCAACCGCCAGACTCTTTGGCACTAACTCAAACTCCAGTGGTGAGAACGCCTGTTGGGCCGGGAACTGCTGGGAATTCATGCCAGCAGAGTGCTGGTCATTTAGCTTGTCCTCAATTGGTCCGCAAATAACGCTCCACCAGTCCCCCCAGCCCTTGCAGAACCCCCTCCGGCCAGCGGCACGGATCCTGGCCATGTGTGGCGGCGCTGAACCCAGTCAGCAGCCATACGCTGGGTTCCCACATGGTTGGGATCACACGTGGCCTGCGCTATTGGGAACTCAGCCCATCGCGGGCGAAACATCGCGGCTGGATCGGCCGATGATGCGCCAACGCGGTTTAAAAGGCCACGTCACAATGATGCCAGTTTGGAGGGGGCGAAGCATGATGGACTGGCGTCAAACCGGCACTGGCCCCGATTTCGGCGTGAAAATCCATTCTCCTGCCGATCGCCAAACACGATTTTGGCGTTGGACTACGGAGAATCCTGCCCAGTATTTTCAGGTCCTTTTAATATTTTTTGGCTTTGTTTTAAGTTAAATTTTGATTTCTACTTGGAGATTATTTGGTTTATCATTTCTCATTGATTTATTGGGAGTTAAAAAAGAAACACGCAGCTCATTAAGCAGAATTACTGAATATATTATATCCATCTGATTGGTCTGCAGTTTAGAGTAACTGAATTGCATCCAACTCATTATAGAACTTCAGCTGGGTGTGTTGAGCAGCACTTAAGGGAAGTGCTGAGCTTCAGTGATGGTAATTTCATGGTGAGTTATGCATCTTGAATGTAATATTTCAGCACCTCTCAGTTCACATGGTTCATTAGATATCATCAAATCCATAGAATGATTTAACGTGGAACCTTTTTCAGTGTGCAAGTGTGCCATAATTATCAGATGATCAAAATAAAATACAACTATTTTGTACATTAAATGAAAATCGCTCAATGCATTATTTTTATGTGTCTTCATTTTGTGCCAGCCATGGCTCAGTTGGTAACACTTAAGAGTTTCAGGTTCAAATCTAAATACAGGGCTATAGTACAAAGGCTGACTTTCTCGTGCAGGACTGAGGGAATATTTTCAGTGGTGTTGCCTTTCAGATGGGACATTAAACCAAGGCCCCATCTTCCTACCATGGTGGATGTAAAAGGTATCATGGTGCACTCTTCAGTAGAGCAGAGGAGGTATGCCTCTGAATATTTTGCCTCTGAATATTAGGTATGCCTCTCAATATTTTGGCCAATATTTACCTCTCAAACAACATCACAAAAACACATGCTTGATCATTATACATTGCTGTGTGCTGTGTACAAATTGGCTGCAGTGTTTCCAACATAAGAACAGTGACTGCATTTCAAATGTACTTAATTAGCCATGAAGTACCAGCAGTCATGAAAAGTGCTGTATAAAAGAAAGACTTCCGATCTTTTATGGAAGGTTCCTTAAGTTGTGAAGTAGGCATAATCAAGTTGTCGATTTACAAATGAAAGATAGAATTTTTCCTATGTTCTTGACAGATAGTACCCAGTAGTATAAGAAACATCTGAAAGGAGAAAACGGAAGTGGAGAAATTGAGGTTAAAAGGAGGGGTGGAAAGGTTAGGGAGGAAATTCTAGATCAAAGGCCGAGACAGCTGACAACCACTGGACACAGATAATAGTAATCTTTATTATTGTCAAAAGTAAGGGGCAATATGTGGCACAGTGATTAGCACTGGCACTGCGGCGCTGTGGACCCGGGTTTGAATCCCGGCCCTCGGTCACTGTCCATGTAGTGTTTGCACAATCTCTCCATGTCTGTGTGGGTTTCACCCCCACAACCCAAAAATGTGCAGGTTAGGTGGATTGGACATGCTAAATTGCCCCTTAATTGGGGAAAAAAATTAATAATTGGGAACTCTAAATTTATTTTTTTAAAAATTATTTTCAAAAGTAGGCTTACATTAACACTGCAATGTAGATACTGTGAAAATCCCCTCGTCGCTACATTCCGGCAGCTGTTCGGGTACACTGAGGGTGAATTCAGAATGTCTAATTCAACTAACAGCACATCTTTCGGGATATGTGGGAGGAAACCAGAGCACCCGGAGGAAACCCATGCACGCTACATCGGCAGTAACCCAAGCAGGGAATCGAACCTGGGACCCTGGCGATGTGAAACAACAGTGCTACCCATTGTGCTACCATGCTGCCCCTGCACTAAAGGTGAACATTGTAATGATATGAATATAGTCAGGTTAGTGAAGGCTTAATTATTACATCTCTGTATAATTTGAACACTAGAGGGCAGCAACACTTTTCTGTATATAAATCAGGGCCGGCATTCTCCCCTACCCGGCGGGGCGGGGGGTCCCGGCGGGACAGAGTGGCATGAACCACTCCGGCGTCAGGCCTCCCCAAAGGTGCAGATTTCTCTGCACCTTTAGGGGCTAGGCCTGCACCGGAGCGGTTGGCACCACGCCGACTGGCGCCAAAACCGGCGGCAACGGCCTTTGACGCCCGGCGCCAGGGCTGGCCGAAAGGCCTTCGCCAGTTCGCGCATGCTCCGGTGGTGACGTCAGCGGCAGCAGCCGCTGACATCACCACCGGCGCATGCACGCTGGGGGATTCTCTTCCGCCTCCGCCATGGTGTAGGCCGTGGCGGCGGCGGAAGAGAAAGAGTGCCCCGGTCGGCGGGCCCCGATCGCGGGCCTGGCCACTGTGGGGGCACCCCCCGGGATCCGATCGCCCCGCACCCCACCCCCCAGGACCCCGGGGGCCCGCTCGCGCCGCCGCCAGAGGTGGTTCAAACCTCGGCGGCGGGAGAGGCCTCCCAGCGGCAGGACTTCGGCCCATCGCGGACCGGAGAATCGCCGCAGGGGTCTTGGCGCTCGACGTGGCGCGATACCCGCCCCCGCCAATTCCCGGGTGGTGGAGAATTTCTGCCACGGCGGGGCGGGATTTTCAGCGGCCCCGGGCAATTCTCCGACCCTGCGTGGGGTCGGAGAATTTTGCCCCAGATCTCAGGGAATGCTGGGTAGTTAGTGAAGGAGAAAGCATGAGAACAGCACTATGAGAAGATTAGATTAGATAGAGTTAACACGAGATTAGATTATAGTATAATTAGTGACTATTTCGATTATTGATCAGATTCAGTATTACTTTATTATTAACTATAGCTCAGTAGTGTGTGTGAACTTCATTCAATTAATCGTTATAGAATAAATTAGTTTTGTTTCAATCTAATGATTGGTGGATTCTTTGTCATCAACACAACGGACCATTCTTGAAGAAAAGACAAAGAACACAACATATTACCACCAAGGGTAATATAACAACCATTAGAAGAAAACGGGATATAATTTTGCAGTTCGCTACTGGTGGGTTTACAGGACGGGGTGGGGACGGTGTGTGGTGAGGGATGGAGCATACAATTCCATGGATGCTTTTGCTGCCATTCTCCCACCCGTCCTGACCTGTCTAGCCCACCCTTAGCCCAATTGAGGCCCTCAAGTGACCATTTAAGGGTCGCTTCCCACCTGACTTCAATTTAGAGGCTGGTAAGTGTTCAAGAGGGAAATCTGGCAGGTCACCCTGCTTGGGACTTGAGCAGGAATGGGGGTATGTATCATACAAGAGCCCCCTTTCCACATCAGGTTCAAATAAAGCACTTCCTCCGCAAAGAGACAGTAGGGAGCCCTGGAGCCCCAGAAAGTACATTACTGGAGGATCTGATAGGCACAAGCAGTGAGAAGGGGGGGGCTATGTCAGAAAATATATGGACAGCGATTGGACAGAGCCCGAACACCACTGAACAGGACCAGACATAAATGGGAGGACGAACTGGGGAAGAGGTAGGATGGGGTCTCTGGAGCGAAGCACTGAGCAGCTGAGCTCCACGTCCTCCTGCGCAACGCTAAGTCTAATGCAGCTCAAAGTGGTGCACAGAGTGCACCTGACTAGAACCCAATTGAGCAAGTTAGAACATAGAACATAGAACAGTACAGCACAGAACAGGCCCTTCGGCCCTCGATGTTGTGCCGAGCCATGATCACCCTACTCAAACCCACGTATCCACCCTATACCCGTAACCCAACAACGCTCCACCTTAACCTTACTTTTTAGGACACTATGGGCAATTTAGCATGGCCAATCCACCTAACCCGCACATCTTTGGACTGGGAAGTTCTTCCCAGAGGTGGAGGACAAATGTGAGTGGTACCAGAGGGGCCCGGCCAACCACACCCACATGGTTTGTGCTTGCCCCAAGCTTGCTGGGTTCTGGACAGCCTTCTCCGAGGCAATGTCCAAGATTGTGGGGGAGAGGGTGAAGCCCTGGCCAATAGTGGCAATATTCAGGGTACCGGAGCAGCCAGAGCTACTTATGGGGAAGGGGGCCAACGCCCTTGCTTTCGCTTCCCTAATCGCACGCTGGAGAATCCTGCTCGGCCGGCGATTGGCAGCACCACCCAAAGCTGCAGACTGGCTCGCTGACGTCTCGGAATTTCTCCAGCTGTAGAAGATTAAGTACGCCATCCGAGGGTCAGAGGAAGACTTCCTGGATACACGGGGGCAGTTTGTCGGCCTGTTCCAAAACCCGGTCGAGGCCAGCAACGAGGAGTAAGCCAGAGGAAAAAAACCCCCAAAAAGATGAAGAACCAAACGACTGTGCAACCCTGTTGGGGGGGGGAGAAAAATGGGGAAACCACAAGAAAAGAGGAAGGGTGTTGAAACCAAGGTGGGGGGGGGGGGGGGGGTGAAGAAGAAGGGGGGATATCAGAGACCAATCCAGAGAGCAGCAAAATGTACGTACAGTTAGTCAAATGAGAGACAAAACAAACCTCTCTGTAAAATAAAGCAAATTAGAGCGGGCAAGAAAAATGTAATGTATATAAGTAATGACTGTTTAAAAATATGAGAAAAGCCAATAAAAAGATTTTCAATAAAAAATTTTTTTTAACTCTAGCAGTATATCCTCCCATTCCTCAAATGTAACTAATCTATTCACCTCAATACTTTGTGTTGTAAAAAGTTTCACATTCAACCACTCTTTGGGAAAATAGTTTTTTTTCTGAATTCCCTTTCGGATTTTAGCTGTCTTATATTCATGACCTCGTCTACAAGTGGAAACATCCTCTCTATGTGAACCCTATCAAACCACTTCATAATTTTAAAGACCTCCATTAGGTAACCTCTCAGCCTTCTCCTTTCCAGAGAAAAATGTCACATTCAGTCATTTCTGATAGTCATGGCTTCCACCAGATACTTCTGGTATCATTCTTGTAAATTATTCTGCACCTTCTCCAAATCTCTATATCTTTTTTTGTTATATAGAGATCAAAACTGTGCACAGTATTCCAAGTATGGTCTAACCAAGGTCAATGAGTTTAACTAACTTCTCTAATTTTCAATTCTATTCCTCTGGAAATTAGCACAAGTGTTTTGCTTGCATTTGTTAACCTGTGTTGTTCCTTCTAGTATTCTAGTATACCGGGGCAGCACAGTAGCATTGTGGTTAGCACAATCGCTTCACAGCTCCAGGGTCCCAGGTTCGATTCCGGCTTGGGTCACTGTCTGTGTGGAGCCTGCACATCCTCCCCGTGTGTCCGTGGGTTTCCTCCGGGTGCTCCGGTTTCCTCCCACAGTCCAAAGATGTGCGGGTTAGGTGGATTGGCCATGATAAATTGCCCTTAGTGTCCAAAATTGCCCTTAGTGTTGGGTGGGGTTACAGAGTTATGGGGATAGGGTGGAGGTGTTGACCTTGGGTAGGGGGTAGGGTGCTCTTTCCAAGAGCCGGTGCAGACTCGATGGGCCGAATGGCCTCATTCTGCACTGTAAATTCTATGTCTATTCCAAAGTCTATTTTTATCTCAACTCCATTTATAGGACTTTGCTTCATATCACTTTATTTCCTCCTGATAAAAATCTATTGTTCTGTCTTAAAAATTTCAATTGACCCAATTTCCACTCTGCCTTTTGTGAAAAAACGCTTCGCTGATTGTGCTGGTAAATAGCCTCGCTCATATTTTAAGATTATGCACTCATGTTTAAGAAAAGCAAAAGTCATGACTCCTCTGTATCCATAGGTTCGAAGTAAGAAGAAACAGTTTCCAGTCATAGAAAGGATAGATATATGTCAATTGGTAAAAGAACTAGAAAAGAGAATTAGACTCCTTTTTTTCAATGAAGCAAGTTTCTATTATGTGGAATATACTCCCCAAAAGAATGATGAAAACAGATTTAATACTAACCAGCAAAAGGCAAAAGAATTGCAGCGCTTTAGGGAAAGTTGAAGTAAGTAAAACAAATACAATAGCTCTTTCAAAGAGCTAGCACAGACATGATGGGCTGAACAGCTGCCTGGTGTGATGTAGCATTTTATGATTCACTCTGCAGAAACCGTTGTTTTATCATATTAGTATTGACTTTGTGTTAATTCAGTAGAGCAGAATGAAACAGTGCAATTAGAGATGGGCAATAAACACTGGCCCAGTTAGAAATGCCCAAATGCCAGGAATGGATTTTTAAAAATTGTGTTTGCACCTCAATCTTTTAAACTTGAGGGAATAGAGTCCCCCTTCACGTACCCACTTCTCATAATTTAGACTTTTAAGATCTGGTGAAAATGAAATGAAATGAAAATCGCTTATTGTCACAAGCAAGCTTCAAATGAAGTTACTGTGAAAAGCCCCTAGTCATCACATTCCAGCACCTGTTTGGGGAGGCTGGTACGGGAATTGAACCGTGCTAGTGGCCTGCCTTGGTCTACTTTCAAAGCCAGCAATTTAGCCCTGTGCTAAACCAGCCCCTAATGATTCTGATGAATCATGAACCTAATGATTCCCTTTGCTCTCCACAGATGCTGAAGGATATTGTGAGCCTAGTCCATAAGAAAAAGGAAGCATTGTAAGGGGTAGGAGGCTGGGAAAAGACAAAGACCATGAAGAATATCAGGAAAGTCTGAAAACTTAAGCAAGGAGTCAGGAGGGCTAAAAGGGTCACCAAAAGTCATTTACAAACAGGATTAAGAAAAATCCCAAGGCTTTTTGTATGTATATAAAGAGCAAGAGGGCAGCCAGGGAAAGGGTTGGTCCACTCGATGATAGGGGAGGGAATCTATGCGTGGAGGCAGAGGAAATGGGCGAGGTACTAAATTAATGCTTTGTATCAGTATTCACCAAAGAGAATGACCTGGTGGATGATGAGCCTGGGGAAGATCAAAAAGGGGGAGGTGTTGGACGTCTTGAAAAACATTAAGTGACATAAGTCCGCAGGGCCTGATGAGATCTACCCCAGAATACTGAGGGAAGCAAGGAAGAAAATTGCTGGGGCCTTTAGAGAAATCTGTGTATCGTCACTGGCTCCAGGTGAGGTCCCAGAAGACTTGAGAATAGCTAATGCTGTTCCTTTGTTCAAGAAGGGAAGCAAGGCTAATCCAGGTAAATTCATCCAGGCCAGTGAGCCTTACATCAGTGGTAGAGAAATTATGGGAGAGGATACTTTGAGACAGGGTTTACTCCCATTTGGAAGCAAGTGGATGTATTAGCGAGAGGCAGCATAGTTTTGTGAAGGGGAGGTTGTGCCTCATTAACTTGATCGAGTTTTTTGAGGAAGTGACAAAGCTGATTGATGAAAGTAGGGCAGTGGATGTTGTCCACATGTACGTCAGTAAGGCTTTTGACAAGGTCCCTCATACTGACTGGTACAAAAGGTGAAGTTACATGGGATCAGAGGTGAGCTGGCAAGATGGATACAGAACTGGCTAGGTCATAGAAGACAGGGGGTAGCAGTGGAAGGGTGCTTTTCTGATTGGTGGGCTGTGACTAGTGGTGTTCCGCAGCAATCAGTGCTGGGACCTTTACTTTTGTAGTACACATAAATTATTTGGAGGGAAATGTAACTTATCTGATTAGTAAGTTTGCGGATAACACCTAAGTTGGTGGAATTGCGGATAGCGATGAGGACTGTCAGAGGATAGAGCAGTGTATAAAGCGGTTGGAAACCTGGACGGAGAGATGGTAGATGGAGTTTAATCTAGACAAATGTGAATTAATGCATTTTGGAAGGCCTAATACAGGTGGGAAGCATACAGTAAATGACAGAGCCCTGAAGAATATTGAAAGGCAGAGGGATCTGGGTATACAAGTCCACAGGTCACTGAAAGTGGCAATGCAGGTGGAGAAGGTAGTCAAGAATGCATGCGGAATGCTTGCCTTCATCGGCTGGGGCATTGAGTATAAAAATTGGCAAGTCATGATGCAGCTGTGTAGAATCTTAGTTAGGCCACACTTGGAATTAGTGCTTAATTCTGGTCCTAATTCACACTACCAGAAGGATGTGGAGGTTTTGGAGAGGATACAGAAGTGGTTTACCAGGATGTTGTCTGGTATGGAGGGCATTGGTTATGAGGAGAGGTTGAATAAACTCAGTTTGTTCTCACTGGAACTAGGGAGGTTGAGGGGCGACCTGATAGAAGTCTACAAAATTATGAGGGGCAGGAACTAAGTGGATAGTTAGAAGCTTTTTTGCCAGTGTGGAAGAGTTAATTATTCGGGGAAATAGGTTGAAGGTGCAAGGTTCAAAGTTTAGAAGAGATGTGCGAGGGACGTTTTTTACACAGAGGGCAGTGGGTGCCTGGAATTCGCTGCTTGATGAGGGGGTGGAAGCAGGTATGATAGGGACATTTATGGGCACCTTGACAAATATATAAATAGGATGGGACTAGAGGGATATGGAACCAAGAAGTGTAGATGGGCAGCATGGTTAACGCAGACTTGGAGGGGTGAAGGGCCTGTTCCTGTGCTGTATTGTTCTTTGTTCTTTGTTCAAAGCTGCAGATGTCAGTAATTACTTGCTTTGAGAAGCTAAGCTGCCTAGAGAACTGATGCATACATGTGAAAAGAGTTGATCCTCTCGACTGTTGGGGGTCTCGCATCCTTTATGTTGTATCTCTGTGTGCATTCTCTCTTCCCTCTGGGTTGAGATAGAACATAGAACATAGAACAGTACAGCACAGAACAGGCCCTTCGGCCCTCAATGTTGTGCCGAGCCATGATCACCCTACTCAAACCCACGTATCCACCCTATACCCGTAACCCAACAAACCCCCCCCCCCCCCCCCTAACCTTACTTTTATTAGGACACTACGGGCAATTTAGCCTGGCCAATCCACCTAACCCGCACATCTTTGGACTGTGGGAGGAAACCGGAGCACCCGGAGGAAACCCACGCACACAGGGGGAGGACGTGCAGACTCCACACAGACAGTGACCCAGCCGGGAATCGAACCTGGGACCCTGGAGCTGTGAAGCATTTATGCTAACCACCATGCTACCCTGCTGCCCTTCGGCCCTCAATGTTGTGCCGAGCCATGATCACCCTACTCAAACCCACGTATCCACCCTATACCCGTAACCCAACAAACCCCCCTAAGCTGCCCTAAGATGCGAGTGAGGAGAAGACAGCTAATGCTAGTTTCAACTTTTGCTACTGCTGCTGGCGCTGTTTGTGTTGGTATTGTGTTCTCCTCGGTCTTTATTAGAGGTGCAAATTGAAATTGCATTAGTTTCTCCCATGCCATGGTAAAGTTTTGTTTTTCATTTGCGGGATGTGGGTGTCGCTGGTTAGGCCAGTATTTATTGCCCAACCCTAGTTGCCCTTCAGGAGGTGGTGGTGAGCTGCCTTTTTGAACTGCAGTCCCTGAGATACACCCACAGTGCTGTTAGGGAGGGAGTTCCAGGATTTTGGCCCAGCGACAGTGAAGGAACAATGACATATTTCAAGTCAGGGTGGTGAGTGATTTGGAGGGGAACTTCCAGTCGGTAGGGTTCCCAGGTATTTGCTGCTCTTGTCCTTCTAGATGTTAGTGGTCATGAATCTGGCAGGTGCTGTCTAAGGAACCTTGGCGAGTTACCATAAGAACATAAGACATAGGAGCAGAAATAGGCCATTCAACCCATTGAGTCTGCTCTGCCAATCAATCATGGCTGATATGTTTCTCAATCCCCATTTTCCTGCCTTCTCCCATAACCCCTGATGCCCTTTTAAATCAAGAACCTATCTATCTCTGTCTAAATCAGTGAGCTGCCCTTCACAGCCTGCTGTGGCAAAGAGTTCCACAGATTCACCACCTTCTGGCAGAAGAAATTCTTGCTTAGCTCAGTTTTAAAGGATCATCCCTTCATTCTGAGGCTGTGCCCTCAGATTCCTGTTTTTCCAACTAGTGGAAACATCCTCTCCACATCCACCCTATCTAGGCCTCTCAGTATCCTGCAAGTATCCTCGACCTTTCCTCATATGTGACTTTTTTTATTTGTTAATGGGATGTGGGCGACGCTGGCTGGGCCAGCATTTATTGCCCATCCCTGAGGGTAGTTAAGAGCCAATCACATTGCTGTGGATCTCAAGTGACATCTAGGCCAGACCAAGTAAGGACAACAAGTCCTGGGGATGGGACTCGAACCCAGAGATTCTGGTGCAGAAGCAAGGATCCACAACATGCAAGACCTCCACTCAGGGCCACAGTGGTCAGATATAATTAAGTTATGCATTGTGCAGGACTGGCCAGAGGGTCATTTTGAAACAGATGAGACAGGAATTGGAATGGGGCTGCATTATCCTTTTACATGGTTGTACATGAGCACTGTTTGAAGAGTAAGTGTTCTAATTACTAGATTGAAGTTCTTTCCTTATTGGGAAATCTTGTGCACTTTTCCTGTTTGCAGAACTGACGAATATGCTCCAGGTTCAGCTATTAGTGTAAAGAGTGATTTTTGGTGAATGTGATTTTTAAACTCAATCCTATAATACTAATGTGGAAATAAATGTGAAAGTAGAGATTCAAATATTAGAAATTATTGTGTTGAACTGTAAACCATTAATTTTTTTTAAATGAGAAACTCCACTCTGTTACCATTGTATTATGTTGCATAACTGAAGTATTTCTGTAATCTGATTGACAATTAACTTTAAAGTACAGCCTCAAATGAATCATGGCTGTTAATGGTCTGAACAAAGATGTGTATCTTACAGAAAATGTGTGCCTTTACAGGGGGGAGGGACGTTGGACTTGAATGTGGCTGTGACCAAGCAAGTTATTGTAATAAACCTGAAGCAGGGCAGTGACTTTTGCTCCAAGGTGAGGATATATCTTGCTTTAATTTTGTAGAGCAGAAGGAGAGAGTCGCAATCTGCCATTAGCTCACAGAGTGAATTGGACATTTATTACCTCGCCATTGGCAATGTTAGGTTGACAGTTCCTCAGTTTTACACCCCCGATGTTACATACAGGTCACTGGGAAAAGAATACGACTACAAAGAATTTCTTTGCAGTGTTTGGTGAAAACTTTCTTAAAATTGCTTGCTATATTTGGTGATGTTTGTATCTGAGTTTTCTATGAGATATTTCTTTTGCTGTATGAATGACTAAATAGTAGCTTAATGCCTTGTACTTTGTCGTTATTTAATATTCAATGATGTAAAAATTCTAAGAAGGTAAAATCAATTCCTGATTTAGGCAGAGTTTCCCTTCAGGACAATATAATATATATTATGTGATTCGTGCTCTTATATTGTAACAATCCCTGGTGATCTTTTTAAACCATATATGTGTCAAATCCATCAGCTGGCTGAGCTACAGGTTAAGTTTCTCTGGAGACTTTGAGCAACCTTTGTGGGCTTGGAATTATAGAATTATGGTTGTCATGGTTACATGTCAGCGCTCAGTCCTATTGTGAAATCAATTACTGTCCATCATTAAAGTTAGTAATGAGATAAAAATAAGAATGTTAATGATGAAATTACCATTCTTACATTTTACTGTGAGGTGATTTTTTTTTAAATCTAGGGACAGTAGCTGGTAACTGATCAAAGGTATCAAGATAGTTAAATCTAAGGAATTTTCCCAAACATGTAGCCATTATTTGGAAAGAGCTGCTGTCTCTATCTCTCTTTGCGCATCAGCGATTTTGAATGTGCACTCAATGCCAAGCCCAATCTGATAAAGCAGTAGAATAAATGAATAACTATCGAGACCAGTGTGGTTATTCCTTCTATTTATTCACCTAGTTAGTGTACGGCATTCATTGGTTACCTACCATATGTTTATCTTGATATGCGTTGTGTTGATAACCTCGTGCACTCAGCATGGGGCAAGAAAATACAGATTTTTGCATACCCCGAGCTATATACTCGTAAAGCACTTCCCAAACCCTTTCTAGGTGTGACCCCATTTTAACACCTCAGACTTCACGTGATCCCAGAGTGAAAATTGGGGCTGGGGGGGGGGAGTACGAGTGTTGTTGGGCAAAAGGGTGGGGTGTGTGATTAGGCTTCAGCTGCTAAACAAGAGGGGGAAGACTTCAGTTGTTCAAAGGGGAACATGAGTTCAGAATTAGGGGAGTTGATGGCAATGAAATGAAAATGAAAATCGCTTATTGTCACGAGTCGGCTTCAATGAAGTTACTGTGATAAGCCCCTAGTCGCCACATTCCGGCGCCTGTCCGGGGAGGCTGGTACGGGAATCGAACCGTGCTGCTGGCCTGCTTGGTCTGCTTTAAAAGCCAGCGATTTAGCTGAGTGAGCTAAACCAGCCCCTCAAGTCACAGTTCCTGCAAAAAAAAATGAACGCCTAAATCTTAACAGAATATTTTGCAGCAACAATTGGGCCTCAGAAATATGCCAATCAGGCCATGCCTACCAATAGAAAAAAACTCAGGAATTTAAGGGATATCACAACTGTCAGAAAGCAGCCAAGCTCCACGACAGCCATCACTGCCTTGGAGCGCAAAACCCCAAAATTGTGTCTTGTGATCAGGATACCAACCCAAAGTTTGAGGATAAAACCAAATACTGCTGATGCTGGAAAATGAAATAAAAACAAAAAACACGGGCCAATCTCAACAGGTCTGTCAGCATCTGTGGAGGTCTGACAGCATCTCTGGAGAGAAAAGGAAGCTAAAATTTCGAGTCTGGATGACCATTTGTCAAAGAGGAGCCCTGTTCGAGTACAGTTTTCTCAACAGGAGGGAATGAAACAAAATAGACCATGACGCATATCAGCATTTGCAATATCAGGCATAAATTACCTTTTGGGAAAGCATAGGTTGCACAATTCGTGAATTCATAAAAATGACAATTGGTAAATGTTATAATTAGCTGCAACTTGCTCTTCCAAACTTCCAAACTTGCTGTTCCAACAGAACAGATTTGTTTTCTAAAATAGGACCTGCAGAGAGAAATAACGTACTACTTAGGTAATTCCTACAACATAACCCCTGATTATGACTGTGGTGTTGTGTGACTCACAAGTTGCAGACCTTTGTGCCAGTGTTGTCTGATGGATAAATATTTTGGTTGAATTACTGCTTGCTAACATCACCTTTCACAACCGATCATTAGCTGGCATTGCTCAGTCAGGCATCCCTTGACAAGCATCTGTTGAAATCCCCACATTGAGCATCATAGGGAGGTCCAATTACTTCTGAGATACCATGCAGTCATTTTGTTATGTTAGAACCCAATCTATCGTTAAAATGGATAGCTCGATCCCTCTTTTCTGTCTTGCTAATTTAAAATTGATCCAGTTAAAAATGAATGGTAATTTTTAAAAAAAGCCTAATTGTGCAATATTTGCTGTAGCAGTTTGCATGCTTGGATTTAGTGTTGTGTAAAACTGCATTTTTATAACTCAGATACTGTCAAATAAGTATTGTTTCCTTTTAGTTTATTATGAGATATGCAGTCTCAGCAGAAAATAATCCAGAGGCCACACGTCTAGTTTAATGCTAATTGATTTCTGTACACAATGACCAGCAAGTCTTGGTGCAGGAAAGAATTAAAAATCTCATTCTTCATCAATTGTGGAACAAGCACATAAATGAGAAACTCTAAAAATGTATTACTTTAAACAGTTCATGTCAACTAGAAATAATGAAGTACCTTCAGCTTTTACAACAGCCTCATTGAGATGCAGCACATGGGAGGAATCTATTGGTCTGAAGGATATTAGGCCCTTTTCACATAACTGATGCTTGACTGGATATTAGCACTGCAGATGTGCCAGCAGAAACATGGAAATGTTTTGTGAAGTGCTTGTGCTTAGATTACTGTTTCTCAGGACAGATTTATTTTGGGGATTTGTTTATTTTATCTCTATCAGTGTGAGGTTCAAAAACAATTCACATTTCTCTGTGTGATGTTATTGGACAAGAAATGACTCATTCTTCCAGCAAATGTGTCTTGGTGCCAACTGAGCAAATGTTTTTAGGTCATTGTATTTATTTCTTATGATATTTTATAATCAAACCTTAAACGGCTATCGAGTGGAATTCACTTCAGCTGCAGTTGGGCCATTGAAACAAGCAATCTATTTATTCAAACAGCAATTTTGGCACATTTCCAAGTGTCAATATTCTCGATGTGTTGTTGCATCAGAATTTGAGAAATCCTTTACAATTTTTACATTGTTTTCACATGAGATCTCAGGTTACCCCGGTCTCCTGTTCCATTCTACACCGAGAGGCTAGCAAGTTGTTTCTGCCCAGATGTCTTGATCTAATCACAGGGAGATATTCGTGGAGGAGCCCTTCAATTTTCCTTTCCTCAAAGGATGGATTTTTCCTTCACTCTGCATATCTATAGAGACTGGGTTTTCAAACTCAAGGTCGGGGCGCTGGCAGATTTTAGGAGGATAGCGGCGCTCGGTCGTGGCTTTACCGACTGTGGGAGAAAATGGCCAACAGTAACGACCGGCTTTAAAAATGCCAGCCGTAACGGACTTTTCAGATTGCGGGCCATCCCGTGCATGTGTGCCGGATCAAGTAGTGCGCAGACCCGGAGCCCAGGAGGGTGGACCGCCACCTCCTGACATCAGCGCGCTGTCCAGGACTAGTTTTCTATCAGCAAACAATGGAATCCCCCCACCGGAAGCAGCGGCAGAGAGTAGTTCATGCATCCTGTACGCTGCCTGCAGTGCTGGTATGAACTCCTGTGCCTCTGGTGAACAACACATAAAGAAGAAGCTGAAAATAGGAACAAAGCAGCATAAAGGTGATTATTTGAGTTATGGGTTATTCATTGTGCCACTGAAAATCAGGATTCAAAGTTTATGTGTGTTATATGCAGGGAGGCAGTGGCAAATGAATGTTTAAAACCCTCAAAGCTAGGGCAGCACGGTGGCCTAGTGGTTAGCACAACCGCCACACGGCGCTGAGGTCCCAGGTTCGATTCCGGCTCTGGGTCACTGTCCGTGTGGAGTTTGCACATTCTCCCCGTGTCTGTGTGGGTCTCACCCCCACAACCCAAAAATGTGCAGAGTAGGTGGATTGGCCACGCTAAATTGCCCCTTAATTGGAAAAAATAATTGGGTAATCTAAATTTATTTTTAAAAAACCCTCAAAGCTTTAAAGACATTTGAAGACTGAACAAAGTAATTATCAGAAATGTAACAAAGTAATTATCAGAAATGTAACACTGAATAACAAAACAAGTGAAATTGTGAGGACCAAGCAGGTTCACCTGACACATTAAAGGGAAGTGAAAATAGTAGGTCACAAAGGTCAGCCCGCGTGGGTCGCGACGGTCGGCTGGTGTGTGGGTCCCGCAGAATAGCCGGTTGATAAAAATGGGTCCCGGCAAAAAAGTTTGAAAACACTGCTGTAAAAGGACATGCAGAGATGAAATACTTACCCTGTCTGGAGGCAGAGAAGAAAGAACATCCTACCATTGTACCCATGCACTAATATACTATTCTATCCAATTGCCACAATCAGTATTGTAAAGGAATCTAATCAACAATTGATTTCAATGACATTATTAAACAGTTTTTGCAGATAATACTTTTGTATCTGAGAATGATATCCAGTGAATGTGAACAGTATGCTGTTGCTCGTTCTGGGTGAGTGTGCTTCACACTCAATTTGGCTCGTTTCATTACTTAGCTCTGGAGTCACCAGGTATCGTTAAGATACTGCCACAAGCTTCAAGGTCAAGTTCAAAGCAATAGAACCATACACCAATTAGTAAGTTCAAACAACTGAGTTTGTTATAATACAATTACAATACTACCCATGCACACGCTAAGAGGATTAAACTATTCCTATCGCTAAATAAACCAATACTTATCTCAAGGGAACTGCCAGATCAGGGGACAAGGCTTCTTGCTCTGCTCTGGTCTGCAGACTTCAGGTTGGTACGGGTTAAAAAGGGGTCAGGAGTGTCTATCTCTGGTAGCGATCGTTGTGAGACTTACTTGCTGGCGGCTGCTGTCCCAAACCTCTCCTCTCTCTCGTTCCAGGTCTTCTTTGGCAAAAGCTGGTCGAAATGCTGGTCCAGAGAGGAGGGCTGGTAAAGGAGAACGAACTATGTGTGGGACCTGTCTTTTATAGGTCCCAGGGCTTCGCCCCCTTTTGGGCGGACCCTTTTCCTGCTGGGAATCGATTGGGTCTCTTCCCAATCGATATGTTTGAATCCCCCAATACTGAGGCTGTTCCTTGGCTACTGGGCGGGCTTTCAGGTGCTTTGTTTTCGGACCCCGCTGGTGTCGGGGTGTCTGGTTTCTCATACACTGTTGCAATCACTTCCCCATTTGTGTCCATTGTCCCTGGGATTGTTCCATTACTATGTTAACTATCCCGGAGATTGCCTCATTTGTATGCGGAATGTTCATTTCGGTGCTGTCTGCTCTTTTAGCAGACAGAATACACATTTGCTTGGTGCAGCCTGCTGGTGCTGCAAACATTGTCCATTTTAACCTGCAAGCTTTGCGTTCCTCCATTTTGTATTTAGGGAATGGCCAACTTCGGTGACTACAATGCATTATGGGTATTTTTGAACACTGTAGCACTTCACAGTGTTGTTCATCCTGAATTGTAAGGTATACAACACTGAGGAAAAGCTCCCTTACAAAAAGGGAAAAGCCTTGTAAACTTCTACCTTTAATATCAAAAAAATATCCGAATGTGGAGGAATGCGATGAAGAAAAATTAGATGCTAAGTTGAAGAAAAATTAACAGGAGTGATCAAAAGCTTGGCCAGAGTTGGGTTTTAAGGAACAATTTAAGAATGGAGAGAGTGATGGAACAGTTTAGAATTCTGTAGAATTGGACCTTATTACTGAAGATGGGACAATGAGTCACAGGACAGAGTGAGATCAGACCTTTCAAGAGGTTACAAGAGCCAAGTGAGCATAAGGGGGGAATGGAAGTTAACAGGTTGGGCAAGGTTATACAGTTGAAGAGGGGTGTAAAGAGAGGGAAACTAATTTTAAGTTTGACATATTGAGGAATTTAAGATAAACGTAGGTCAATGAGAGTAGGGGTGAGGTACTTGATGGAACAACAGTGATCCGGAACTGGTATTTCTGGAAGGTGGTGAATTAGAATTCAACAAGCTGAATATTGCTGTAATCAAGTCTTAAAAGTAACAAAGTCTTTGGGCAGCACGGTAGCATAGTGGTTAGCACAATTGCTTCACAGCTCCAGGGTCCCAGGTTCAATTCCCGGCTTGGGTCACTGTTTGTGTGGAGTCTGCACGTTCTCCCTGTGTGTGCGTGGGTTTCCTCCGGGTGCTTCGGTTTCCTCCCAGAGTCCAAAGATGTGCAGGTTAGGTGGATTGGCCGTGATAAATTGCCCTTAGTGTCCAAAATTCTCCTTAGTGTTGGGTGGGGTCACTGCCTTATGGGGATAGGGTGGAAGTGTGGGCTTGGGTAGGGTGCTCTTTACAAGAGCCAGTGCAGACTGGAATGGCCTCCTTCTGCACTGTAAATTCTATGAAATCTATGGGTGAGGGTTTTAGTAATTGATGAGAAGAAATAAAGGCAGAGGCAGTTTTTTGATGGAGATAATGTGGAGTTGAATGCTCAGTGAGAGATTGGAATAGAAAATTGATTTAGTTTTGGAGTGAGGTTTTAATAATTTCATGAAAGATAAACTGGACTTGTGGTTCATTTTAACAATCTAATAATGAAGGCCACCCGAATGTAGGTAGAAGGAAAGCTATTTAGCTAATGTCACTCGACCTTAAAGTTGAGTAATTGTACAGGATTTGCTGACACCACTTTTGTCTCCCCTATCTTAGCTTCTACTTTGTCTCCCTGTTGAATCAGGAATCTGTCCCTTTTTCTTTAAGCGTGTCAGATGATATAGTACCTTACTGCATTGATTTGCTTCAAATCACTTCACACAGTGAATTATTTAAATGCAGTGATTATCAATACGTAAGAAAGCAATGCATTTGCTGTTGAATGCAAAGAAAATAATGTTGTTATGGGGTATGTTGAAATTTATTTTCAAGGACATCTATCAAAATAATAAAGTGGGGTACAAAAGGAAAATACTCTGGATGCTGGAAAGCTTACATATAAACTTATAACGATGGAAATATTCTGAAGTTCAGGCAACTTACCTATAGCGAGATATACAGAACAGGCTTGATTTTCAATCTGGGGGTCAGGATACCGATTTCCAGATTCCATTCTTGTGTTGCATCTGCTTTGTCCAAAATATGCATCTTCAAATATAATTAGACTAATTAGGCTGGAGGTAAGCTCGATGCCCAATTACTGGCACAAAGTGTTACCAGGAGCATGAGATGCCTGCTGAGCATAAGCAGCAAAGGCAGACGGCAACGATGATGGGGCCTGCTGCTGTCTTGCAGAAGGGAGGAGTCAACACCTTGCAGGACTAACAGGCTTGCCATATACATATGTCAAAAGTGGACAAAGGACTAAACGAAAGTACAGCGCACAATCTCAAACAAACCGTCCTACCAGATAAAGATTTTCATCAAAAAAAATACTTGTTGCGCACAATGAACCCACCAGCTCTGCAGTGATAGGCACTAATCGGATTGGGGTCTCTGATTCGCTATTATGCAAATTGCCTTCTACCCCTCCCTGTCTTGTTAACAAGCTCCGTAAGGAGCTTAGTAGGACATGAATTGGAGGGAACAAGTTTCCACTTTCCCATCCCGCCCTTGCTTTGAAGGTCCCAGGACTTTCTAGAGACACTGGGACATGAGCACACCACTGGGAATCCAATATTCAAAGAGCACCCACACCTCCCATGTAGTGGAGATGCCGGCGTTGGACTGGCAGGACTGTTCCCTTCCAGTTGGGGAACACTTCAGCAGTCAAGGACATTCAGCCTCTGATCTCCGGGTCAGCATTCTACAAGGAGGCCTTCAGGAGACGCGACAACGCAAAATTGCTGAGCAAAAACTTATAGCTAAGTTCCGCACGCATGAATGCGGACTCAACCGGGATCTGGGATTCATGTCGCATTACATTCGGCCCCCACCAACAAGCCTGGACTTGCAGAGGCCTACCGACTGAACTGGCTTGGGACAATTCACACCTCTTTAACCTGGAGTTACCTCTCTCTCTGCATCTTTGATGATTTGATTGCCTGCAGGTGCTCGCATTCCGGGGCATCTCTGACTGTGTCTATATAAACATTTCTGGAACAAGCCTTTCCATTCACCTGAAGAAGGAGCCGTGCTCCGAAAGCTCGTGTTTGAAACAAACCTGTTGGACTTTAACCTGGTGTTGTAAGACTTCTTACTGTACCTCCCATGTAGGCAGTGGAAAATGCAAGCCAACATTGCAGATTGATGGGCTTTCATCAGAAACTGGAGGAAGTTTGAGATGTGACAGGTTTTAAACAAGCATAGAAGCAGGAAAAGGGGATAAAGGGAGGAAATAACACAATGGAGACTCTGGGATTTGATGGAAGCTTGCAGTTATTAAATGGCAGACGTCCTGACGGTGCAAAGCAAATGGAGGTGTTAATGGACAAAAAAAAGGAACAAAAGGGTCGAGACCCACTTGATGCATCTTTTCAACTCTCATTGCATCCTCTTTTGCCTGTCTTCCAACCCATCTACCTTTTCGATCCTCCTTCTCTCCCTGTCTTTCCCTGCCTCAGTAGTTGCTTAAAATGTATTACATTTTTCATTTCTGATGAAAGGTGTGACTTCTATATTTTGATGTGATCCACAAGCTGTTTCTTATATTGACCAAATGACCACACAACTGGTGTATTAGTTCAAAGACAGTTTATTAATAACACAAGACTTATTCCTATATGCAATAATACACGTGACTATGCACTGAACTAGACCTAATAACTAAGATGACCTTTACTTGACTTTGGGGTGACCGGCTCTGTGCGAGATAAGGCCTTTATCTGTGTCCACATGGGTCGGTTGGAAATGTTCAGGTTCGTCTCGGCTGGGCTCGTCGTTCAGGTAGCGATCGCAGGTCCTTGAACTTGGCTAGTTGATATGCTGCAGTTGGTCGCACACAGGCCGGTCCAAAAGAGGCCGATCCCTAGTTTGAAGGGCTTCTTATCTTTCTTCTCTTTTACATTGATCGATAGGGTTTCAATCACCCTCATTGATTCTGGCCAATTACTGGGCGGATACCTCGGTGGCTGGGTGGGTCCTAGCTGCCATTGTCCTGGGCACGTAGGCCTTTCCAAATAAGGGGAGGTGGCGCCAGTTAGTCTGCTACTGTTGTAACTCCTTGATCCAAACTCTATTGTCCTGGGGGAAATGGTGATTGACTCTTAACGGATACAAGTTTCAGTCAGGTCTGGCTTCTTTGCACAATACACAGAGGCTGTGTACCTGTCTGTGTCCAAGCTGACCACAATTCCCATGGTCATTTGTAGCTGGCCATTTTAGATGGTTACAAAGGTCATCGAACTGAAATGGTTAAATCTGATTTGTTCTTCAGATATGCTGCCTGACCTGCTGAGCATTCCCATTATTTTCTGTTTTTGTTTAATGTTTTTATTTAGCTGGTGGCTTTTAGGAAACAGCATGGTTGAGTCACATTGTGAAAGAATGTGACATCATATCTATCCACAATTCCCCTCATGCTGAGATTATGACTGTAGCTATGAAAGATGCGGAGTAGAGGTTGAACACAGAGATATGAGAAGTAAGAAAAGCACTGGGTAGACAAACCCCTGAAGGTTTCTTTTTTATGATGTCCACAGCTACTCAGAGAGCAGTATGGGCAGAGCCCAGACATTAGATCATTGTGTGATAGAGGAGAAAATATAAATACCTCAAAGAGGGAGTTTGACATTAAAAGAAATGTGTGGAAGGACTTGTACAATTACCTCAGTTAAAGTTTCAGAACAGTGGGGCAGCGCGGTGGTGCAGTGGTTAGCTCTGCTGCTCATGGCGCCAAGGACCCGTGTTTGATCCCGGTCCCGGGTCACTGTCCGTGTGGAGTTTGCACATTCTCCCCGTGCCTGCATGGGTCTCACCCCCACAACCCAAAAAGATGTGCAGGGTAGGTGGATTGGCCATGTTAAATTGCCCCTTAATTGGGAAAAAAAGGATTTGGGTACTCTAAATATATTTTTAAAAAACAAAGATTCAGAACAGGCCTGCATTTCCAATTAGACAACAAGGAAATGAATAAAAGAATGGGCTAGTAGTGAGATGAATTGAGATGAGGAAGCGGAATGAGCAAATTAGTTTGAGATCCTCTCTGCATTTTTAACATACGTAAGCCTGCATGATTGAAGTTTCCTCCCTAAAAATGCCAGATGTTATCGAAAAATGTTAGTTTAATTCTGGCATTTTTATCGAGAAAAGTTATTTCAGAAATAGTTTTTGAAGGTTTTTCATTTCTGTCAGTCCTGCTGCATTAATATATTGTTAAAATAGATTCAAATATGTTTTGTGATCAAATTGTTTAGAATCATACAGAATCATAGAATTTACAATGCAGAAAGAGGCCATTCGGCACATCGAGTCTGCACCAGCCCTTACAAAGAGCACCCTACTGAAGCCCACCTATCTACTCTATCTCTGTAACCCCCACTTAACGTATTTTGGACACTAAGGGCAATTTAGCATGGCCAATCCACCTAACCCGCACATCTTTGGACTGTGGGAGGAAACCTGAGCACCCGGAAGAAACCCACGTAGACATGGGGAGAACGTGCAGATGCCGGACAGACAGTGACCCAGCCGGGAATCGAACCTGGGATCTTGGAGCTGTGAGGCAACTGTGCTAACCACTATGCTACCATGCTGCCCACTTTGCATGGTAGTACAGAACTTGAATATTGCTGAAAAGAGAGATATGTTGCCAAAGTTTTTCAATTTGCACTCATCAGGACAAACTCAAGAATGTAAGTATCAAATGATCGTAACAATTTATATCACTGGAGAAACAGCTTGCTGAATGGTTGGCAAGTCAATTTTGATTGCTCGAGGCATTGCTGTGGCCAAAATAACTATCGACTTGCTTTCAGGCAATGAAAAGAATGTGCACAGTTTGAACATATTACTTTTGTGTAACAGATATTCGGATGGGTTCCTGCCTATGAATGCATGTTGCTTGCAGCAAACATAAATGAACATGATGCAAGCAAATGCTGTTCAATCATTCAATCACATTTAACAATAGACATTTTGTTTTGGGTGTTGCAAATGCGGGCTCATTGAGTATGGTCTGTACTCTGCCCAAGGAACATAGGGCGAAATTCTCCGCCCCCCACGACGGGTGGGAGAATAGCGGGAGGGCCTTCCCGACATTTTTGCCGCCCTCCCGCTATTCTCCCCCCTCCCCGCCGAAGTCCCGACCCGAATCGCTGCCGCCGTTTTTTTACGGCCGGCAGCGATTCTCAGCTGTTAGATGGGCCGAAGTCCCAGCCCTTTCCGCCGTTTTTACGAACGGCAAACACACCTGGTCTTGCCATTCGTAAAAACGGCGTCACAAACTCGCTATTAATAACCATGGCACCGATTGGCACGGCCGTACCACGGCCGTGCCAAGGGTGCCATGGGCCCGTGATCGGTGGGCACCGATCGCGGGCAGCGGGCCCGATGCCCGCCACTACTTGTCCTTCCGCCGCCCCGCAGTATCCATTCGCGGGGCGGCTGAGGGGCAACCCGGCCCGCGCATGTGCGGGTTTCGCGCAAAAACGCGATGACGTCACCCGCGCATGCGCGGGTTGGAGTCTTCCAAACTGCGCATGCGCGGCTGACGTCATATGACGCGTCAGCCGGCGCTAACTCCGGCAAGCGGGCTTAACGATTTTCGTTAAGCCCGTCTTGCCGGAGCCTACGGCGTCGGGCTGCTAGCCCCGACCGGGGACCAGAATCGGTCCCCGGTCGGGAAGGGGCGCGCTGCCGTAAAACCCGCCCGGGTTTTACGGCAGCTTTACGATTTCTCCCGTTTTGGGAGAATCGCGCCCATGGCCTGTGTACCTGGCATCACACAAGCATTTAAATTCATACACAACTTTGTTTAAATATGTTGTATGCAGAACATCTTTTTGGATTGATGGTACCATCCTAATAGTGGAAAAGACCATTTACATTGTCACTGCATAATAGCAGTGTGAAACTATTTGCTGAACCTGTTGTTCAATTTTTTTAGGTTGACTGGACACTTTTCAGGTCTAAACGTGATGGATTTTGGCCCATTTGAAAGTTTGCATGATACATGAAGAACAATGATCTGATCAGGATAATCATTGTCCTGCAATTTGTGCATACTGTTTCTGCACTTGGTGAAATGGCCAGGGCTCTATTTATAAGATTGCGAATAAGGTCAATCTTGTAGCGCATGGAGCAATACGAATCCTAATCTATACATCATTTGCAGCACTTGCTGAACAATCTGGAGTGTGCTAATAGCTACTGTAACAATCAATTTAAGATAATCAATCAATTTTGTATCAATTACTTGCCAGAAGGGACACATAGTCACACACAGGCACCCTTTCATTTCAAAGAAAAGGAATATACCCAAGCTTTGTGGCTTTTTGATCTACCCAGCAGCATGGGGAGCCTCTTGTTCCCATTACTTTCTCCATGGCAATGCCTCGGCCTATCAGAGGTGACACCAATCCTTTTCTCCTGTGGTATTAATTGTTGCAATCATTTGAAATTTGACATTCTTGCATGGTGAAATAGATAAGTGTAAAATTGTTATACACTTATTTTGGTAACTATTGAGAAGAAATAGTTCAGGCATTTCAGATATTATTTTGTGCACTTTCAAATAGGAAATGTTGAATCTGGGCAGAAATAAGATAAATTGTGATAGAGAGCTATAGCCCAGTGTTTGTTTCGTCTCATATACGTTTGCACATTAACCCAGATTTTATGGCTAATGGCAAGTGAATGTACTCACCAATCATTATGCACCCAGTTGTCCACAGATTGCTTGTTCGTGGGCTATTAAGCAGCAACCTATGGACTGCACAGCAGCCTCTACAGGTGAGCTGAGACCTGTGCGAGCAGCCGAAGCAGAAGTGTGCCTCTTGAACCAATCAGTGAGGCATGCAGTGTCAGAAATGGGCAGCATAAGTTAGAATGTTTAATTCAATGTAAAATCATGGCCAAGATGTGAAATAAAGAGAGGTAAAGAAAGGTAGGATTAAAAGAGAGAAATAAGAGATAGAAAGAAAAACAAGCAAAAAAGAAATACCCAACAATAACAAACATTCAAAGGAATGACAGGGAATAATAACTTGTGGTAGCAAGTTTCAGTTCACATGATTGTTTGTAAAGGCGCATTTTCAGTGCCAGAGGGGTTGTTTCGAAGAAATTGAGGCTTATCACACTGTTCAAAATTAATTTACACTTGAAAGAACAAGCCCTAACTTTTATTGACATGTTTAGTGGATGTCGACTGGGTAAGTAGCCACAACGTTATGATCCAGAGCATTTGACTGCCAAGGCTTTCAGTGAGAGACTGTGATAGCATAGCTTGTGGCGAAGCAGGGCAACTCAGACAGCAGCTTCCTAATTTTCACTTTTAACTGCACATGAACAGATGCTGGAAGGTGGTGTTCAATTTGTTCCCTTCATTATGGTGAGCACTGATAGCATGCAGTGTTGGAAACATGCAATGTAAGTTAGAATGTTTAATTCAATATAAAATCGTGAACAAGAAGTGAGATAAAGAGAGGGAAAGAAAGTTGCGTTTCAGAGACAGAATGAAGAGATGGAAAGAAAAGTATATTCCCACCAATATTCCTGTTGCAAAATCCAGAGCATTACACAGCACTAAAGATAGGTCTAAGGGCAACGCTGCTGGACACTTGCTGAAATTATGTTGATCATTCAAAAGAAAGACGATTTAAACCATAGCCTAAACTAATATAGAAATGTTTTGCTGAAGGATGTTTTCCACAGGAAATGGCTGTGTTAGGCAAACAGTTGTCTAAATATCTGAAAGATCTGTGTGTGATGCAAATAACACCTCAGTTAATGTAAGAAACTGTACTTGTGCCAGTCTGGAGTGACACATGTCTCTTAATCCCATTCTTTCTTGCACAATTGCTGGTCTTTCCCATCTGTGCTGTGAATTAATTGCCCGGAGCCAACTGTCCCAATAGAGTGCTCATTGCTGCCATTACTGTGACATTACATACCAGCTACTAAAGAAATAGGAAGATGGGTTCTTCCTATTAATTCACTTGGGGTGATTCTCCAGCTGTGTTCCGCTTGGTGCAAATTCTGCTATGCCAGGAGAATTTCAGGAGAGCCCCGAAATGGGATTTGCATTGGCGCAAATCTGTCTCCAATTCTCCTGGCCCGCTCCAGCTGGCATGATCAGGTTCTCATCCACACCTGATCACAACCCATTTGCATTCATTTTAATCTCATGAGCAAGATTAAAGTTGAATGCAACAGCCTCACAGTATTTATCCCCCAGTGGGAAGTCACCTGGGTGCAAAGCATTACTAGTCCCGACAAGTGAGGAAATGGTTCCAGGGACACCGAGGGGGAGAAAGGGAGTGAGTACACTCTCTATACTTAGCTCTAGGATGCCAAGGGGGGTCCTTCAGGGGTGGTGGGTGTTGGGGAGACTTGGGCTGGGCTGGAGAGGCTCAAGTTGGTGTCTTTCCCTGGATAGGGGTCATGTGACAAGTCTTCACTTGTTGTACTGAAACCGTTAAAATCTCTTTTAGCATGTAAATTTCAATAATTTGTCAGATGAAGGTAAAGGTCTTCCCTCTGTAGCTGATGTCTAGTCCAGCATGTCAAGTTCATAGCCCTGCAGATGAAGTTAAAGGTCTTCCTTTTGATGTGTGAGAAACATTTGAAGTGTTTCTGGCTTGCTGAGAAACCAAAAAGCTTTGAACTGCATTATTTTCTTCAACTTCATGTCCATTACCTTTTACAGACCTCTTGATTGACAGCTCCAGGCTATTTCAAAGGAAGGTTTGCCTTGTTTGTTTTTGTAGCTCTTCATGGTTAATTAACTCTGAGGTGCTTCCTCCTTTGAGCAGTTTTTTGTTTCTGCTGGTGTTCCTCTGTTCTGAAGACCTTCTTAGAAAGACCAGGTGCTCTGTCTGAGAGCTGCTCCATGGCACCGTCAACCTGGCACCGTCCCAGGCACCCTGGCAGTGCCAGGTTAACACCGTTAGGGTTCCAGGGCCAATGCCGGGTTGGCAATGCCAAACAGTGGGGCCTGAATGAGAGGAATAAGGGTGGCTTGAAGGGAGGAGGGGGCCTGATGTGGGGGCCTGAAGGGGGAGGGTCTTTGGCAAACACATAGCGTGGTATCGCTCACCTGGGGTGGAGGGGCACAGCCAATCATTGGGGCAGGTGCCTTGCCAACAATTGGGAGGGGCCTTGCCACTGATTGTGGGGGACTTGTCAGTGATGTTATTCTAAAATTGGGGCACCCTTTAAATATGGCATTCGGAGCTCTGAGGATCCAGCCTTCCTGGCTTCTTCGGGTCCCATGGCGTTGATCACTTTGGTGCCAAAGAATTTCTACGTTTGTGTGGATTGCACTTTGGATGGTGCCAGTCCACCCAGTGAGAGTCACCCCTCGTTTTCTGCTAGAGACCACACTTGTAAATATTTAAGGAGAATTCCACCAATGTTTTGTGTGGAGGGGGGTGTCCTTTAGTGCTTGTTAAACTTTTGTTGCAGCAGTTTAGTGTACACTGTCAATTGTAATTTCAATTATAAGAGACTATTTTACTGCACCTCTTTTACCAAAATTCACAACAAATTTGTAAATTCTCAATTATCATTTCACCCTTCTGTTGAAAGATTATTCTTTTCAGTTGTAACCATGAAGACATCAGTAAAGGGGAAAAAGAATAACTCTGTATCAGCATAAGAATTGTGGGAGCAGCATAAACTACTGTGATCTCCAGCAAAGAACAGGATGTGCTGCTAGGGAGTGAGCACAAGAGCTGACTCGGCAATCACCTCATGTGGGACATTGCTATTCCTCTGGCTCAAGTAGTCAATGATTGAACACAGACCCCTGTATCATGCTGTTGAGAGAACTGTAAACCACCCCCCGCGAGAGAGACACAGCTCACTGTGCATTTGTGATTAAAAAGGCAGTCATTGATTAATGCCTGTCCTGCGAGTACACGACTGGAAGCATGATCAGTGGTAGACAGATATGTACAAGAAGGAGAGACAAAGGAACTTTTGGAGCGACAATCTGCAGGAAGAATCGTCATAAGAAATGGTGCCTTGGTCAGGGACTCAGAGAGGTTATTGGAATCTACCAAGAGGAAGATGATCACTTTTCCTCTTGATGGGTGGTATTTAGGTCCAAGCTATGAGTTTTGATACCTTTTGGATACTTTGTGTATAATTAAATAAGTAAAAGTTTTATACTTTGTGTGCAACAAAGTTTTGATACTCTGTGCAATAGGGTTATGATACCTTTTGTCGTGGAGTTTGATACTTTTGTGGTAACCTGGTAAGTTACAATAAAGGAAATTGTGGTATGATATCTTGCGAGTTTGAGTGTTTTCTCTGCAACATCATTTGGCCCGAGTTTGAGTTCAATACAATGCAAGCTAAGGATTAACAGAAGTTATTTATTGCATGTGAGGTCATATATCATGTGCCGGCAGAAAGATCTTATTTGGGTATAGAGCTATATGGAATGAAGTTTCCTATCTCAATTGGCATTAATGAGTCCTCAGTGATACAAGGATGGGTAGTTTTATCCTCGTTTCTAATAAGGGTGTCCCCACAATGCCAAACTGGCACTAAATTTGTCCAACCAGCCGTGAAAGGTTGCTGGAGTGGGAATGAAAACGTTTGTATGGCTGCATTGGGAAGTGCTTTCTTCATCTTGGGATTGAAGAACATTAATGGACTGAGTTGAGAAAGCTTCCCAATGCAATGCATTCATGCTATTTCAGACTTTCTCGCATATAAACTAACATTGAAAGGTCCAAAATGTGGCAATAATTTCAGTTTGCTCATTGTGTTCTTCATCTTGAAGAGCATAACATTGAAACAAAGTCAAATGTGTTCCAACAACAGACAGTTTAACAGTGAGTCACTCAAGACCTCACCAAAAAGATCAGCTGTTCCTAGTGAGAACTTTGCATTGGTATCACCAGATTGTGTGTAGATTTTTAGTAGCTTTATGCCTTCTAATATTGTTCTAGTCAAGAAGCAGAATCATTATTCAAAAACTGTAATCTTATCAGCAATTGTAATGAGTTTCTGATGTATTTACAGAACTATGAGACCTTAAAACCATTAAGAGAGACGTTTATTCCAACTTAACGAGCTGTTATTTCATTTGTATGAGATCATCCCTTATGCTATAATCACGTGCTGCAGTGCACAGGCACACATATTGCCCATCAGAAGTTGTCATGTTGTGCAAAAAAAATGAATTGTAAATGTTTGCTTGATATTCAACCAGAAACAACAGGTTAAATTTAATTGTCTGTTCTCCAAAGATGTGGCGTCACCATTTATTTCAATCAAGTATGAAACCCCAATAAAAATAGCAATAATTCAAAAGTATCCTAAATACCTATTCAAATTACTGACATCAAATCAGGATGGTCAGCAATGGTTGTGTCAAACAGCTCAGTACAAAAAACATGGAATGTAAATATTGTATATTTATAAATGATGAAAAGCATTTTAAGAATCTGATTAATTTGTGCATAGGCAGGATATCTGTCGGAAGCAACCTGTGGTCTCACAGCATGAGGCATATGAATTTATATCTTGGATGAGTCAAAGCTCATGAAGCCACACTATTTTGGTGCACGCCACCTGCCATCAGCACCCAATTTATTGCAATGATTGACTCAATCATCACTAATGCTTATCAGTGAAACACATGCATTTCTACTCAATAAAGATATTTTATATAACATTAAAACCAGTGTTCTAGAGGTTAGAATCATGTACTTCACAGCACCTCTGAATAACACCTAGAAATCAAGATATGAATTGGATATATGTAGTAACAGACAGCCACATGCCCAAAATTGATATAATCTATCATGTGATATTTGAGTGAGGACATGGCTCAGGAAGTTGCTGGGGTCCTGTTCTTATCAGAATGTGGCAAACTTTCAAGAGTGACGGGTTGCAGAACATTTATTGAATTGCACCTGCAATGGTAAGGGGCAGCCAGGTAGAACATGTGAGGCGCGATCTACCTGAATGGGAACAGAGTCCTAGAGGGCATGATTAGCCGGGTGTTCCCCAGTACCCGGAGCACCAAGAAGCACCACACTATCAAACGGCTATTCGGATTGATCGGGGCCCCAGTGGGGAATGGCCGAGGCTGCCCTTAGTCCTGTTTTCTGCACTGACTGGCTCTGCTCACCGGAACACCTTAGTGCAGGGAGAGATCGCGACGCCATTTTAAAATGGCGGCCTGATCTCTCAATCCCCCCCCCCCCCCCCGGCCAGACGGGACTTCTGAACCCTTCCCTAAGCCCCAACTCACTTATAAGGAGGTCTTCAACACCTCCACACCCCCCCCTCCCCCGCCGCACCCACGTGGGGAACCCCCTATTCCAATTCCATCACAAGAAAAAGGGCAGCTTGGGACTTTACACCCTGGTAGTGCTTCTTTCAGCTGGGAGTACCACCTTGGCACCCTGACTGTGCCAAGCTGGCACCCAGATGGCAAGCACCTTGGGACCTCCGATCCTCTCGGCGACTCCCATGAGTGCCGTTCCGTCTGGTCCCTATTTGTGGAGACCAGCACTGAATGGCACTCGCCCAAGGTCTCCAAGGCAAGGGGGTTATATCCCATGCCTTAGTTAGATCTTGGGAGTTCCTATTAGAGTGAGACTAGCTGTCTCACTCTAATATTTGTCAGAAATCTGGTAGATTTGCCAGAAAGTGATGCCGGCAACAATGGATGAGATTCACTTTGCAGCATCTCACGAGGTTGCGTTAGATCTCACGAGGTTTGGTGAGCCTTGTAGATCCAAGAAGAGGGATCCCCCTGACATTCATTGACCACACTGCGCTCATGGTATTTTATACTGCTCAGATGCTGCCACAGCTGCTTAAACACAAAATTGAGATATGTGCCTGTTTCAGACAACTGCTGCAAATTGGGGACCTATCACCTTGATACGACCTCAAGGCAATTTTAACAAGACAACTAACCAGAGAATCCACCATGGATGATCCGACTGATAAAACCTTCCAGAGTGGAAACTGATGCTCCAGTTTCAGAAGGGAAGTTTGGGCCTCTGCCATCCCATGCTTTCCAGTTAGCTGTCATTTCACATGCCTCCCCAATTTGCCTTTCCAATCAGATGGGTTAGGTTAAAATGGCTCCCAATAAGAAGATAGAGTATGGGAAATAGGAGCAGGGAAAGCTATTAAATATGACCAACGCTGATCTTAGGCTTCAACTCTATTTTCCTGATTGCTCCCTCAATCCTTTAATTCCATGAGGGACCAAAATTCTGTTCATCTCAGCCATAAATACATTCAATTACAGTGCATCCACAAACCTTTGGGATGGAGAATTCTAAAAACTCAAGTCTCAGTGGGAGAAAGATAGCGGACAGTGATCATTGTATCATAAACTTTAGGTTGGCTGTGAGAAAGGACAAAGAAAAATCCAAAGTGAGAACAATTAACTGGGGAATGAAATTTCAGTGGGGTAAGAATAGATCTGAGCCAGATAAATTGGAATCAAAGGTTGACAGGAAAAACTGTACCTAAACAATGGGCTACCTTCAAAGAAGAGAGAGTTTGGGCACAGTCAGAGCATATTTCCGATAGAAAGGGCTAGATAAGGGAAACATATCCAGAGCTCTCGAGATGACAGAGGAGGCAGAGATTAAGATGAAGAAGAAAATATGTGCTTATGACAGATGTCAGGTAGATAATGCAATGCAGAACCAGGTGAAAGTTTGGAGGGGAAATGAAAAAGCAAATAAGAGAAGCAAAAAGGAAGTACGAAAAGAGACTGGCAGTTTTCATAAAAGGAAATCTCAACATCTTCTCTAGGTATATAGACAGTAAAATGACGATAATAGGTAGAATTGGGCTGATTAGTGACCAATTGATGGCGGGATTCTCTCAGCCCGGGGCCGGGCCCGCCAATCCCTGCGACCGGTGCGAATCGTGCCAACCGCCCCGATGTCGGTACGCGATTCTCCGCGGAGCCAGCGTGATTGGTGCTCTATGCCCCCCCCCCCCCCCCCCCCCCCCCCCCCGCCAATTCTCAGCCTGGGATGGGCTGAGCGCCCGTGTAAAGAAACCTGAGTCCCGCCGGCATCGTTCACACCTGCTCTCAGCCGGTGGGACCTCGGCGTGGAAGGGTCCGGGGGCGGCCTGTGGAGGAGGAGGGGGTGTGTCCCACCCTGGGGGGGGGCTTCTGATGTGTCCGTGCCCACAGTAGTGGCCTACCTCTCTGGCTGGAGGCCTCCTTTCTTCCACGCCGGCCCCTGTAGCCCTGCGCCATGTTGCGTTGGGGCCGGGGAAGGGAGCCACTGCGCATGTGCGCATTGGCGCCGGTGCCACTGCACATGTGCGGATCCTGCGGCACCCAGTTCACACCAGGATCAGCAGCTGGAGTGGCGTGGATCACCCAAATGCAGTGCTGGCCCCTTGTCGGGTCCAGAATTGCTGATCCTGAGGCCGTGTTGACGCCGTCGAGAAACGCGACGGCATTTTCGATGGCATCAACACTTAGCCTCAGGATCACAGAATACCGCCCAGGATATTTATACAAGAAGATAAGGGGCAAAGCTGAGGTATTACCTAAGGGTGGCATGGTGGCACAATGGTTGGCGTTACTGCCTCAGATCGCCAGGGTCCCGGATTCATTTCCGGCCTGGAGTGACTATCTGTGCGGAGTTTATACATTCTTCCCATGTCTGCATGTCCTCCGGTTTCCTCATACAGTCTAAGGATGTGCAGGTTAGGTAGATTGGCTATGATAAATTTCCCTTAGTGTCCGGGGATGTGCAGGTTAGGTGGATTGGCCATGATAAATTGCCCCTTAGTGTCCAAATGTGCAGGTTAGGTTACGGGGTTGCAGGTGTCAGGTGGAGTGAATCAGTGCACACCCGATGGGCCGAAGGGCCTCCTTCTGCACTGTGGGGATTCTATAATACATTAATATTTTGCAGCTTTCATTCCCAAGGGAAAAAATTCCATCCAAGTCACAAGGAAAGAGGGGATAATTAATACAAGAAGGATTTGAAATAAATAAAGAGGAAGTATTGGGTAGGCTGTCCACACTTTAATTTGTTAAGGCACCAGGGCTGGATGAAATACATCTAAGGATACTGAGGGAAGTGAGAGTGGAAATTGTGGACGAACTGGACATAATTTTCCAGTTTTCCTTTGATTCAGGGGTGGTAATGGAGAATCGAGAAATGCAAATATTACACCCCTGTTTAAAAAGATGTAAAGATAAGCCTAGCAATGATAGGGCAGCCAGTTTAACTTTGGTGGTGGGAAAGCTACGAGAAACAATAATTTGGAAGAAAACAAATGGTGATTTGGAAAAATATAGGTTAATTAAGGAAAGCCGGCACTGACTTGTTGAGGAAAAATCATGTTTAATTAACTTGATGGAGTTTTTTGCAAGTCGATCGGGAAAAACTTCCCATTCAGAAAAGATGAAGAATGAGAGGGCGTAGATTTAAGGTATTGGGGGAAGTAGCAATGGCAACATGAGGAAAAACCTTTTTATGCAGTGAGTGATTAGGTTCAGGAATGCACAGCCAGAGTCAGTGATGAAGACAGACCCAAGCAAGGCATTCAGAAGTAAAGTAGGTAGTTATCTTGAAAGGAGGAATGTACAGCGATGCAGAGAGAAGGCGGGAGAATGACACTAGGTGAATTGCTCATTTAGAAAGCTGTCTCTATAGAGACACTGAGTCAAATGGCCTCCTTCTGTGCTGTAACAATTCCGTCATTTTGTGATTTGCAACCCTTTGAATGAAGAACTTTTCTTCTCACCTAGTTCTAAATGATCAGCCCCTTGTCCTGAAACCGTCCCCCTTTGTTCTAGAATCCCTGGCCATGGAAAACAAGGCCTCTGTATTTGCCCTGTCAAGTCCCATTTATAATCTTGAAGGGTTCAATGGGATCACCTCTCATTCCTCCAAAACCCAGAGAATAATGTTCCAATTTTCTCAGCCTCTCATTATCGGATGACCTACACAACCCAGGGCACATTCTAGTGGACCTTCCCTGTACTGTCACCAATGCAAGTGCAGCCTTTCTTAAATATGGAGGGCAACATTTCACATAATCATCCAGGTGTGGTCTCACCAATACCCTGTACAATTGTAGCAAGATTTCTTTATTCCTGTGCTCCAATCCATTTGCAGTAAAGGCCAATATACCATTTGTTTTCTTAATTGTTTGCTGTACCTGCATGTTATTGTTTTGTGTTCCTTGTACAAGTATAAACAAGTGTCTCTGAACATCAACTTTATTGCCTTTTTAAAAAGAAATCAGATTTTCCATTCTTATGACCAAAGTGAATATTCTCACATCCCCACATTATGCTCCATCTGCCACTTTGTTGACCACCCACTTAACCTGTTGCGTTCTCTTTTCGGCCTCTGTGTCCTCCTCGCAGCTTACATTAAGACCGAGCTTTGTATCTTCAGCAAATTTAGATACATTACTTGCTGTCCCTGCCTAAATAATTGATATAAATTAGGAAACAATAAAACATTTTTTGGTACTCTACCAACAGGAATTCTCTGTTAACCAGAATTCTGGATTGAGTCTGTTTCTTGACTGGAGATATCAAACTCAGTGGTAGTGATATCGGCAACCTATCCTGTCTGCGATCCCATACCTCTCTAATGGTGTTCTGCAGCACCATCTTCCCTCTGCACTGCTCACTCAATTTGTGTGCTCTCGCACCTCTCACGGGATTTCAACACCTGGATCATCCTGGTGCTTTCTGATTGGATGAAGTGTAGAACTCACTGTACATCTTAGTTAACTGACATTGGCCGGAATTTTCCGCCTGTTCACGCTGGCGGGATTCTCTGGTCTCGCTGCAGGAATGGAGTTTTGGCTGAGCACCAAATTCTCCATTCTGCAGGCAGCGGTAGTGGGGGGAACCCAGATCGGGGAATCCCGAGCATAACTGATTAACCAGCATCTCCCACTCCTAGAACATGCTGGATAACAGCGATTTTCCTGCATATTGTAAATAGTGGAGCTCCAGCATTGATCCATGCGGCAATCCATTAGTATCACCCTGCCAACTTGAGAATGCTCATTTTAGTCCTTCTTCCTATGTCCTGTCCATTAACCAATCCCTTATCTATGTTCATAAACACTCTCTGCCCACCCCCTACCCCAACCAACTCCATGAGCCCTTATATTATGTATTAACATTTCGTATGACACCTTATCAAATACCTTTTAGAAATCCAAGTATATTATGGCCGGAATTTGCCTGCTGTTGGGATTCTCTTTTTCCATTGGCAGTGCACCACTGCCCACAGATGTCATGGTGGTGTGGGGTGGCTTTAATGGGAAATTCCATTGACAAACGGCGGGAATAGAGAATTCCACTGCCTGTGAACAGTGCACCACCGAGAAATACGTGGCTGGCGGACCGGAGAAATCCCGCCCTCCTACTACTGGTTCATCCTTAACCAACTTTCTCATTATATCCTCAAATTATCTCTGATAAATTTGTCAAACAGGATTTGCCTTTTGTAAAAACAATGTTGACTTGGTCTAATTGGTCCAAAGATGTGCAGGTTAGGTGGATTGGCCGTGATAAATTGCCCTTAGTGTCCCAAATTGCCTTTAGTGTTGGGTGGGGTTACTGGGTTATGGGGATAGGGTGGAGATAGGGTTGACTTTGGGTAGGGTGCTCTTTCCAGGAGCCGGTGCAGACTCGATGGGCCGAATGGCCTCCTTCTGCACTGTAAATTCTATGAATTGCACTATGTTTTTCTAAGCGTGTTATTGGGACTTCCTGAACAATAGGTCCCAGCACATTCCTGATGACTGATGTCAGGCTAACTGGCCTGTATTTCCCTGTTTTCTCTCTTTATCCTTTCTGAGATAGTGGTGTTGCATTTTCTAACTTCCAATCTGCTTGGTCCATTCCAGAATCTGTGGAATTTTGTAAAATCATAGCCAGAGTATCCACTATCTGTGCAGCTCTCTGTTTTAGAAATGCAAAGAGATAGCCACCAGATGCTGTAGATTTGCCAGTTTTTAGCATCTTGAGTATCTGCAGTACCTATTCCCTGCTGGTATTAAGTACCTTTATTTCCTCACTTTTTAGCCTCCATGTTGCCCTCTCTTCTGATATATAAGGCTGTGCCTTCTACTGTGAAGACAGACACAAAATATTTGTTCGATCACTCTACCATTTCTTTATTTTCCATGTTATTTTCACTCTTTCCAATGGTGTAAGTATTGTTAGGGGACTTATAAGATACTCATATATTTTCTGGTATTTGCTATTGTTAATCAACCCATGTTGATTCTACTTCCTGGTTTTCTGAGCCAGGATCCTTTCTCACTATTATCCTTCTGTCATTCCTGATTCTGTCAACTTCCTTTACCATCCTACCGATCTTTTCAAAATGCTGTGAGCCCTGACATATTTATTTCCTATCCTTGTCTGCCTGGTAACCATGGATGGAATTTTATGTTGTTTGAGCAGGCACAATCCCGACCTGACAGCGCTTGAAATTGTGTGAGAAGAATTCGGGCCAGGGTCCCAATGTCATTATGCACGTGTGTGATATTTTGCTTGGTGGGTACATGGCAGTTAAATTAAATTGTCGACAATTAAATTGTCCCATGAAGGAGTCACTTGAAAGCCATTTTAAGTGCCCTGTTCAGTTTAACTGTTGGCGGTCAGGCCAAATGGCCAGGTGATCTTCACAATTTTTGCGACAACTTCGATCTAAGATGAGACGAAATGTCGAGGGCGAAAAATAATTTCAAAAGATGTCTGGGGACTGAGGCTTTTTGAGTTCTGCTGTCAGGTGCTTGAAATTGCTGCACAGACGCAGTTTGCTGCATTTTCTTAAACTTATTTAATTTGTACAGGTCTACAACTCCCTGAGCAACTTTGCAACACCTGTCTGCTTTCAGGGAGTTCATTCGAAGCACCCGCCAGCACCCTCACTGTACTGTGCGCTGGCCGCCTTCCCACCCCCAGTGCATTTCTTGGTGGCTGCCCAATAATTGGTCAGCCCAGTGTGAAACCGCATTCAGGGGCTGATCACGGTCAGCTGCATATTCAACATCTGTATCAAGGCCCATCCGCCGATCACGAGTGCAAGATTCAGGCCCAGGTCCTTGGAAGAGCAATTGAATCTGAACGATTTGTCTCCATTTGTGCCAGGCATTAATCTGTCTTATTGCTGATGCTCCTTGCGTTCAAATAAAGTGACTTAAATTTTACATTTTGTTTACCCCTGTTCCCTTATACTATTATCATTAAACTCTCTGTCCTTTCCTGTTCCACTCAGCTTGCCTTTACTAACATTGATATACTTTCCTATTGCCTCAACTTTTATCTTTGGATTTCTAAATCTCATTAACCTGAACCCTCCTCCCCCTCTGTTAGCTAAAGTCCATTTTTCTCTACTCTAATCATATCTGCTGCTGCACCCTTATGTTTGTCCACTGTGCCTGCCTTGCATTCTCTGATTACCATGACCTATATTGCTACCTTGCACGACTGCCTTGTCCTTCCATTTTAACTTTCCAAATCTCCCTCATGTGAATATTCCCCTGCACGCTGCCCCCTCCCACCTCAACTATTTAGTTTAAATGGTTTCAAATGTTAACGTGCATCATTTCCTGATGCTTATATTATCCATGTGCTCATTGTGAGGGAAGATTTCTCCTTTGGCTATTTGCTCTCAAATATTTCAACAGGTCATCACTATTAATATTTATGATTTGTTACAAATAATGAACAGACTAAATCTTCACTCTAGTTATTAAAGTATTGTATAGGGTGGCACGCGGCACAGTGGTTAGCACTGCAGCCTACGACGCTGAGGACCCAGGTTCGAATCCCGGCTCTGGGTCACTGTCTGTGTGGAGTTTGCACATTCTCCCAGTATCTGCGTGGGTTTCGCCCCCACAACCCAAAGATGTGCAGGTTAGGTGGATTGGCCACGCTAAATTGCCCCTTAATTGGAAAAAACAATAATTGGGTACTCTAAATTTAAAAAAAAATTAAAGTATTGTATCTTGCAATTTTATGGGATAAAATAAAACAGTAATCCATGACATTCCGATGCTGAGAACAGGCTTAGAATTATAGTCCACATATATATTTTAATGAGCCAATGAACACTTTCGCTAGTTTTATTCTGTAATAGAGGACAGAAAGCTAATTAAAGCAGAGGGATATGCCTCATGCTTTAATTAGCTCTGAGTCTCTTATTCCAACATAAAACACATTGAAACATTCATTATAAGCATATTTATTCTGTTATTACATTAGCACTGTACCATGCAAAGCATTACAATAAAGGTGACCTGATTAATGAAAGGTTCTTAATTTACACCAAGTGAGCAGATAATGATTATACAGGTCAGTCAAATATTTGCATAGCTTGAGGTACCCTGTGAATAAGTTGCAGTAGCCTCAAGCCTCGGTTTTCTTTTTGGGCAGAGTTAATATTTCAGTGGCTCAATGCATATGAATGTACAATGGAAAGGTGGAAAATGCATGCCAGCAACTATGATTTGTGGCATAACATGTCCACGCTATTGACGAACTTGCTAAAGATGGTCAGCATGGGGGGAGGGGAAGTTGAAGTAGTCTTGGTAAGTTGCAGTAAGGTGCATTCTGTGTTATTGCATACTACAATGTGCTTCTGATGGAGGGATAGCTATTGGACGGAATTCCCCCATCCCACCTTTTGTAGGCGGAAGTGGAGAATCCAGCAGGAAACAAAAAATCCAAACCTGCCTTCTCCGACCTCTCTCTCGCTCTAAGCTCCAGCTAACCCCTCAAACAAAGGTTCTCTAGAATTTCCAGACCTGAACCTGTCATGGTTATCTTGGCTGTTTGATGGCCCATTCACGCTTACACAAAACAACAGATCCATGCTATTGATGTGCAACTATCCTTCTATTGACGGACAAGAGGCTATCTGTAATGGTCTAATAGCTGGTCAGACAGGAGTGCCCCGAGGAAAATAGATCTGTGACATCCTGTGTCTTCCCAAAACGAGTTTAAGTCTGACTAGAGCAATGTATCTCGGCCAGGTGTGGGCGTATCCCTCTGACTCCATGCTAGCATGTCTCTCCACCCCCCACCCCCCCTCAGTCTTTTTAACCCCTAAATTGCCTGCTACATATTGGATCTCATTTCTGGACCCAAGTTCCCAATTTCTCCCTTATGTAATAGCAATTAAGCATTTGGTGACTGGTGACCGCTTAGATATTGATTATGGGCGTCTCAGTAATGGTGGTGCCATTGAAGATTGGAAGGTGTTTTGACTTTTTTTGTTGGAGATTGTCACTGCCGGGCATTTACTTGGCATATGACTCTTGCCTGGCATTTTCAGGCTAAGCCTGGATGTTGTCCAAATAATAAATTTAATACCTTCTGACTTAGTACAAGAAAAATATCCATAAAAGCTGCTATCCATTAAAAAAAATCAAACAGAGCCACCGACCACACCAACAAACCCTTCCCATCAGTCAAATGTTGGAAGGATTCAAAAATAGCGCCATCATCCAAATGAACTCACCCATAACCAGCCTACATATTTTTAGTTCCGTTTCTTCCAGACATTCAGTAGACTGGAATGGAATATTCCACAGAGGATGTGTGCATGGAGCTGAATAATGTGGAATAGCCATATGAACGAAGGATGGTCACTAATGAATTAGCTGAAAGTGGTTGGGGTAAGAATTTAGTGAGAAGGAGAAACTGGAGGTGATCAGTATCAGTAGAGAAATAGTTGTGGGGAAATTAATGGGATTGAAGACTGATTAATCCCCAGGGCCTGATAATCTACATCCCAGAATACTGAAGGAAGTGACTCCAAAAATAGTGGATGCATTGCTGGCCATCTTCCAGGATTCTATAGACTGCGGAATAGATCAATAAACCTGAAAGCAGTAGTGGGGAAAATTCTAGAATCCATGATCAAAGATTTTATAGCAGAGCACTCAGAAAAAAGTGGCAGGATTGGTCAAAGTCAGCATAGATTTATGAAGGGGAGATTATGCTTGACAAATCAACTGGAATTCTTTGAGGATGTAATCAGCAGAATTGATGAAGAGGAGCCAGTGGATGTTGTGGTGTATTTGGACTTTTAGAAGGTTTTTGACAAAGTCCCGCATAAAAGATTAGCATGTAAAATTAAAGTGCATGGGATTGGGGGTAGTGTATTCAGATGGATAGACAACTGATTGGCAGACTGCAAACGAAGAGTAGGAATTAATGGGTCATTTTCAAATTGACAGGCAGTGACTAGTGGGGTACCACAAGGAATCGGTGCTCGGATCCCAGCTCTTCACTATATATATTAATGATTTAGATGAGGGAACAAAATGTCATGTCTCCAAATTTGCAGATAATACCAAGTCGGGTGGGAGAGTGAGCTGTGAGGAGGACGCAGAGTTCGTTCAGTGTGATTTTGACAAATTGAGTGAGTGGGCAAATGAATGCAGATGCAGTATAATTTGGATAAATGCGAGATTATCCACTTCGGAAGCAAAAACAAGAAGCAGACTATTATCTGAGTGGCCAGATATTAGGAGAGGGGAACGTGCAATGAAAACTGCGTGTCCTCATACACCAGTCACTGAAGGTAATCGTGCAAATGTAGCAGGAAGTAAAGAAGACAAATGGTATTCTGGTCTTCATGCAAGAGGATTTGAGTACAGGAGCAGGGATGTCTTTCTGAATTATACAGGGCCTTGGTGAGGTCACATCTGGAATAATGTGTGCAGTTTTGGTCTCCATATCTGAGGAAGGATGTTCCAGCGATAGAGGGAGTGCAGCAAAGGTTTACCACGCTGATTCCTGGCTTACTGATGTACAAGGAGATAGTGAATCGGTTAGGGTTGTATTCGCTGGAGTTCAGAAGAATGAAGGGGGATCACATGGAAGCCTATAAAATTCTAACAGGTCTGGACAGGGTTGATGCAGAAAGGATGTCCCCAATGGTGGATGTATCCAGAACCAGGGGTCACAGTCTGAGGATACGGGGTCAACCAATTAGGACAGAGATGAGTCTGTGGAATTTGTTACTTTCGTGATATCATGGTTCTGTTGTAATTCACTGACTGACCACTAGGAGTCTCACTTATATAGAAGTGAATATTAGAGTAAGGTGACAGCAGACTGGCTGGACGGAGAAAGAGGTTGTTTGTGCATGATCATACTGTTATTCATCTGTTGTTTTGTATGTAGTTTGCCCACCATAATGTGAATAAATCATTTATAGCTTTAGCTATAACTGTTCTTGTAATATAAATCAGGCCATCGGACAAGAACATTACATGATGCCAGGGCGTAATACCAAGCAGCCTGCCACAACATCCACAGAGATTTAAAGACTTTGCAGACTGCAGGAACTAACAACATGGAGTTGTTGAAGCCACCAATGAGACTCAGATGTCATGGTAATGTGGACAGCAACTGGCATGTGTTTAAACAACAATTTAATCTGTTTCTTACTGAAGTAAATTTAGGACATCAATCAGATTTGAGTATGGTAGCAATGCTCCGAACAGCGGCAGGACCCAAAGCAATTGCTGTGTTTAATATGTTAATTTTGCAAATGATGAAGATATTAAAAATTTTAACGAAATGATTTGAACAATCGATGAGCATTGCACCCCAAAAGAAAAGAAATGGATGAACGCTACGTGTTTGGATCATGTTTACAGAAAACAAGAGAGTCCATAGATCGTTTCATCACTGATTTAAAGTTAAAAACTAAAACCTGTAATGTTTCTGCGGTAGAATCTTCCATGATTCGGGACCAGATTGTGTTTGATGTGAATGGAAATAAGCTGAAGGAAAGGTTGCTGAGGGAATCAGAGCTTTCTTTGGAAAAAACAATTAAGATTTGTCAGACTCACGAGCTAGCAGCATAGCATTCTAAAATGTTTCTCAGTAATGACAGCATCTTCTTGGAGGAAAACACTTTGGTTGCCGGCCTTATTCCAAAAAGGCGGGAAACTTCTGAAAAAAGGCGGGAAAGTTCCTGCAGCTCCTCACACGCCAACAAACAGGTTAAAGATGAAGACAAAGTATTCCTGTGTAAAATATGTGGTCAAAGGCACAAATTAAGGCAGTGTCCAGCGTTTGGCAAGTTTTGTTCCAGATGCAAAGGAAAAAATCACTTTGCTCAGAATTGTTACTCAAATCTCGACCCAGATCAGTCAGCACAGTGGAAGACACACTCTCCAGTGATGAAACATCATTGTTTGTTGGAATAATAACAGAGAAGAATAATTTTTGGAGACATTAAAACATTAACCAGCACTTAAAAAAATGTAAACTGTGCTCCATTTAAAATAAATGCAGTCGATGAGGAAAACTGGCTGCTACCACTTGAAGTGAATATAGTGGTCCAATTGAAGTTAGACACTGGTGCCAAAGCCAAATGCCAAAGCATGACTGATTTAAAAAATCTAACAATTCAGCCGATTAGAAGAAATCACAAAATATCTCTTCGGGATTATAATGGTTCAAGGATTAAATGTTATGGTGCTTGTGACCTGAGTGTGGTGGTGAAGAACACAACTTATTTCGTCCCATTCTGTATTGTATCCAAGGGCTTGGATTCATTATTAGGTAATCAGTCCTGTGAAGAATTAGATCTAGTGCAGTTGGTATATCGCATCAACTTGGATCAACACTCCAACGATCCTGAGCACATTGTCAGCAAATTCAGCAATGTGTTCACTGATTTTAGTGCACTACCATTCGCCAACGAGATAAAATTTAAATAAGATGCATTATCCAAAGCGCCGATACAAACTATTAGTAGTGAAATTGCCGAAGATGTCGACCTGCATGTCAGTCTCATTTCTGCCCTCCCATCCGTATCAGATACGAAACCACAAGTTATAAGAACCCATCAATGGGGTACATTCCATGGTATGTGCGAAACAAAAAAATGGTGATGCCCGTGTAGGCATAGTTCCCAAACTAGATTGGAATTAGGACGGTGTGTACATATTGTAAAATAATCATTATTTTTTAAAATGTTTCTTTATTGGGTTTTTGAACATAATGGGCGGGATTCTCCCGTACCCGGTGGTGCGGGGGGTCCCGGCTGGACAGAGTGGCGTGAACCACTCCGGTGTCGGCCCGCCCCAAAGGTGCGGAATCCTCCGCACCTTCAGGGGCTAGGCCAGCGCCAGAGTGGTTTGCGGACCACTGGCCAGTGTGGAAGGCCTTTGGCGCCATGCCAGCCGGGGCTGAAGGGACTCCACCGGCCAGCGAGATTCCGCGCATGCGCGGGTGCGTCGGCGGCTGCTGACGTCATCCCCGTGCATGTGCAGGGCGGGTGTCACCTACGCATCGGCTATCACGGAGGCTGACACGGCCGACGCGTAGTAAAAGATTGCCCCCACGGCACAGGCCCGCCCGCCGATCGGTGGGCCCCAATCGGGGGCCAGGCAGGGCCAGATCCCCCGCGCCCCCCAGGACGCCGGAGCCCGCCCACGCCACCAGGTTCCACTGGGAAGGGACCTAGTCTGATCCACGCGGCGGGACCAGCAAAAAACCAGCGGGACTTCAGCCCATCGCGGGCCGGAGACTTCGGGCAGCCCCGGGCCCATTGAGTTGCGCCGGTCCCCGCATTCTCCGGGGCGGGCATCGCGACTTTTGGAGGGCCGGAGAATTCAGCGGCTGGCGGAGGCAGGATTCACGCCGGCGCCCGCCGATTCTCCAACCCTGCGGGGGGTCGGAGAATCCCGCCCAATATATTTATAGTTATGTATACAGCATGAAATATAAAGAAAACTGGTAGGATATTATAGACCACCTTAAAAACAGCAACTCTGTACAGTGAGCAATATCAAATTTAACAAATAAGTAGACACGTGTTTGTGGGGGTGGAACCTGGGGAGGTACATATACATTTGGGTGCCGGAGAAACAATTACAGTAGTTATGTCTAATACAGAGAGGGCAATATGAGAATGGATCTGGTGTTGGTGTTGTTACTTGCCAACACTTGTTACTTGGTGTTGTTACAAAAACCCAGACGGTTTTTGCTGCTGTTGTTGTTGCGCGTTCATCACCGCTTCGGCCGTTCGTCCCGTCTTTCTCCTGTATTTTCTTGCTCCCTGTTCCAGTATTTGCCGAATTAGTTGTCGTTTCCCGTGCTCTCCTTCCGGCTTTCATTCCCTCGACTTCCCCTCCTCTCTGGTTCCCCTCTATTGTTCCCTGTCTCCTCCTTCTTCCCTCTTCGCCCCCTCCCCCTCCCTTCTGCCCCCCTGCCCCCCCTCCCCCTCCCCTTCTTCTGTGGTTCACCTATCTTTTCTGTTAGGTTTAGCTGTTTCCTCCCCCCCATCCCCACCGGGTCTTTCCATCCACCTCACGCCTTGGCTATTTTCCCCTGATCCTTGGCTGCTTGGCTATACTTCTGCTTGTTTGTTGGCCACAAACAGGTCCCGGAACAGTTGGCTGAATGGCTCCCAAGTGGAAGCCGTCGTCCGACCCTCGGATGGCAAATTTGATTTTCTCCATTTGGAGAGATTCTGAGAGTTCGGACAGCCAGTTTGAAGCTTTGGATAGTGCTGCTCACCGCCAGCCGAACAGGATTCTACAGCAGGCGATCAGGGAGGCAAAGGCAAGGGCGTCCGCCCTCCTCTCCATAAATAGATCTGGCTGGTCTGATACCTCGAAGACCGCCACATTTGGGCATGGCTCCACCCTCATCCCCACCACTTTGGTCATTGCCTCAAAAAAGGCTGTCCTGTACCCATCAAGTCTGGGGCAATACCAGAACATGTGGGCGTAGTTGGCAGGGCCTCCTTGGTATCGCTCACATCTGTCCTCCTTCTCCGGGAAGAATGTGACTCATTCAAGTTCTTGTTAAGTGGGCTCTATGTAGCACTTTTAGTTGCGTCTGGTTGAGCCTTGCGCACATGGAGGTGGAGTTGACCCTATGTAGTGCTTCGCTCCAGAGTCCCAACCCGATTTCAATCCCCAGGTCTTCCGCCCACTTCTTTCTTGTTGCATCCAGTATGGTGTTGGCCCTTTCTACCAGTCGTTCTTACATGTCACTGCAGTTTCCTTTGCGTAGGATGTTTGTGTCCAGTAACTCTTCCAGTAATGTCTGTCGTGGCGGTTGTGGGTACTTCCTTCTCTCCTTTCGTTGGAAGTTTTTAAGTTGCAGGAACCTTAGCTTGTTCCCCCTCGCTAGCTGGAATTTCTCCATCAGTTCGTCCAGTGTTGCGATCCTGCCGTCCGTGTATAGGTCCCTGACAGTGTACCTTCGTCCTGTCCCCACTTTTTAAAGGTGGCGTCAGTCAGTGCTGGTGTGAACCTATGGTTGTTGCAGATGGGGGCTTTTTCCGACATCTTGGTCAGGCCAAATTACTGCCGTAGTTGGTTCTAGGACTGGAGGGTAGCTATCACCACTGGGCTGCTGGAGTGTTTTTTGGGTGGGGATGGGAGTGCTGCCGTGTCGAGGGCCTAGAGGGCGGTCCCCTTCCAGGAGACCTCCTCTGCGTGCACCCACTCGGCTTCTGGTTCCTTGATCCATCCCCTTATTCGCTCGACTGTCACAGCTTAGGGCTTTGAAAAAGGCCTTGGAGATGTTGTCGTGTGAGAGTACCTTTAAGAAATGTGTGTTTATCGAATATCTGCAATGATGTCAGAGTGTGGGTGGAGTTGGGCTGTCTGTCTTTCGCTTTCTTTTTTGAGCAGGCAGCTACAGGTTGTGTTTAGTTTTGTTTTGAGAGCTGGATAGCTGCAGGAAAAGCAAGCAGCTGTATAAGGATCTCTCTGCAATCTAAAGACTGTCTCCAGATCATTTTGCTGATTTCAAAGTGATAACTGCTCTCTGTAGAGAATTTAAACCTGATCTCTGTGTTAAAAAGGATCTTTTGTCTTATGGATGTTGCAAAGAAAGATTAAGGGTTACTTATAGAATATTGTATCTGTGGGGACGATTGGTTGATAGTTGTTCACAAGTTTACTGCAGGTTTATAAAGTGTTAACTGGTTTCATAAATAAAAATTGTTTTAATTTAAAAGTACTTTAGTTCTCTGTTGCATCACACCTGTAAAGTACGCACATGTGCTGCCCATGACCACAATCTATTAAACGTTATGGGTCAGGTCAACTCCATGATACACTTTGGGGTTCTCTAAACCCTGGCCCTTAACAATGTAGATCGGGATAGATCTAAGTGGGAAGAGGTATCTGGGCAGTACATTCATTTTGATCGTCTGGACTCTCCCCGCGAGGGAGAGTGGGAGTGTGTTCCATCTTTGCAGGTACTTTTTGACTTCCTCCGTCAGACTGATGAGGTTCCATTTGTGGATCCCTTTCCAGTCATGGGCTATTTGGATCCCCAGGTAGTGGAATTTGTGTCGGGCATGTTTAAATGGCAGTCCCATTAGTGCTGCCCCCTCTCTCTCTCTCTCTCTCTCTCTCTCTCTCTCCCCCCCCCCCCCCACCTTGTGCGTGTACCGGAAAGATCTCGCTTTTCTCATGTAGCCCACGAAGGCACCAAACTCTTTCAGGAGCGTGACGATTCCGTCCATGCAGCTTTTTGGGTCTGAAATGTAGAGGAGCAGGTTATCTGCATAGAGAGAGACCCTGTGCTCTCTGCCTCCCCTTCGGATCCCCCTCCAGCATTTTGCTGCTCTGAGAGCAATTGTTAATGGTTCGATCACTAGAGCGAACAGCAGCGGCGACAGTGGGCATCCTTGTCTGGTGCCCCTGTGCAGCCGGCACTATCGGGAGTTGGTGTTGTTTGTCCATACGCTTCCATGGGAGCGTTGTATAGGAGCTTTACTCAGCAGGTGAACCCTGTTCCAAACGTGAACCGCTCCAGTACCTCTATGAGGTACTTCCATTCGACCATGTCGAAGGCCTTTTCTGCGTCTGGGAGACAATCATCTCTGGTGTTCTCTCCCCAGATGGGGTCATTATCACGTTCAACAGGCGCCTGATGTTCAAGGTTAGCTGTCTACATTTGACAAAGCCCGTCTGGTCCTCTGCGGCCACCTCTAGTACGCAGTCTTCCCGCCTTTTCGCTAGGATTTTGGCCAGTATTTTGGCATCTACGTTTAGCAGTGAGATGGGTCTGTATGACCCAAATTCTTTTGGGTCTTTATCTTTCTTAGGTATCAGCGAGATTGAGGCCTGTGCTAGTGTAGGTGGCAGTGTGCCCCTAGCCAGTGAGTCTGTGAAAATCTCCCGCAGGTGCGGGGCCAGTGCTGTCGCAAATGTTTTGTCGAAGTCTGCCAGGAACCCGTCCAGTCACAGCACCTTCCCCGCCTGCATGGAGCTAATGCTGTCCATGATCTCTCCCAGTGCTAATGGCGGTTCCAGGCCCCATTTTCTGCCTTCCCCCACGACCGACATGTCCAGTCCATCAAGGAACCATTTTATCCTGGTCTCCTTTGTTGGGGGCTCTGAGATGTACAGCCCTTGGTAGAAAGACTCAAAGATTTTGTTGATCTTTTCTGGTTCTGTTTCTCATGTGTCTCTAATATCGCTGATTTGTGTAATTTCTCTGGTGGCTGCCTGCTTTCTCAGCTGATGTGCCAACAGGCGGCTGGCTTTGCCTCCGTGTTCGTTTAGGGACCCCCGTGCCTAGCAGAGGTAGTGCACTGCTTTCCTGGTGGAGAGCAGATCAAAGTTACTTTGTAGCTCTTTCCTCTCTGCCAGGAGCTCTGTGGTCGGGGCCTTGGAATATTTACGATCTACCTCCAGTATGGAGTCAACCAGCTGCTGCCGAGCCATCCTTTCCTCCCTATCTCTTTGCGCTTTGAAAGCGATAATTTCCCCTCTTATTATGGCCTTTGGCGTTTCCCAGAACGTGGAGGGTGAGACCTCCCTGCCTTGGTTGTCCTCCGAGTATTGTAAAAAAATCATGACAGAAAGCAATCAACAGCCAATCTGATCAAATGGCCTCCTCCTGCTCCTATTTTTTCTGTTTTCTATGTGACCAAGAAGTTGTGTGGTAATATTCTTCGGCTGCGATGAGTAGCCTGCAATAACCAGAACCACCATTTCTTGTTCATGGTATGTCTTGCCACTGGTTGGTTTTCCCACTGTACTCAGCTTTTCAAGGGCTGCGTGGTCCCAGAGTTGTTAGAACACTGCCATGATGTTCAGGGTGGCCACTCTCAGCTCCTCTGTGGCAGTTGACTTTTGTGTTAATATTTGTATCAAGGTTTTCATGAGCTGAATGTCTGGAAGAAACAGAACTAAATATATGTGAGCTGGGTTATTGATGGGAAGCGTTTATTGGTGTAGTAATTGGCTCTGTTTGATTTGTTTTTAATGGATAGCAGCTTTTATGGATATTTTTCATGTACTACGTCAGAAGGTATTACATTTATTAGCTTCAGCATTGCAACTTACAACATGGGATGTAAATGTGGGATATATTTGTCCCTGAGTTTTCAGAGCTGCATGTGCTATTTTGCCTCCAAAATGGTGTCTGAAGTACACACACGTTTCTGCTATTGGTCAAGCTTCATGTCACTTTTGTGAAGGCATTATTAGCACATGCGCAGGGAACACCAGCAGAAGTATGCAGAGCAGGTAGATCATTCAGAATGCTAATTTGATGCCAGTGTTGCAATTTGGGAACTTAGGCTTCAGATAAATCCTCTCTTAAAATTGCACAGCTCTAGGCAGTATGGTGGTTAACACTGCTGCCTCATGGCATCGAAGATTCTGGTTCGATCTTGGCCTCGGATCACTGTCTGTGGAGTTTGCACATTCTCCCGTGGGTCTCACCCCTCCAACCCAAAGATGTACAGGGCAGGTTAATTGGCTGCTGTAAATTGCCCCTTAATTGGGAAAAAAAGAATTGGATACTCTAAATTTATTTTTTTGAATTACACAGCTCAGCAAGCATTCAGCAGCAGGACAGACTCCCAACCAATACTATTTAAAGGAATCATCAACTACATGCAGGCAGCTGCTGATTCCTTTCGACTGGCCCTTGCCATCATTATAGAAGTGTTTGATGGTTCCCAGAGCTACAAGGGGTGATGTAATATGCACTGAATGACTTTGTCCTGAGTTTAAGTGATCTGAATAGACCTCTTGCTCTCAGGTCTGGGTACAGTAGTTTAAATCCCTCTTGCCAATTGCACAGCAGGGAGTATAAGCAGGTACAAAATAGCACAGTGCAAGCTTCTGGAAGAGGGATGAGGAGAAGGGAAAGACTGTTTTCAGCAGGCGGCCAGATCTGCCCAGAGTGCTCAAGAACAAATTATTATTGTACATGAACTTCAGTGAAGAACAGTGGGCTGGCTTTTCCATATAAGGGTGCTGAGCCCACCCATGTCATCATAAGAACATAAGAACATAAGAACATAAGAACTAGGAGCAGGAGTAGGCCATCTGGCCCCTCGAGCCTGCTCCGCCATTCAATTAGATCATGGCTGATCTTTTGTGGACTCAGCTCCACTTTCCGGCCCGAACACCATAACCCTTAATCCCTTTATTCTTCAAAAAACTATCTATCTTTACCTTAAAAACATGTAATGAAGGAGCCTCAACTGCTTCACTGGGCAAGGAATTCCATAGATTCACAACCCTTTGGGTGAAGAAGTTCCTCCTAAACTCAGTCCTAAATCTACTTCCCCTTATTTTGAGGCTATGTCCCCTAGTTCTGCTGTCACCCGCCAGTGGAAACAACCTGCCCGCATCTATCCTATCTATTCCCTTCATAATTTTAAATGTTTCTATAAGATCCCCCCTCATCCTTCTAAATTCCAACGAGTACAGTCCCAGTCTACTCAACCTCTCCTCATAATCCAACCCCTTCAGCTCTGGGATTAACCTAGTGAATCTCCTCTGCACACCCTCCAGTGCCAGTACGTCCTTTCTCAAGTAATCAGCCCTCCTACTGGGATAACATTATGGGAGGCAGCCTCCTAATTTTACACCTCCATGCTCACTATTTCTTTTAGCAACTCCTGAGGTTGCTGGCCCAATCAGAAGCCCAGAGGAATATTACCCATTAGTCAAGATGGGTGCTTCCAAGGCAGGCAAACAAGAATGAGGCAGCCTCAACATGGACAACTTTCATATGCCTGACAGAAGATATCAATTAAAGGGACCAAAAGATTGCCATCAATTTTGAGGGGGTAAGAGGGCCTTTGTATGACTATTAATGGATGAGGCTGTGGCCTTTCATTTCTCTAGCCCTGCCATTGAATTTGAGCCAACAACTCCGATGGTACCCTAGCCTACCACATAAACCACCCTAACTCAGATGATGACCTCTGCACAAACTGAAGGTTCGACTTTGGTTTTCGTTAAAATGGCACAAAATAGCTTCTTAGTTGGCCCTTCAATGCACGAAAAGGCTGCCTGTCTCCATGGAATAGGCAGTTGAACTGTTTCCCAGACCACTCCATAAAGGTTCCTTGGAAGCAAGAATGCATCCGGCAATCAGCCCGACACAACTCCCCCCGCTCTCCCCACCTCCACTTTTCTCTCCCTTGTCAGAAAGCTCTGTTTCACTAAGGAGGTCCTGGACTCAGTAAAATTTTTCACCTGCTGCAACCACAACTCCAAACTCTGAACAGGGCGAGGGATGGAAATGCTCAGAGCAGTGTTTTGCAGGCCACAAACGAGTCCGAACCAAGATGGTTGAATGAAAATTTGGTTTATTGCAACGCAATTATATTTGCAATATGCATCAGGCGGGAATCTGACTTAAGAGTCGTTCAGTCAATCCCCACAGACATGTGGCATCATGTACAGAGCCCAATCTCCCCTGGTCTCTAGTACATATGAAAGAGAGAGAGAAGTGTGTCATAGGTGTTCTGTGATGTGTTTGAGTGATTTTACTTCCATGGATGAATAGTTGGAGCTTTGTGTTTAAGTCAGTCTGTTTGTAACCTTGGTGTCACATTTGATCCCATTATGATTTTCCAACATCTATCTATACCTTTATAACATCTTCTGACTTCACCTCTGTCTCCATTTGCAGCTGAACCCTTCATTCATGCTTTTGTTTCCTCTCGCCTCGACTATTCCAACACACTCCTGGATAATCATCCATATCCTACCCTCTATCGCCCTGAAGTCATTCAAATCTCTGTTGCTTGTGTCTTGATTCACAGGCATTCCCATTCACATACCATCCTTGTGTTGCGGAACTATAATGGTCAAGCAACATTTTGAATTTAAAATTCTCATTCTTGCTTTCAAATCCCTCCATGGCCTCACCCTTCCCTATCATTGTAATCTCCACCAGCCCAGTAACCTTCTGGAAAATCGGTGCTGCCCTAATTCTGGCCTTGATTGCATTCCCAATTTTAATCCCTCCATGACCGATGGCCGCATAGTCCATTTTCCAGGCCTTAAACTATGGAATATGTTTGAAACCCTGCTCCACCTTTCCACCTCACTTTGCTCCATTAGGACACTCCTTAAAACCAATTGTTTGGTCATCTGGCCTAATATTTCTATACAAGGTTTTATGACGCGCCTGTTTTATACCACATCTTAGGAAGTTTAAATGCATAACAGGTGCAATGCAAATATAAGTTATGGTTGTTGTTGGAACGTAAAAGGAATGTGGGTGTGAGGCTTGCTGAAGTGCTCAGTTTGTGAAGGTAAAGTCAAGCAATAAATGAATGATAGAGATTGTTGGTGGATGGTGTTGAGTTTGTGCTGCATGAGGAAATATGTGAGGTTAGTGGGTTTAGCAGTTGTTGGAAATAAGGCATTTGAAGATGTATTCATTGACCTTGACCACTCGTGTGAGATCATTGAACCTTTTGTGGCACTGCATTCAGGTCCCTGGAACTTGTCTCCGAGCGTTGATCACCACAGCTATCACCACTGACTTCTCAGAGTTTGTATGACGGGCTCTAGTTGTGGTAAACCACGTTATTGTATTATATGCATTGTACTGTAGCATACACGCCTGGGCTTGTCCAGGCTGGCACCGCCTATGGCTCCTCCCCTCGGTCTTCTGTATAAAAGTGGTAAGTCTCTGCCTCCGAACCCAGTTCGGGTCCAGAGGCAGGAGGCTTGCTGTTTAGTGTATTAAAGCCTCAGTTATGTTTATCACTCGTCGTGTATTATTGATGGTGTATCACTAGTCCCCTGTGGGCTCTTCTCCCCTGCATTTCCTCAACAAGGGTCTTGGAGCCGGGTCTCTGACGGTGTTATCCTTGTTCCTTTTCCATTCCAGTTTCATCTTTACAATGACCAGCAGCACCTGCCCTCGTCAGAATATATGTTCCTTTTAAATGGTGCAGGCTGACTTTATGTCAGGTGGACGAGCTTGAATTTGTACTAACCTTTCATGATTTTAAACTCCCTGCTCAGCCACATTGTTGAGCACTGGCTGCATGTTGCACTCATTTAAAGGAACAGGCATTTGTGTGCCACCTGCAATGAAAACAACAGGTATTGGTTAATTGTGCATCAAGACCTTCCACACTTTTCTTTTCGGTCTCAACTGAATCTTGTGGCCATAACCTTGTATTACTAGTTCATTACTGTAATCAATTTACCTCCAATTTCTTTTTTCTGTAAAACAGAGCTTTGTTGTGCTGCATGGTCCCATTAAAATTGTTGCATGGCTGTGCCTGAATGCAGCTTAAAGCCAGGGCTGGTTGTGCATGGCCTTTTTGTTCCTTGTGTGGTATGTTGTGGATTGCCGCATGGTTGCACACCTGTGTAACGAGAGCGAGTGATTTAACAATAACGAAAGTTAGAGTCCTCCTTTGTGCACATTTAGTGGGTGAGTTTCGGCAGCTGCAGTGCCAAGAAACACCCTGCTATTCAATGGCACTTTGCCTGGTTTCTTTTGGTCTCGCTGAAGAACGCCCTGTCAAGGCAGCACTTACATAATTTCCTGCAGTGACAAGCTTAGCTCATCAATGCAGGTAAAGTATTCACGGATGGGGGCGCCACCTTTGAAGGCAGCCCCTATCTTTTGACCCCCCTCTCAGTATCCCCACAGCGATCTCTGGATGCACCCCCCCCCCCCCCCCCCCCGCCCCTACACTCACACGCAAACACACACACTCAGCACCCAACTTGCCTCTTCCGGGTCTTTGAGTTCCTTATCACCCCACCATTTAAGGGAAAGACACCCCGGGCCTGACCCCTGGCATGGGCAACTTGCCACCCAGCACCTTGGCACTGCCAGCCCGTAACCCTGGCAGTGCCCCTGCCAGCTTGGCAATGCCACCTGAGCACCATGGCAGGGTGCCCAGGTGGCAGTGCCAGGCTGGCAGTGCCAAGGTGCCCAGGTGCCAGCAGAAGTACCAGACTGCCACCCGATCCAGAGCCTGGCCCACACATTTGTGTGGACCAGTAATAAATGGGGCCCAGTCGAATTCTTACTGAGGTCATCGTTAGTCCCTGGGCCCCGCGAGAATATGGTGCAGACATATTTAAATGAGCGTAATGGCCAACGCAGGCACGATGAGGCCGGTAAATCCCTCCCAGAGGGATTGTAGATACACTACACATGTATTCTGATGGAATTTATAATCCCAACGTGGTGCTTTGTTAATGGGACACCATATCATGAATTTAAGCAAATCTTTTCGTCCCAAAATGTTGCATTCAGTATGATTAATGGTTGTAAAGCTATGGAAATGCACCTGCCTGAATTTGTATTCAGCAGTCCTTGCAGAAAAAACTGTTTTCGGACCTCAAATTTATCAAACAAAAATACCTTGATGGCCAAAATAAAGCGCTGGTTGCCTTTTGACGTGAGTTGCAGCAATGAATAAAAATACTTTCTATCGTTTGCTTGAGAGGAAGGCTTCTAAGAATGATTCTTTATAATGATGCCAGCTGTTTGGATTTTCTCAAAACAAATTTAATCATATCCCCTATTAAGTGGACACCAGATTAAATCTGCAGATATATATTTAAAAATACATCGTAGGTCATGCAAAGAAATCAATAGATTAGTCTCTGGAACCTCATCCATCTAAAACCTGAATTAATGGTGTACTGTCATTATGATGATGTATCTCGACAGGTTTCTAACAACACTTTGAAACAGCGGTACTGATTACACACTGCATATTACCACTTCAGACTTCAAGAGCAACTTAGGTGTCAGTTCTAGTGTTCACTTGTTTAATGGTGTAAAATTAGGTTTCAGTTGAAAATCTCATAAATTCCCATCCTCTTTAAATGGCAAACAAAGGAATATAACTGGCTTTCTGTCTTTCAGAGATCATTAAACTTTCCAGGCTTAATGTCGAATTGAAGTTATTCCCTGCCCTTCTTTCAGCGATAATTATACAAATCTTTTTAGCCTAATACATACTGGATCCGTAAAGGCAAATTGAAGTTGGAGAGAATAACTCTGATTTACAACTGGAACTTCACAACTCATAAGTTTGTGTTCCCATGAAGGGTACACAGCTGAAAAGCCATAATCTGCCATTTCTCTGCAAAGATGTCGATTGATCTGTTCTCATTGAATTATAGAATCTCTACAGGGCATGGGCGGCACAGTAGCACAGCGGTTTATACTGTTGCTTCACAGCTCCAGAGTCCCGGGTTAGATTCCCGGCTTGGGTCACTGTCTGTGCAAAGTCTGCACATTCTCCGCATGACTGTGTGGGTTTCCTCCGGGTGCTCCTGTTTCCTCCCACAGTCCAACGATGTGAAAGTTAGGTGGGTTGGCCATGATAAATTGCCCTTTGTGTCCAAAAAAAAAGGTTAGGTGGGGTTGCTGGACTTCGGGGACAGGGTGGAGGCATGGGCTTGAGTAGGGAGCTCTTTCCAAGGGCCGGTGCAGACTCGATGGGCTGAATAGCCTCCTTCTGCACTGTAAATTCTATGATATGATTCTATGATATGAGGCTATTCAAGTTTGCACCAACTCCCTGAAAGAGCACTCTACCTCAGCCCACACACACGTCTCATCCCTGTAACCCACCTAACGCTTTGAACAATGAAGGGCAATTTAGAATGGCCAATCCACCTAACCTAATCTTCGGACTGTGGGAGGAAACTGGAGCACCCGGAGGTAACCCACACAAACACGGGGAGAACATGCAAACTCCATACAATCACCCAATGTCAGAATTGAACCTGCGTCCCTGGCACTGTGAGGCAGCAGTGCTAACCACTGTGCCACTGTGCTGCCTGTATTTCAATTATTTTTGTTTTGAATTCAGATTTCCAGATTTTTCTTTTTTGTCTTTAATATTTGCCACCGCATCCCATTGCTGTTCAGTCTTTCCTTGCTCTATTTCAACCAATAGTTGTCTCCGTGTATGGCATTCCATTCATGAATTCCAATAGTATAGAACTTAGATACTGGTGCTGAAGGGATAACACCGCACTAATTTTGCCAAAATAACTTCTGCATTATAAAGTTATTTTGAGCTGTACAAGATGAACAGGCAAATACACATAAGAAATAAAAATTCTCAGTTTGTAAACATTGACCACACAAAGAGATGTAAGTGCATTCCAAGCACTAAGTGCATTCCAATCACTCAAATGTATGATTTCACTGCACATACCTCTCTTTGATGGGACCGATGTTTACAAACTTTGGGGTTTCACCACTTAAGCCACTGAAGCATGAAGGGATATCAATGGAACAAAGATGCAGATGGTTTGTTAAGCTGTCAATTACAGATCACAACTGGAAAGCTATGAATGACTTGCAGCTAATGGATCTGGGGGAACCAGGCACAGGCACAGCTGCTGTCCTTTGGGGAATGGACACGTGGAACTACAAGGTAAATATTGCAGCTTTCATGCTTCCCGCTGCCGCTGTCTGGATTGTTCACTAGCTTCACCAGTCAGGTGTCCCATTTCTGGGGGTGGGGGTGGGATCTGTGTGTGTGTGTTGGGGGGGGGGGGCACAATCTGTATGTTGGAGGGTCTGTAGAGGGAGTATCTTCAGGCTGGAACATAGGGCACTAAGCCTGCTAAATGGATGAAAATTGGTAATTAAGACCCATTTGCATTTATTTACATCCCCCCCTCCCCACCAGCATGCATCGTGGATGTCGTTCAAGCCACCAGTGGGGCCTGAGCATTGCCTATGGGTCGGCACCCGGCGACGATCCAAATTTTCCCCAACGTCTGATTTTCCATCCCATCGGGGAAGGCATTCCGGGCATCCCGGTAAAGAGAATCCTGACCTTAATTGCCCAAACAGAGAATTCCTGCCCTGTTATCATAGTAAGCACTATTTATAACATTACTTTTTGCTGGTGCTGGATATTGCAATCAAAAACAAAAAATAACAACAATTTGCCTCTAAAGTGGGAAATAGTTCTATAGTGCTTCACAGAGGTAGCGGGGAGAAATGAATGTTGATCCAACAAGTGTCAGATTAGGTCAAATAACCAAAATTTGGTCAAAGCAGTGGGCGGGATTCTGTGATCCTGAGGCTACGTGTTGAAACCATCAGAAACACCGTCGCGTTTCTCGATGGCATCAACACGGCCTCAGGATCAACGATTCTGGCCCCTACAGGGGGCCAGCATGGCACTTGAGCGGTTCACGCCACTCCAGCTGCTGATCCTGGCGTCAACTGGGTGCCGTGGGATCCGCGCATGTGCAGTGGCACCAGCGCCAATGCGTGCATGCGCAGTCGTTTCCTTCAACGTGCCGGACCCGACGCAACATGGCGCAGGGCTACAGGGCCCGGCGCGGAAAAAGGGAGGCTGCCAGACAGAGAGGCCGGCCCGCTGATCGGTGGGCCCCGATCGCGGGCCAGGCCACATCGGAGGGCCCCCCCCCCCCGATGTTGCCCCCCCCCACAGGCGGGCCCCCGACCCTTCCACGCTGAGTTCCCGCTGGCTGAGAGCAGGTGTGGACGGCGCCGGCGGGACTTGGCTTTTTTATGTCGGCCGCCCGGCCCATCCCAGTTCGAGAATCGTCGGGCCAGATATGTACAGTGGCCACCGACCGGCGCCGTGCCAACCACGCCGGCGCCAATTTTCCGCATCAGGGCGCAATTCGCGCCGATCGTGGGGATTCTCTGGCCCGGCCTTGGGCTGAGAGAATCCTGCCCCCTATGTTTAAAAAAGGCCTTAAAGGACAAGAGGGAGGTAAAGACTGTTGGAGCAAAGGACCTAGGTAGCTGAAAGTATGGTTGCCACTGGCGAGGTGAAGATTGGGCTGATGTGCAAGAAACCAGAGTGAGAATGTCAGGCTTAAGTATGCGATTGAAAGGGGAAGAGCAAGTGCATGAAATGATTTTAACAGAAGAATAAAAAAATTTAATCTGCGATATTGGGGACTGGCAATCAATGAAGGAGGACACAAATGATGGACCTGGTGTGGGGGACATTGTGAGTTGCAGACAGGACAGAAAAGCAATTAAATACTTGACTCTGATGGTGCCATTGCATGAATGAGGCTTTCGTTGTTCAATGGACTGAGATAGCGCAGGCAATGTTATGGGGGTAGAAGTAAGTGGGTTAAGTTCTGGAGAGGATACAAAATCAAAATTCAGTTAAGGGTCAAATATAATGTTGAGGATGTAAACAATTCAGCTTGAAGCTGGCCAGGGAAGGGTTGAAATTGAAGTTGAATTTCCGTAGTTTATTCCAATGCTGAAGAGCTTGGCCGAAATTGTTTCATTGACAATTTGCAAGCAAATTAGTGCTAAATCGATATTGTCACTCAGTGTACAAGGATACCAAATGTAAGAAGTGAAACATTGACACTAGTGCAGTACAAGATATTGATTTATATTGACATTCTAATACAGAGCAAAGGGAAATTTACTCTTACTTCGGCTGTGCTATCTCCAACAAAAGTATTTGATGCAAAATGCTTGACAACAAAAATTAAGTTATATCTTTTACCAGGGCTTACAGAGTGCGAAAATTCACAAAACAAAATTATGTGCAACAAGATAGTTTTCTGATCACCCAATTTTATGAAATTCCCAGTTGACATTCAGCACCAAAAGTCCCATTGAGTTGAAAACTGTGTTTAGTTCATTTATCTGACAAACCAGCTCCATTAGGAATGTTTGAGCAATATGTAGTACTTCTGAGGCTGTTAAATCTTCTCCATAGCTTCCAATTAAAATTTGATGAATTTAATTAGTGCAAAAGTAAAATATTGTGAATGCTGGAGAGGATCTGTGGAGAGGAATCAAAGTTAACAGTTGGGTCAATGACCTGAACTGCTTTTTCCTTTTCCTCCTTTCATTTTCTTCGTGACTATTTTAGTGGTGATCCCTCATCATTGCCTCAGCAACCAAAGGAACATTCCTTTTCACCTTGTTACAATACTTAATAAAAAATCTGCAGCACTGAGAATGACCCAATTATCAGACAGGACTCTGTTTTTATTTAAATTCCTACTGGGATGAATGTAGAAATTTCAGATGTATTGTATTATAGGTATTTGATGCAGTAGGGGTTAAAAGCCTGGGTTATAGTGTGTTTGACGGCTGCAGTCATGTTTTAAAATAAATTCTAGTTTGTAAGGCAAGTATATTTTAGGAACCAAGGTGTAATTAGCCATGGTAAAACATTGTTTGGGCCAACAATGTTTTGTTTGGATTAAGGGGATTCCCTGCAGAGTTAATCAGTTTTCAGCTTGGTGAAATTATGTCATTGCTAGGTAGAGCTTTCTGAGAAAGCATTTTTCAGTTCAGCTCCATTCTGTTCTGCATAAAGCTTGGACCACAAGTCAAGTTTTGTCCTCTGCAGTTTAGTTAAAAAGAAATAAACTGATTTTTAAAGCAGTACAGATTTATCTGAAGACAATGGAGAGCTGAAACAGCTTTTGTAGACATACAGCTCGAGCTTTTGACAGGAGTCAGATTTTTAGAGCAGGGATGTACTTCTGAGGCTATATAATGCTCTCGTCATACCTCATTTGGAGTATTGTGAGCAGTTTTGGGTCCTGTAACTAAGGAAGGATACGCTGGCCTTGGAAAGGGTCCAGAGGAGGTTCACAAGAATGATCCCTGGAATAAAGAGCTTGCCATATAAGGAGCGGTTGAGGACTCTGAGTCTGTACTCGTTGGAGTTTAGAAGGATGAGTTACAGGATACTGCAAGGCCTGAATAGAGTGGACATGGAGAGGATGTTTCCACTAGTAGGAAAAACTAGAAACAGAGGACACCACCTCAGACCGAAGAGACGATTGTTTAAAACAGAGATGGAATTTCTTCACCTAGAAGGTGGTGAATCTGTGGAACTCTTTGCCGCAGCAGGCTGTGGAGGCCCAATCACTGGGTATCTTTAAAACAGAGTGCCCAGCTTATGTCCAAGTTAATGTCGCTTAAATGACAGTCATGCTGATCTGATTGACCACAGCTTTGTAGCCGACATCAGATTCATAAACTTGCAAAGTAATGAAAGTGGCACCTCAGAACAAGTGCTGTGAGCAAAACCCTTTTATGCAATTCAGCAAGAAAGCAGCTGTGATATTTCAGTTCTTGTGAATCTGGCCCATCATTTCATAAGCCTCCCCTCGATTGCCACTGTGTTCTTGCCTGGCGAATCCCAGGTAGCCCAGGAAATCGAATGCTTCTAACGGCAAATCATCAAAACTTCAATCAATCTTAATGAGCTATTAATATAATGGTCTGAATTCTGTGGTGGAAATGTTATCATTTGATGCTGGAATCTACACATGCACAAAACAATGCAGAAATCCAGATGTTGATGTCGATCATTCAGTGCTTCTCCAGAGATTGTGCTCTTAAGGTCTCCACAGACTGTAATCAATAGGAAATATATGAATTGATGTTTATGCTGTTGCTCTCACTGTAAAACACTTGAAAAGTTTTCACTTTGTTGAATGAGATTAACTAGGTTTTTAATATCACTGTCAAAACCCATCACTGATCCAGTAAAGCTCAATTTATATTTGTGGAAAGTCAAATTTCCCATAATTACAAAAAGTCAATTTTTAAAATTTTGTTTATCTTTATTCTGGTTTCGATTTCAATCCCATTATAATCAATTATCTTTCTGTCTAAAGATTTAAATTAGAAAGAAAATTAATCAGAAAGAAATTAAGCACTTTTAAGTTTTAACTGGACTGCCGTGGTTTCAGTCTGATAGATTTCCTATGGGCTTTTTGATATCACTGTTGCAGCACATCAAGACATTCCCTTGACTTTGTGCCAAATTTAAACTGCCATTGGGAACGGGGAAAACTGTGCCACCATGAGATCATTATGGGCAACTTTCTTTGAGGTCATTGGTGAGTTACATTGTCTTGCCACGAACAGCAAAATCTAGCTCATTGGAATTAACAATCTGCTTCTCCTGAGGGGCGTCACTCACTTGCAACCACTTGCAACTTCAGTTGTAATGTGTTCGTTTTCATTTATCAGCCATAAAATATTAGAAATGAAAACAAAAATAAGCTGTTTGACAACAGTTTGCTTGTCAGTTAGCATGGGAAGCAATGTGCTTAGAGGATGGAACAATGGTAGGAATGTCAGAGTAGGTGAGAGGTCATGTAATGACCCCTCTAGGAACACACCAGACTAGACCAACCCTACGCTAGTAACTGCAAAATGTAATGAGGAAAGTGTCAAAGATTAACATTTTATTTCTAGTCCATGCTCTTAATTCCGGTTTGCAAAAGAATCTTCTGTATGGTTGCAGAACACTCACTTTTCCAAATGCCAGAGCACCATTAGTTAGATACAAAGTATGAACACTGACAGAGAGATACAAATTAAACACGCGCACACACAAGAGTACACCGCATGACGTACACAAGTGCGCACGTGCACACAGATGCTCACACACACCTATTAATCTATTCTCTTTGCCATCTTTAACGTTACAGCTCTGATGTATTAAATTGTTCCAGAGCTAAAGAAGTGGCTGGTACACTTTACAACATCACTTCCACACCAACAAACCTGATGCGACAGATGTCGCATGTTGCTTTCAACAAACATAACAAATAGGAATGGGAGTAGGCCATTTATTCCCTCAAGCTTGCTGTGCCATTCAATAAGATCATGGCTGATCTAGTTATGATCTTAAATGCATTCTATTGCCTGCCACCCCCCCCCCCCCCACCCCCCCCCCCCCCCCCCCCCCCCCCCAACCCCATAACCTTTGATTAAAAACATAAGAAACAGGAACAGGAATAATACTTTCTAACTTGGACATTTTTTACTGATAACCATGGTTAATAATGTGCAAATAAGAATTCAGGCCTTTATTAAGTTGTATTATCCCTTTCACATTGGTTTCCGAATGTGATGCTGAAAATATGAATGTTGAGCCCTCAGTGGTGCGTTATGTGTGCCAGTTCAAACATCCCTTAAAGGTGGACTTCAAGTGAACTTTCACTGTGTCAGCTTCAGTGTTTGCACACAAGCCCACTAATGCTGTAGAATCCAATCTGCATCAAGACAAGCACAGCACTGCAATGTGTCTTTTGTACCACTGTTATATTTATTCATTCAGCTGGGTCCGTGAGTTGGATGGATGACAGCCATATCCCTAAAGACATGCTCTATCGCAAGCTTGCTATCAGCACAGGACCAACAGGTCACCCACATCTGCAACATGCCTGCAAGCAAGACATGCTGGTGACCAGAGTGTCTGGAGACATGCGCTCAGGAAGGGTGTGGTAAAGGCAGAGGACAAAAGAAATGACAAAATGGTGGAAAAGAGAGTCACCAGAAGGAAAACAAAACATCAGTTTTCTATTCATTTGTGCAAGCGGCAGAAGGGTGTGTTACTCATGGACCAGCTTCGACAGCCACAACGGATAATATTCAATGCAGAGATGGCATATATCCTGGGCGCAGCCCATCATTCGCCGAGATCAACTGATGCCATTATACTTGATGTTTCTGCCCGGTTTCGAACCGTCGACCTTTTGCGTGTGTGGTGAATGTGATAACCATTGCACTGCAGGTACCGCTTAAAGGATTCCAGTCGAGCTTCTGGACAAGCATTATACTTGTTCACTATGAGTTGAAGCATAAACAGGTCAATCAATCAGGTCAAAATGGCTGCAATCAAATATGCCTGTTGTAAGTGTTGCTCAATTACTTTTCCATTGAAGTTGAAGTGGAATGTGGGTTGTTGACCTACCATCGCCATGTAACGCTAACAATGAAGATTAGTTTCACTCCTTAGAGTCAAAGACAAGTAATACAGGACCTGTGTTAACCTGAAGACAGTAGATGAACACCTACCACTGCAAGAAGGGAAGTCAGAAATAGAGCTATTAACATAACAATCAGTGGCAGATGAAAAGTTTTTTTTAGCTTGAACAGGAATCTCCATTACCTTTAGTTGAATTATAGTTGCAGGTTTTCTTTTCTGTTGACTGAGGTGTCTGCAGTCAAGAGTTGTAAACCACACCTACTTTCAGTTCACCTCCAATTCATTGTGACCCCATATTCACAATAACATTATGCCTGATTATCAATCCTTATTGTGATGTTATAGAATTATAGAATTTACAGTGCAGAAGGAGGCCATTCGGCCCATCGAGTCTGCACCGGCTCTTGGAAAGAGCACCCTACCCAAGGTCCACATCTCCATCTTATCCCCATAACCCAGTAACCCCACCCAACACTGAGGACAATTTAGCATGGCCAATCCACCTAACCTGCATATGTTTGGACTGTGGGAGGAAACCGGAGCACCCGGAGGAAACCCACGCACACACGGGGAGGATGTGCAGACTCCGCACAGACAGTGACCCAAGCGGGAATCGAACCTAGGACCCTGGAGCTGTGAAGCAATTGTGCTAACCACAATGCTACCGTGCTGCCCTTATTGTGATGTTATAGAATTTACAGTGCAGGAGGAGTGCAGAATGTTAATAGAAATCATTTGGAGAGCATCATCTTCGGACACCTCGCCACATCTTTTTTGGTGGCCACAACTGCCAGGCCACAGGATGGCTATCAACCACAGCTGTGACCTGTTAATGACCACACATAGCCCCGTTTTGTTCCCTGAGGAGCCGCCGTTGTCAATGGGATTTCCCATTGATAGCACCCCTCATCACCGGGAAACCCCTGCGCCGGTGTGGGACCGGAAATTCCCACCGGCGTGAACAGCCGATAAATCCCGCCAGTAATATTTAATAAGATAGCCAATTAATATTTCAATATTGCTGATGTTTTAAGGACTCGGAAATGAAGTCCTTGAGAAAACATGTCTTTCGAATATACACTTGAATTGCCAATTATTGTTTGCAGGCATTTACTGAAATGACAGCCTGCAGCGTACAGATTTTCTTTGGTTGCAATATCATTATCCTCCTCCCATGGTAATTTCTCTTTCTGTTGGTTCAAACTCCATCGTTTTTTAGTTGAGAAGCAAAATTACAGAAGATGCACGAGGTAAGAGAATTACCACAAGCATACCACCATGTAGTTGTTGAACAAGTGTAGGTACAGAAAACCCCGACCTGCGCACTTTTGCACCATCCGAAATGCACAGCTGACCCATGTGTGACTTTGCCTGAGATTTTTGTCTCTTTGCACAGAGGATTGGTTCCCAATGCATTTTGTGAGCCATGATGGAGTTTGTGAGGAGCTTGAGTGCGGAGGAGAGTTTGTTGGAAGCACCCCCATTCCCAACATTGTTTAAAGACATGTGATAGTCACCACATTTCACCAGCTGCTGTAGGAGGCCACACATCTCAGTGTAATAAAGCCTCAATTACATCCTACTCTCCTCTTTGTGTACTTGATAGTGCATCAATTTATTACACTGAGTTTTTCAGAGATGGGCCTCCGCATCAAGCCGGATCGCCTGCAGCTGCATCCTCAAGCAGACAACGGCAAAAAGGACTTCGAACATTGGCTAGCGTGTTTTGAAGCGCACATCGGGTCTGTGCCAGACACAATTCCAGAAGCACAGAAGCTCCAGATCCTCTACACGCGGTTGAGCTCCAAAGTCTTTCCGCTCGTCCATGGCGCTACTGAAGGAAAACTACGCTCAACGGATGAATAAAATCTACGCCAGGCACCTCCTCCACGCAGCGTCAATTTCCAAATGCTACTTCGGTGGCCAGTCAAAGCACCCCAGACAGCGCTGCCCGGCGCGGAGCGCCCTCTACAAGGCCTGTGGCAAGAAGGGACATTTCGCTGCAATGTGCCAGGCCCGCTCAATCGCCGCTATTGTCCCGGCACCCTACACATGCGGCCAGTGGGCGCCGCCAACTTCCCCTCCTCGGACCACGTGCAGCCAGTGGACGCCGCCATCTTGCTCGACTCACAACACATGCGGCCCGTGGGTGCCGCCATCTTGTTCCTCCCAGGACCAACGAGCGCCACCATCTTGCCTCCCCCATGACATGTGTGGCCCATGGGCACCGCCATCTTACCCAACTCAGGACCCCTGCCCATCGGGCACCTCATCCGGCCACTCATCGCTTGCAACCGCCGCGACCAGCAGCGTCTCACCTCGGTCACGATTGACCAGTCTCGACCACACAACCGCGCGACTGCTTCAACTAAAGTGAAGGTCAATGGGCCCGAAATCTCCTGCCTGCTGGACTCTGGGAGCACTGAGAGCTTCATTCACCCGGATATGGAAGTCCACCTCCGGGGTTTCGCTCCCAACATGGCTGGCAGCTCCAGGGCCCGTTCTCCACCATAGACATGTACGACTCCACAAGGCGGACCCATTGGTTGAGAGGGTACAGCTACTTCACGCCAACGCGCAGTACGCTTACATAGCGTAGCCCGATGGCCGCCAAGACAGTCTCCCTCAGGGGCCTGGCACCAGCTGGTTCAACACACCACCCCTCCACCCTGGCGCCACCCTCCCTTCCCCCGGCGCACCCCACCGCAGCCCCCGCTCCGGGACAATCCGCCCTCCCCTTACACCCACGGGTGAAGAGGATTTCAACACCGTCCTGGAGCCACCGATGATCAAGCCGCCGCCGGAGTCGCCACCAGCACTGCGCGCTCTCGACGACAGATCAAGGCACCGGACCACCTGAATTTGTGATATTATCTGTACTTTAAAACACAACTTTCTGTATATAGTTCTCCACCACCCCCGCCGGACTAATTTTTTTTAACAGGGGGTGAATGTGGTAGTCACCACTGATGTATATATTGTATCTATAGGTTGTTGATATAGGTGCTTTACTGTAAGGCCCCTGTACAACAGGTACGGAGGTAGATCCCTGCCTGCTGGCTCCACCCAGTAGGTGGAGTATAAATATGTGTGCGCCCCGTACAGCAGCCATTTTGTCAGCTGCTGTAGGAGGCCACACATCTCAGTGAAATAAAGCCTCGATTACATCCTAATCTTGTCTTTGCATAATTGGTAGTGCAGCAAGACACCAAAAACCTCACTCCTCATCCACCCTCGCACCATTTCATACCCTCTCAGATTGCCTGAGCTACCCCATGCCCACCCCCATTTTCCAGACAATGCCATTGTTATACCGTCAATTCACTGAGACCGTGAGAATGAGTGAACATTAGGCTTTATTATCCATGAACTCGCCTGCCAGTATTGCTGTACAAATGAGTGCCACCCACAGGTGCCTGATCTATATATTGTCCCAGTGAGGGCAGAGCCAGAGGCAGAGCCCACCAGGGTTCCAGTATAGTACCTGGAAGTAGACCGTATCATCATTTCCAGGTCATAGGTCACAGCACGATACACTATACACTATACAGGTGAATACATTCACCACATTCACCCCCTGTTAAAAAATCAAGTCCAGCGGGGGTGACGTGGGTCATCAAATATTCAGTCTGTCTGGAGGCCGGATCATTCTTTTAGACCTCCTCAGCTCTGGCAATGCGGCAGGCACAGTTGTTGCAGGTGGTGACTCCGGGGGGCGTTGTCTCTGGAGCTTGAACTTCGGTCCTGCGTGTCGGAGATGGTTGAGGTGTGGGGGTAGGCAGGGGGGTGGTGGGTGGCTGCAGTGCCGGCGTGGGACAATACAGGAGACCCAGGGGGGCATAAGGGGAGCTGGGAGTGGCGGTAGGCAGCGGAGAGGGGGGCGGGTTGGCAGGGGAACCAGCTGGTGCCAGGTCTCGTAGGGAGACCGTATCTTGCCGTCCATCCTGGTGGATGACATAGACGTACTGGGGGTTGGCGTGCAGCAGCTGGACCCTCTCGACCAGGGGTCAGTCTTATGGCTCCTTGTATGCCTCCAGAGAAGGACAGGTCCCAGAGTTGTCAGCCAGGATGGAAGCGAGACCCCAGAGATGACCTTCCTAGGGAAGACAAACAAATGGTTGTGAGGGGTCTCATTCGTGGCTGTGCAGAGGAGTGATCTAATGGAGTGGAGGGTGTTGGGGAGGACCTCCTGCCAGTGGGGGGAGGGTCGGGAGACCTCTAGACCGGAGGGCCAGAAGGACGGCCTTCCATACCTTTGCGTTCTCCCTCTCCACCTGCCCGTTTCCCTGCGGATTATAGCACGTCGTCCTGCTCGAGGCGATGCTTTTACTGAGCAGCTACTGACGCAGCTTATTGCTCATATACGATGTGCCCCGTTCACTGTGGACATACGCAGGGAAACCGAACAGTGTGAAGATGCTGTGCCGTGCTTTTATCACGGTATATATTACGGTTGGTGGAGGGGAGGGGCCCTTTGAAATCAATACTGAGGTGCTCATAGGGCCGGGAGACCTTTACCAGATAGGCCTTGTCTGGCCGGTAGAAGTGCGGCTTGCACTCCGCGCAGACTTGGCAGTCCCTGGTCATGGCCTTGACCTCCTCGGGTGAGAAGGGCAGATTGCGGGCCTTAATAAAGTGGGTAAGCCGGATGATCCCCGGGTGACAGAGGTCATCGTGGATAGTCCAAAGTCAATCATCTTGCGCGCTGGCGCATGTGCCGCGGGACTGGGCATCTGGAGGCTCATTGAGCTTCCCAGGACGATATCGTAATTGTAGGTGGAGAGTTCAATCCTCCACCTCAAGATTTTGTCATTTTTAATTTTGCCCCGTTGTGCGTGAACCTCCTACCGGCTAGGTAGTGTCTCCAGTGCCGCATGGCTTCCACTATGGCTAAAGACCAGTGAGCCTTACTTCTGTTGCGGGCAAAGTCTTGGAATGGTTTATAAGAGATAGGATTTATAATCATCTAGAAAGGAATAATTTGATTAGGAATAGTCAACACGGTTTTTTGAAGGGTAGGTCGTGCCTCACAAATCTTATTGAGTTCTTTGAGAAGGTGACCAAACAGGTGGACGAGGGTAAAGCAGTTGATATGGTGTGTATGGATTTCAGTAAAGCGTTTGATAAGGTTCCCCACGGTAGGCTATTGCAGAAAATAAGGAAGTATGGAATTGAAGGTGATTTAGCGGTTTGGATCAGTAATTGGCTAGCTGAAAGAAGACAGAGGGTGGTGGTTGATGGGAAATGTTCAGCCTGGAGTTCAGTTACTAGTGGTGTACCACAAGGATCTGTTTTGGGGCCACTGCTGTTTGTCATTTTTATAAATGACCTGGAGGAGGGCGTCGAAAGATGGGTGAGTAAATTTGCAGATGACACTAAAGTCGGTGGAGTTGTGGACAGTGCGGAAGGATGTTGCAGGTTACAGAGGGACATAGATAAGCTGCAGAGCTGGGCTGAGAGGTGGCAAATGGAGTTGAATGCAGAAAAGTGTGAGGTGATTCATTTTGGAAGGAGTAACAGGAATACAGAGTACTGGGCTAATGGTAAGATTCTTGGCAGTATGGATGAGCAGAGAGATCTCGGAGTCCACATACATAGATCCCTAAAAGTTGCCACCCAGGTTGATAGGGTTGTTAAGAAGGCGTATGGTGTGTTAGCTTTTATTGGGAAAGGGATTGCGTTTCGGAGCCATGAGGTCATGATGCAGCTGCACAAAACTCTGGTGCGGCCGCATTTGGAGTATTGCGTGCAGTTCTGGTCGCCGCATTATAGGAAGGATGTGGAAGCATTGGAAAGAGTGCAGAGGAGATTTACCAGGATGTTGCCTGGTATGGAGGGAAAATCATATGAGGAAAGGATGAGGGACTTAAGGCTGTTTTCATTAGAGAGTAGAAGGTTAAGAGGTGACTTAATTGAGGCATACAAGATGATCAGAGAATTTGATAGGATGAACAGTGAGAGCCATTTTCCTAGGATGGTGATGGCTAGCATGAGGGGACATAGCTTTAAATTGAGGGGAGATAGATATAGGACAGATGTCAGAGGTAGTTTCTTTACTCAGAGAGTAGTAAGGGCGTGGAATGCCCTGCCTGTAACAGTAGTGGACTCGGCAACATTAAGGGCATTTAAATGGTCATTGGATAAACCTATGGATGATAAGGGAATAGTGTAGATGGGCTTTAGAATGGTTTCACAGGTCAGTGCAACAACGCGGGCCGAAGGGCCTGTACTACGCTGTAATGTTCTATGTTCTGTGTTCTGAGGCTGGAGTTGCTTCAGGATCCCGTCTACCATCCTTAATTGAATGAAAGATCCAGAGATGGCCCCGACCCCCAACTCTGGGAAAATCTCCTTGGCATATGCTCTGAAAGCAAGTGTGGAGTCAGGGCAGGGAAACACTACTGCTCATCAATTATATTTTAAGAGGAACTGACTTCACTTGTGGAGGCAGAACTGAGAAAAATAAAATTCAATTTCTCACATGCTCAATACAGACACACACACAACTTGGATGGGAGTTTATGGGACGGTCATGGCCCCGTTCAACAACTGGAAAGTTGGGGGCAACTCTAGCTTGGCCGGTTATGGAAACCTCAACTGGATTTTAATATCCTCAAACAACAAAATGTCTGCTGTTGGAATTTCCGTCCCTGGAAGGGATGAGATTGCACCCTCATCAACTGTCAGCCAATCAGATGGCTGGTAGTTCTTCAGCCGGCAGTTCTTTAGTCCCAGCACCGGCAATGGGACTGCTGAGCACTGCTGAGACTGCATTCGGCCAGGATTATTCACAGTAAAGAAGGCCCTGGAATTAAAGTAAGTCAGTGGGATTCATTGGGGTTAATCAGGCAGTTCACGCGATGGGAGAGGGGCCGGTCAGTTGGGCACCTGAAGGCATGGGGGAGGTAGTCTCCCCACATAGTTTTGCCCATCTGTCTCTGGTTAAATACTAAATGTGGAGGAAGAGACCCTTGTTTTCTAATTTGGCCACTTAAAGGCCTCTGTTTGCCCAAGAGTGGACAGGCTGTCTACAGCCTTCCCCACCGATGATAAGGTGACAAGTGTTCATGCCAGCTCCTCCATCCCACCCGCTTTATACTGCCGTAACCTCCCAGATAGTTCCCTGGGCCCTGTGGAATCTAGGCCCTTGAGTCAAAATATTTCACATAACATGGAGAGTACACATTTATAAAATTCATAGTCAATGACAGCTAACCTGAGATAAATTGCAATTTTTAGAGTTTTTCGTTTGGTGGAAGGACACACTGTGTCAAGTACAAAATTGGCCTTCTAAAGTGTTAATGCTGATGTCAAGGCTTTTACCACCCATTGACTCCCTAATAATTAGCACTGGGATCGTTAGAGTAGAGTCTTTGTTGAAATGTGGATGGTTCTGCAGCCGGTAATGAACAAGCTCTCCTGTTTTATGATGACATATTCTGAACCCACTCCAGGATAAAACCCATTGAGCTGAACCAGTGCTGGAATAAGTGTGTATAACATAGTAAGGAATAAAAAGTGGAGTTTATTGTTCTCCCTTGTGGTGAGTATGGTGGCAGGTGAAACATGTATTCAGGAAATAATGTGGCAGATGTGAATGGCCTTTCCTGACTTGTTGCCAATTGAGGGTTTCAATTATGCAATCAATGCCTACTTAAGGACCTCATCCACTGGTTGTAGGGGTCTGGGGAGATGGTGTCATATGGGTAAAGTCACTGAATGAATATTCCAGAGGCCCAGGTGATGCACTATCAATGACCACAGGAACGAGGTTGTAGTCCGAACTGAAGGCTTTAATAGGCTAGATGTTTCCCCCAGCAGCTCAGGTGCAGAAAGGAAGCTGCGAGGGATACACAGGCTCTTATACCCCGCCTTTACTGGGCGGAGCAACCTTACAGCCTTAACCAATAGATAACAAGTTTACATACCAATGAATCAATAAGCAGCGAGCCTTATCCACCAATGGTGTCTCGGCATTGTTAGGTACCGTGATACCTCTAGTCATACTACCACACCAGGCTAATGTAGACACAACTTAAATCCCACCGTGGCAACTGCTTGGATTTAAATTCAATTAGTATATCCCAGATGTAGAGCAAGCTTATGCAATAGTGACCATGAAACTTTCATACATTGTCATAAAGACCTATCTGGTTCACTAATGTCCTTCAGGGAAGGCAATCTTCCATCCTTACGTTGTCTAGCCTATGTGACTCCAGCGCCACAGCAATGTGATTGATTCTTGAACTGAACATTGCAGAGGGTAGCTAAGTGCAATGAGGGATGGGCAACAAATGTAGGCATTTCCAACGATGCGCATATCCCATGAAAGAATAAAAAATCAACACCGTGTTCTGTGGGGAGCATGACAAGCATACCTGTGTAGGGTTGCTTGCTGGCTCACAGGTCCCTGATTCAATATTGGGAAAGGGCAGGGCCTGCTGAGACCCACCTATCTGCTCTTGCTGTCCCTTTCCCATTCCTCTGCAATGCCCATTCCTGCCATCACTCCCCTGAGCTCTGGGCAATCCAAGTCATCCCCAGTTATGGAATTGCCATTTGATCGGGCCTCTGGCCGACAGCTTTCAGCAGGCGGGGCTTCTGTCCCGAGGGTCCTTAATCCCATGGAAAGCATGCTATTTTCTGGTTAAGCAGCACTTAATTCAGCAGGCCATCCCAAAAAGAGGTGGCGGCCGGCTCTCGTTCATTTTCCAGCCAACGGCTGAGACCCCTCTTGCCTATCAATCAGGCTGGACTCTTCCACTCTTAGAAGAATCTGAGGCACCATAGCCATTTCCAGTTCTCAACCCTGCTCGTAACTGCACTCTCATCGTTTGTGGATGTATGCAGAGGCAGTCAATTAAGGGGCCATCTCTGCAGTTCTCATCCAGTAAGGGCTACCAGTTGTGGGGTGTAGGTGGGAAGGCCAATTGGTGTGTCCAAGATAAAGAGCAGACTCCAAGCCCACTGTAAAGTCTGTGTGTTGCTGATCTGTAGTTCCCAATAGAGAACAACACAAGATGGAAGTGCGATTCTCGATGTGTGACTGGTAACCTGTCCCTCTTGCTCAGTACTCTCTGGTAGATCAATCTGTAATTGAGGCAAATCCATTTGTAAGTGTCTATGAGTGAAAGGCCTGAGGATTGCTTGTGTTCTCCCTCAAACTTTAAATTTCATGCTAATCTCATGATGTGTTGACCTTCCACTTTGCTTGTGCCTTTTGTGAATAGAATGCACCCTGGGCAAAGTTTCAGACTTTTCAATAAATATATTTCAACTAATACCTCAATAATCGCCTTTGCCGGGTGAATTGCACTTGCCAATTTTACCCCGCCTTCTGCAAGATCACTTGGAAAAAGGAATGCATCATGGAGCTGATCCGGAAAGCGAATTCTTAAAATTTGCTTCTGACCCTGCATCCAAAACCACCCATTTTCAATGATCCTGCTCAGTGATTCACACCCTTACATGACTTGGAAAACAACATCAGAAATTCAAACAACTTCTCATCACTCCATGGGTAGAGCAAATGACCATTAAGAATCACAGTTGTGCTCAGCCTGCATTCATTTGCAACACGCAATAGTAATTAACATCATAAAGCCAGAAAGTGCCATTCCCTTTTTATAGGAATGTTGGCCTGCATTAACACCTGTTTTTCTGTTCAGTGGGTTAATGCAATGTTGGCAGCATAGCGGGTGCTAGTGCGGCATCACTCGTCTGGTAATTCAGAGACCCAGGCTGATGCTCTGAGGCCAAGAGTTTAAATCCAACCATGGCAGTTGGTAGAATTTAAATTGAATTTGAATATGAATTTGAGAAGCTGGTATCAGTAGTGGTGACCCGAAAACAATTGCTAACTGTTGTAAAAGCCCATCTGGTTCACTAATATCTTTCAGGGAAGGAAATATGCCTCACTTGACCTGACCTACGCGTGGCACCAGACCCACAGCAATGTTGTTGACTCTTAACTGCCCTCTGAAATGGTGCAGCAAGTCACTTAATTCAAAACAAATGCTGGCCTTGCCCGTGTCCGTAAAGAAAATATCTGAGCACTGTCAAGATTTGAGATATTTTAATACAGTCAAACATTTTTTTAAAATTCTGGATAAAAGCAAATTACTGTGGTGCTGGAATCTGAAACCAAAGAAAAAATGCTGGAAAATCTCAGCAGCATCTGTATGGAGAGAAATTAGCTAATGTTTCGAGTCCAGATGACCCTTTCTTTAAATTGTCTGTTTCACAATGGATGTTACACGCAGTCCATTTTATTTTATCTGAGATATATCCCTTTTATACTTTCTTTCCTGAAGGCAGTGACTGTTGCTGGTATGCTGCCTGAGACCTCTGATACTCTGTGAAAACAGCACAGTTAGTGGTGGTGAGAGGAATGGGACCATCACAGATAAGCCCTACCTGATACTCAAGTCTATTTTTAGACATCTGCAATTGTTGTCAAATGTCAGTGGATTTGTAACAATGGATTATATTACCCTTCCTAACCAGAAGATACTTGTCAGCATTTAATGGAGATGACCGGGGTCGTGGTTGCTGGCTGGAGAGTCAGTGAGAGCCTGATGTTGCCTCTTTTCAGAAAGGTCCTCGACATTAAGTGCCCTTAACTGGATAGCGGTGGGTGTTCCCAATATCAAGACCCTGGGAGCATAAGCCCCACCCCCAAAGAGCTGTTCATCAATCGACAAGCAGCTGCTCCATTGAATGGCAATGCTGCTAAGGAGGCAACCTTGCTGTTGTTACAACCCCGACCTGAGGCCGAGAATCATTGTTGGTTCCCAGGCGTCAGGTGAGTAATGGCAGGAGGAGTGTCATGGGATGGGGATAATGGGGTAGCAGATTGGCAGAAAGAACAGGGAGGTGACTCTCAGTGGACCCTGTCCTTTCCCGATGCCAGGTGCAAGAAATCCTTGGAATTAGGGACTCCACTTCCTTTCCTGCAGCACGCAAGCAACCCCTCATGGTTTTGCCTGTCGGGTTTCCCGCACTGTGTGATTCCCCAGTTGCTGTTGGATTACCACCATCAGCGGCTAATTGCCAGTTAAGAGCCTCAGTTGGCAGCAGGATGGGGAGGGTGTCAACAGGTCTTTCCGCCATGGGCTTAAGGGGGGGGGGGGGGGATGTGGAAGTGGGAAGGTGACTGGTCCCCAAACACCAACTTTCCACCTTTTTAAGTGCCTCCCCATCAACAAAAAGAGGGGGCATTAAATTCCTCACACTGAGGCTAATTTAACTGACTGTCCCCACTGACAGCTGTTAACTCAGCACAGCCTATCAAACTGGGGACTTGACATAGACTGAAACACGGAGGATGGAAATATGCAAACAGTCCATCAGCATCAAAAAAAGAAAAAAAACAGGTCAACGTTGGCTAATTCAGATGAAGCCACGTCATGTCAAATCTCAGACTTTGTTTTTCCCTTCTCAGGGCCTCAGCTCTGCTTTTTATTTCGAGCAACATATGATTTTATTTTGAGCATTTGCAGTTTTTCTTTGTCTCAATATTTGGTCTCCTTGGCTGAATTTTACAATTTGCTTAGTCACTTGTTTTCTTTTGATATTAATTATTAATTTCCATTCCCTTTCCCTCGTGCAGTATCCCCATGCTAATTGGGAGGACAGGTGAGTTGCTTCTCGACGTCTGCATGTTTTACTCTGTGATCAGCTGCCTGAGGCTGCAGAAAGCACCTCACTCGACTGTGTCGGCCTCATTAGAATGAAACGCTTGTGCGTTGAAATTCCACTGAGTGCTATTTTTAGTGTTATGGTTAATGGGCCCACCTTAAATTCCAATACATATGATTTTTCTTCAACAGTTCCATTAACTAATCTGAAATAACCTTTGGTCTCAGCTCAGTACCTGACCTTGGTGGTACAGCTGAGCCATGGTGGATGATCATGAACGTGAGCCTGTGACCTGCTGTTCCATGGATTTTCAATGCACTGTGGTGTTTAGATTTTAACTTTCCAGCTTCCAGCATAGTGTCCAAATTACATAAAGAAGCCACATAGATTTACTCCTACTCAGCCTTGTGCAGTTGTCACAACGACCAGATGAAACCTGTTGTCTGGAACTGGTATTTGTGTAAAGCATGAGATTAACTGTAACCTGGTAATTCCACAGCATTTTCTATATTGCACCAGCTGAAAAAAGATACAAAAGATGTAACCATAATAAATATTAACACAGAAGATAGAAAAAAATATACAATGATACAATGAATGTCAAAAATTCCTGGTAGTTACGCTAGCGATTTTGTAATTCAAATTTCATAACATCCCCTCTTATCCCTTCCCATTGAATATAGTTAGAAACCAATATGTTTTTATGCAGACAAGCAGGTCACATAATTGGGTTTCTGCAGTAAAAAAATAAATTAAGGGTACCAAGTTTTTTAATCCAACT